>NC_141152.1:78465938-78771848 GCF_053477565.2 Lygodium microphyllum
TAGGAGGAGCTAAAGAACCTAGAAGAGGAGGTGGAGGAGATAAAAACCATGGCCAAATCTGAAAGATAGTGGTAGGAAGGAAACTAAGAAGCCCATGTGCAGAGGAACAAAGATCTATCCAAAAGGTTGTCAAAAATGTCCATGCAGCTCTTCGTGGTGCAAAAAGCCCAGGAGATAGCCAAGGAGAGTTGAGAGGAGAAGTTGAACCACCAGAACAAGGGAAAAATGCACAAGCTAGATGTATGGAATGAACAACAATAGGTGGTAATGATGATATTGTCTCAAATCAGAGTTAGAAGCATGAGAGAGTGTGCACGAGAGGGAGAGAGAGAGCTCAAGTACAAGAACAAGTTCTTGTTTAGTCAGTTGTTCAAGGTACAACTAGTACACTCTCCTCAAAATTTTAGTGTGTACTTTAGGCTATTTATATAGCCTCTGGAGGAGTTAGGGTTGTTGAGATATCGAGCTCCACTTGTGATATGCCAGGGTGACCGTTGTGCATTTATGTCACCGACTTGTTAGTTGCAGATGCGGTTGGTACACCGCCCATGAATAATAGCTAGATGACAGCTATCCTTATCTACTCTAGTTCGTGGCTTAGTTAGTATGCCACCTTAGTTAGTTGAGTTTGGTTTGAGACCCACATATAGGGTTCTTCTATTTCTTTTTGTACTTGAGTTCTTTTGGCTTACACAATTAAGAAGAGGAAAATTGTTTTCAGCCTCCACCTGTGTGTGTATTTCCCCATTGTGCAAGCAAGAAAGCTACAAGTGAGACTCCTTCCTTCTCTCCCACAATCTTGACATGGTATCAGAGCTTGCTTCGTGGTAAGGAGCTCAAGAAAGAAAACCAAGTTCGCCGCGTTCTGGTAAGAGGACCAGTGTTGCTTTCATTTTTCGAGTTTGGGAGCAAGTCTCTGCAGGTAGCATAGCCGGAAAGTGCAAGAGTGCATTGTCTCAGATTGAGACACCCTTCGCGGTGAAGCAAGAGGCCATTTTGGGGCCTGTTTTGGAGGCGGAAGTTTTTCGCATGCACTCAGGAAAAGGCCCTATTTTTTTGCTGTGCGACCATTATTCTACAGATCGGTGAAAAGTTACTGTAGAAATTGCATCGTATGCCTATGCGCAGAGACATTGGGAGTTACAGAATCATCCTTGTTGCCTGTTGATGCAAAATCGTCACTAGAAAGTGACTGTGTGGTCAAATACCACTTTTGTCAGTTTTGCAGATTTGCCCTTGTGAGGCTGAAGCTGTGTTCTTTGCAGTGATAGAATTCTTTGGAGTGTTCTGTAATGGCGTCTGATTCTCTTTCGCAGATTGTCACTGAAAAGCTTGACAAGAACAACTTCCAAGCATGGAAGTTTAGAATGATGAATTTCCTTATGGGAAAAGGATATTGGGAATTCATTGTAGGAAACGAAGAAGAACCAGTTCTTCCTGATGTTCCCAATCAACAACAAATGCATGCATTTAAAGGATGGGATGAGAGAGCCAGAAAAGTTATGTACTGGCTGTCTATCAGTCTTTCAGACTCTATGATTGTGCATATTCAAGATGCAAGTATGCCAAAGGAGGCATGGGATACTTTGTCAAAAATGTATAGCACAAATATGCAAGCCAGGAAAATGCAGCTCAAGCAAGAGTTGCACAATGTGCAAAGAGAAAGTATGAGCATCAATGACTACCACATGAAGGTGAAGAAGATTGCAGATGCATTTGCTTCCATTGGGTCACTAGTGGAAGATGATGATTTAGTTTCTATGACCTTGAATGGTCTAGGAAAGGATTATGCACAGTTTCGAACATCGATTTTCGTCCGTGAAAGATTTCCTGATTTTGAGGAGTTGATTGCTCTTCTAATTTCTGAGGAGCAGAGAAATGGTGGTGCATCTTCTTCAGGAGGAACTTCAAAAGAAGCTGTCTTCTACTCAAATGCTAGAAGAGGTAGGGGCAGAGGTAGAGGAGGCCGATCTGGAGGCTGTGGTAGAAATCAGAATATGCAACAAACTCAAGAAAACCAGTCCTATGGAGGAGGACATGGTAACTCTAGAGGCAGGGGGAGCCAAAGAGGTCGTGGTGGATGGCAAAGAGGGCAAAATGCAAACAGCAATGTTGAATGCTACTACTGTGGTAAAATGGGTCATATGGCTAAAGACTGCTATAAAAAGCAGAATGACATCATGAATGGAAAATTGCAACAAGGGAATTATGCATCTTTTAGTAGACAGGGTGATGACAAAAATGAGCATTTGCTTATGGTGCAGCACATGACCAATTCTGTGACAAGTGCAGAAGAAAGCAACGATGTGTGGTATGTTGACTCAAGTGCATCAAACCACATGACAGGTCATGCAGAATGGATGCAAGATGCAAGGAAAATGGAAAAACCAGGATTTGTGAAGACTGGTGATGATATTGCACATCCTATTGTGCAGATTGGAAAAATTCATTTGTCTATGTAGGATGGGAAAAAGAAATACCTGTCGGATGTATTTCATGTCCCGAATATCACCAAGAACCTAGTTTCTGTTGGTCAAATGGTTGAGCAGGGCTTGCAGGTCAGATTTAATTCTCATGGATGCTTTGTTGAGGATATGAAAAATAAAGGTCACTTGATAGCAAAAGGAAAGAAGAAAGGCAGAATGTTTACGTTGGAAGCAGACATGCGTGAATTGAGTGCAGCAATGTTTGCACATGGGACCGGTGTAGTTGCAGATATTGATATCTGGCATAAATGCATTGGTCATGTTAATGTACAGCGACTTAAATCAATGCAAGCCCAAAATATTGTTGCAGGATTGTCTAAATTCAAGGTTGCAGAAATGCATAAGGTATGTGAAGCCTGTCAGTTTGGAAAACAGGCAAGGAAACCATTTCCTAGACATGATCAAGAGAGTAAGATGCCATTGGAATTAATCCACTTTGATGTGTGGAGTACTAAAGCTGCATCTATTGGAGGCTATCATTATTTTGTCACTTTTATTGATGACTATAGCAGAAAAGTTTGGGTGTATTTTATGAAAAAGAAAAGTGAAGTGTTTGGGCATTTCAAAACTCTTAAAGCTATGGTTGAAAAAGAAACAGGCCTGCAAATAAAATACCTAAGGTCAGATGGAGGGGGAGAGTACCTCTCAAATGTGTTTGCAAGGTTCCTGCAGGAGCATGGCATAAAGCAGCAATATTCATGTAGTCATACCCCACAACAAAATGGAATTGCAGAAGGAAAAACAGGCATATTGGAGAGGTATCTCGTGCCATGCTCAACGAAAAAGACTTGCTAGATTTTTACTGGGTTGAAGCAGTTGCTACATCAGTCTACATAATGAACAGGACTCCTACTGCAACAATACATGGGATGAATCTAGAGGAGAGGTATACTGGTAGGAAACCAGATATTTCTCATTTGAAGATTTTTGGTTGCATTGCCTATGTTCATGTGCCAGATGAGTTGAGATCCAAGTTGGATCCAAAAGCTGAGAAGTGCATCTTTATTGGTTACTCTCTGCAGGCAGAAAGGATATAGGTGCTATAACCCTTCTACTCGTAAGTTTACAGTGAGCAAAGATGTTGTTTTTTATGAGATGAGTAGCTGGTATAAACCAGTAAGTGTGATTGATGATGTAGATGTACAAAATGGTAATGCTGCACAGAATTCATAGTAGCAGTCACAAAATATTAGTGGACCTGGAGTTTCCTCTAGCAGTGGTTCACATTCTTCGCCATGGACAGGTAGATTGAGGTTAGGAGAATCTTCTCAAAGCAATGCAGATAGTGGTATGCAGGTATCACGAAAAGGAAAAGAGAAGGTAGATCAGCCCATGTTTGATGTGAATGCAGGTCACTCTTATGTGGATGGTGAATCCAGTGGCTCAGAACAGAGCATTGATGATGAGTTGGGTATTCCTTCTATTGTTACACCTAGAGTAAGGAAGACCAGGGATGTTTTGAGAGCACCTGAGAGTGAATCTACTTTGCACAGGTCTACCAGAGCTAGGTATCCTGTGGATAGGCTGAAATATGATGGATTTACAGCCATTCACTATGCCTATATGGTCAAAGTTATATAGGAACCAGAACCCACTTCTTTTGAGCAAGTCATGGGAAAAGAAAAATGGGAGAAAGCCATGGATGAAGAAATGGATGCCTTGGAAGCAAATGCTACATGGGAATTGGTACCTTTGCCTAAAGATAAGAATGCAATTTGTTGTAAGTGGGTTTATAAGGTGAAGCACAATGCAGATGGTTCTGTGAACAGATACAAGGCAAGATTAGTAGTCAAGGGGTATGCACAAACATATGGCATTGACTATGAAGAAACATTCAGTTCGGTTGCAAGGATGGCAACCGTAAGAGCAGTCATTGCTATGGCTGCATCAAAGGGATGGTCTTTACATCAGATGGATGTAAAGAATTCTTTCTTGCATGGTGATTTGCAAGAAGAGGTCTATATGGAGCAGCCACCAGGTTATGTGCATCCTGTTTATCTTGAGTTTATTTGCAAGTTGAAGAAAGCCTTGTATGGCTTGAAGCAAGCACCTAGAGCATGGTCTGACAAGATAGGACAGTATCTTGTCACTATTGGCTTTCAGATTTCCAAGGCAAATTTCTCACTTTATGTGAGAAAAACAGAGAAAGGTATTATGCTACTTGTAATTTATGTTGATGATTTGATTATGACAGGTGATAGTGATGAAGATATCCTTCATGTGAAAATGCTATTGAAGCAGAAGTTTGAGATGAAGGATTTGGGAGAGCTGCGTTATTTCTTGGGCATTGAGGTGATTAGATCACCAAGTGGGATATGGATCTTGCAGAGGCAGTATGGATTGGACATGCTGTCCAAATATGGGATGACACGCTGTAAGCCTATTTCAGTTCCTTTGGAGCAGAATGTGAAGCTGAGCGCAGATGTAGGTGAGCTTCTGGAAGACCCTACGATGTATAGACGCATAGTAGGATGTTTGATTTATATGACTTACCAGGCTAGATTTGAGCTATGCTGTTGGATTGGTAAGTCAGTTTATGCAGGCTCCAAGGAAACCGCATTTGGATGCGGCTAGACGCATACTCAGGTATGTGAAGTTCACATTGCAGTATGGACTATTTTATGAGACTGGGGTTCAGATACAGTTGCATGGATACACTGATGCTGATTGGGCTGGTAGTATTTGTGATAGACGATCTACCAGTGGATATGTATTCTCTTTTGGGAGTGCTACAATCACTTGCAGCAGCAAGAAACAGCCTACAGTTGCCTTATCGAGCACAGAGGCTGAGTACAGGGGTGCAGCAATGGTTGCATGTGAGGTAGCTTGGTTGCATAAGCTACTTTATGATATGCATCAGCCTCCAGATGGGCCAGTTGTCATTTATTATGACAACATGAGCAGTATACACTTGGCAAATAACCCAATCTATCATGCTAGAACAAAGCACATTGAGGTGCATTATCACTATGTGCGAGAGAGGGTTTTACTAGGTCTTATTGATGTAGTTTATGTCAGCATAGAGGATTAGGTAGCTGACATATTCACGAAGGCATTGGGCGCAGAGAAGCTGCGCAAGTTCAGAGACTTACTTGGTGTGCAGGAATTGGGATTGAGCTCGAGGGGGAGTGTTGAGATATCGAGCTCCACTCGTGATATGCCAGGGTGACCGTTGTGCATTTATGTCACCAGCTTATTAGCTGCAGATGCAGTTGGTACACCGCCCATGAATAATAGCTAGATGACAGCTATCCTTATCTACTCTAGTTCATGGCTCAGTTAGTATGTCACCTTAGTTAGTTGAGTTTGGTTTGAGACCCACATATAGGATTCTTCTATTTTTTTTTGTACTTGAGTTATTTTGGCTTACACAACTAAGAAGAGAAAAATTGTTTTTAGCCTCCACCTGTGTGTGTATTCCCCCATTGTGCGAGCAAGAAAGCTACAAGTGAGACTCCTTCCTTCTCTCCCACAATCTTGACAAGGGTTAGGGTTTCCCCTGTCCTCCAGTCCATTAACACCTAGCTACCCTTATTCTCTCTAGTGTAAGGAGAGTTCCTATGCTTATCTTTCAACACCCCTCTCAATGCCACGTGGCATTGGATAAAGCATGATAGGATGCCTCCCCTTAATACACAATGATATGCCTTTATAAATCAGGCTACAAGAGAAGGTTATAGGTAGAGATTGTTACAAGACTCAAAAGAGTCGGTCATCTATGGATTGGGAGGCAAATTTGGCATCCAATTCCTTAGGTACTTCTAGAACACTCGGACACTTACTGGTGATATGCCTAGTCCTTTCACATTTATTGCACTTCATTTTGTCAAGATATTTCTTCCAGAAGTTGCTAACAATATGCCCTTTTTTGTGACTGAAGGAGCACTTAGTAGAATTTGTATGGACTAACACTTGCTCAGGGAAGTAAATGCTGAAGACCCTTCAGTATGGTTTCTCTTCTCTTCATGCAGGCATGACTGGATGGTACTTGCTAAAGTTGGGTTCGAGATATTAGTTAGGGTAGTCACAAGAGTTGAAAAAACCTTCTTCACAGACTTTAGCAGGATGGCAATGGCATCTTCATCATGGATGGGTGCTTGAACAGAGGCAAGCTGTGCCATAAGCCCCTTCATATGTGAAATAAACTTGCTTAGATCTTCTCCATGTTTGTATTCCAAGCTAAAAAACTAAATCTTGAGAAATATCTTGGAGTTCTTCCCTATAGCACCATAGAGCCTTTCAAGCTCATCCCACTTTTCTTTTGCAATTGGAGAGTTTGTCAATATGATGAATTAATGATTCATCTAAATGAAGCATGATGATGGCATGAGCCTATTCATCATCTTCTATATCAAGGGGATTGGATGGGTCAATTACTTTGGTCCATTTTATGAAAGGCCAATATCCTCTTTCGATCGTTTTTTATTTGACACCAAGACTTGCCAAGGATGGAAATCTTTTCCATTAAATTTTCAAATTTGAGGATGGAAATCAGCATATGTTGTGGCCATTGGGAAGGTCTTACCACTTGCTAGGACAAGGGCGTGTCTAGTCCCATACAAACTTGCCAATCAATGTGGAAGCAAATCAAGGACACCCTTACAAACAATTGATATCAAAGCTGTAATGAGGAGAAAGGCTGAAAGTCATACATATGTAATATTTCAAAATATGACTTTGGTGGTCCTTTCTTATGTGCAATCTTCTTCCGAGGTTTAATGATCCTTTTAGGCTTCAATGATGTGAACCTAGACTGGACTTCAGGCTCCTCCTTGTGGTATGGCTTAGTAGATGAACCTTGTGCTGTGAGAGCAGAGTTTTGAGGTCGGGATCTGCCTAAAATTTGCCAAAAAATTTGCAATTTAGGGGAAAAGTATTCAACATCGAAGGCGGCGGCTCCAGCTAGGACGATTTTAAGCACCAAGTGAAATACGACTCTTAAAAGGCGCCCGAGAGACACTTGTGGATTTTTGATAATTTTTAAAATTGCTGTGCGGGTTGTCAGGAGTTTCCAATCAATGCAGGATGTCAAGCCGGATGCCCAGAAATTTACAGCACTCAAATCGGAGCCCGGACGGGGAAATGGCCACAAAATGGTCAAGATATGAAAAGGTGGATACTTGGGAGGCCAAAATTGGGCATGCCTTTTGAGTTTGGACCCCCCCTCTAAAATTTATGCACCTTATGAAGCAAAAAACATGGAGAGAGAATGGAGGAAGAAGGCGCCATCATCTTCACGTTGAAATTTGCACCCTCTCTCATGATGGGGGAGATGGCAGGTTACAAATAACCCATCCAACTGATCATGGCCCCGATCTTCTCCTTTCTTGCCGGTCTTATCGCCTGTCTTTGCCCGTGAAATAGCTATGTGAATGAGAAGAACAAGATCTAGTCTTTCTCTCTCCTCCCTCTCTCTCCCTTAAGGGGCGGTTCTTGTGTACAAGAAGGAAATGAAGAATGATGGTCCGGATGAGACCGGATTGCTTTCGGATGGATGAAGACATGAAGAGTGCTATTCTTGAAGATGCTGAGCATTAAATGCATGCTGGAAATTAGTCCCGTAATCAAGACCAAGAAATCGAGACCTGAAAATAAGCGGTAATGCTATTTTTACAAAGGAAAATGATCTTTTTATGCTGTTTGCTTTATGAAACCTTGTTTATATGGGATGAAAGTTCATTATGACATTGTTTTCCATGAGTTTCAATTGTTTGCAACCTGAAAATCAAAAAATATAAGGTTACATGGCCGGAATTAGTGTCAAAATACATGAAAAACACGCGTTTTAAGGGTAAAATTGGGGGTTTTGCTATATGAATGAGAAATATGATATGTCACCCCAACTAAATCTGAGTTTTTGCTGTCAATGAACCTAAGGGCCATAGCCCACACTCAACATTCATTTTCAGTCATTATTTATTAAAGAGAAATAGGGAAAAATTGCCAAAAATTGGAAAAAATGGGTTTAAAATTAGGGAAAAATAGAAAACGGGCTGAGAAAAATTAGGAAAAATTATATCTATATTTGTGAAATGTATAACAATGGCAAAGCACGAGGTTGGCCTCAGTTTGTCCCCGTTTCTATGTTTTGTGCGTATTTATCGGGTTTTTAAAAGGAAAAAATGCATAGAAACCCTATCTAACCGATCAATGATGCAAAATGCTAAGAGTTGGATGAAAAGGGGCTGAAACACTGAAAGATAAAGGAAATATTTGATTTATGCATTGCACTTGGCATATAGGAAATGGTTTAAATAAAGAGGATGGTAGCATGGGCATATGGCTCGGTGCCTCCTTTCAATGCAGCATGCACTAGTAAAATTCATGGAAAGAATGCTTTATGCACCATGCATGATGCTGATCTTTCTTTTTTCTGAGCACATAGCCATATATGATTTGCATTAAGAATAATAATTAAAAGATATCAGAAAAACCTTCTGGATGCATGGCACCTGTCTTCCTTAGGTTGTGACCAACAATGGGCGTGAGAGGATGTCCTAAGCTGTAGGTTAGTCGTTGGGTCCTAAGGGGAAAGTGTAGTGAGGAATGGTACATCCTGGAACGTAAAATATTGGTACCTTGAGAGGAGTTTGTGCTTGTTTGTGTTATATGTTTAGTAGCACATCAAAGGGCCAATCCCTGCGATGTAGGAGAGCTGCAGTGGGGCTCCGACTATTAGTCGGTGGAGTGCCTCCATATGTGCGTGTGACGAGGCGTTATGCCTACGTACTTTGGGTTCTCCCTTTGAGTTTAAGAGAAACGTTGGACTATAAACTATAAACGCATGAATTAAGCTTTAGGGCAGCTTGTCCTTTAGCATTAGATTGACGGTCCTGGTCCGCGAGGCCGTGAGGGTGTTTGTGTGTCATGAGCATGAGGTCCGGCTAGTGCTATAGCCAGTGCCGGCCCATTTTAGGTCCCATCAGTGGTGCGTTTGCCGGGAGCTGCTGATAAGTGGCGGTCTCCGAATCTTGGTCTCATAAGGGACCTGTTAGCTTTATTCTATTGGTCGATAGCCGCCTCGAAGCGGTGGATATCAAGTTGGTCTGATAAAATCCTTGGTCATTAGTATGACGGTCAATCCAAGAAATCCCCAACACCCAAAGGATACTTTGTCTATCTTGAATAGTCTAGTGGGATCTTTGACACGTCGGGTGATTGATTATTTTACCCTTTGCCCTGAAAGTGATACCATGCTTGAGTTTGGGTCACTATGGGAAAATACCCATGGAGCTACCTCTAAGATTAACAGCCCATGGAGATTAGAGAAAAGGGAAAGTGAAAGTAGTGCTAAGATGATACAGTCATCTATGATCATTCATGATGATAATGTCATAGAAAAGACTGTGACAACGATGGTTAATATGCACATAGGAGGACATGATGATTATGATCTAAATATACATCCAATGCTAGTGCCCGATGCAGTTGGGTATCGTAGTGTGATTTCCAAGATCCATAAAGCATTGGATGATGTCCATGTGTGTGGAAAACCATTGTTAATAAGGAAGACTTCATTAGGACCTATCCTAAGTTCTAGCAAAGTGGTGGTAGATGATAATAGGCTTACTAGAACACCACTAGCAGATGATGGGATAGATTCCCTATTGCATAGTGTTGGACTCCCTAAACCACTTTGTGAGTTGGCGGAAAGGGAAGTTCATGGAATTAGTGACTCTTCCACACCAGTAAAGGTGGAAATGGAAGAGATTAAAGACCCTAACACACTGATATTAGGTCAAGAGGAATACGAAGATTTTGATGACCCAGTCTTGATCCCAAAGGAGAGGACTAAATGCCCTCCTCTTTATAGGGATCTCCCAGTGTTTTATGGGTTGCCAAATGAGGATCCGATGATTCATTTAAGAGAATATGACCTAACTTGCATTGCAAGTGGGTTTGACGATATACACCGGATGCTCGTATTCTCAAGTACCCTAAAGGGAGAGGCAAGGAAATGGTACTGGAGCCTCCCAAGAGGGTCGATCAAATCACTTGAGGAGACTTGTGATAGATTTCTAGATGATTATGAAAAGAAGCTCCCTATGATTCAGGTCTTAGGGCAGCTTATGCAGTTTAGACAGGAGTCTTATCTTTCTGTTAAAGAGTATGCTAGAGCCTTTGATAGTACTCTTAGGCTTTGGCCAAGAAGAGCCAGTGCATTACCAGATGATGTGCTATGTGAGCTCTTTCTAAATGGCTTAGAGATTAATACACAAATCCAAGTGGGACTGCAGAATCCTACGTCGTTAAGGGAAGCAAAAATGCATGCCATTGATTATGAGGGTCATGTTCAGAGATGCTGGGAAAATTTTTGGAGTTTTCCCCGCTTAGTACAAGTGCATCCTAGCTTCCAACCATTTCTACAAGGAGACATCTCACTTGTTGATACCAAGGCAGCCTATGAGGGGAACCTTGGTGGCCAAAATCTTAGAGCAGAAAAGGGCAATTCTATGAGCAGTAATGACATGCCTCTCAATGAAAAGGTTCCAAGCCATGTAAGTCCCATTAGGGCTTGCAACACTTCCACGAAAGGTAGTTGTGATGGCAATATGGATCGCACCAATGGGCCTATGAGTGTTGATAAGAATTCTGTGAGTGGTTCTAATTTTGTTGCTAGTAAGGCTCTTGAGAGACCTTTGGTGTTGGAATCATGCTTCTGTGTGGATGTTGTTCCCTTCAGTGAAAGCATGGTTCTTATGGAAAAAAATAAGACATCTTTTGTAAAGGGGATGCAAAATGCTAAAAGTCCACCTGTGCTTCACAAAGGTCATAAGGATGTGAGGCCATTTGACCATAGGGATAAGTTTGCATTGAGTTTGTTAGACCAGTGCAGCAAATTGAGGGAATGCAAGAATATTAAGGGAAATGTGAGATGGGTTTGGAGACCCAAAATCTTCAAAAGTATGGTAGGAGTGTCGGATGCAAGGCCAAGGATCCCATCCGGATATATTTTGTCGAACCCCCAAGAGGATAAGACTGGATATACATCTGACAATAACATTGCCTTGGGATACACCCATGTGATGTGTCTAGGCTTGAAGCTCTATCTAGTTTGGGTCGCAGCACTGATTTATGTGAAAACCCAAATAGGGGAGGTTCGAATGAGTACAAAGCTATGATTCTTTATTCCAAAGGAGCCACTCAGCCGCTTGAACGATTAGTTTATTCGGATTACAATAAATGTAGGACATGCGAGCCCATTGAGACCGTTCATTCAGCTCATAGTGCCCAAGAAGGGATCGACCTTATTGATGAGTTATTGGTGGAAAGGCTTGGACTTGTAGCTCTACAAAAAAACCTAAGATCAAAAAATACAAGATCAAGCTTTTAGCTAACTTGTATGAGTAGCATGGGGCTAGTTGACCTATGATGTGCTATCCTTGGCACCCTGGGTACTCTATTAGGGTGTCATGTATATGCCAAGGACATTAGTATTACATGGACTAAAATGACCTATCTAGTTTTAAGCTAGGAAGGCTAGTTGCTTTGGATATTACGTCCAGTTTTCATTAAGCCAAGAGGGCCGATCAAGTTTTTGTAGTGAAGTGCTTTATTTCATTAGGCCAAGAGGGCCAGTCGTTTGTTTGGTGCAGGTATAGTTAATGGTTTCTTGTTTTAGTTCTGTGCTAGACAGGTTCGAAGAAAAGCTTGGAAGAAGCCTTTTGTTGCGTGGAAGCTTCTTGTGGCCCTATCCAGGTAATATCTCTCCTTTACGAGTATCATGTTTTTATGCTATTTGTGTTTATTTACTTGTAAGGGTTTTTCTTTTCTTGTTGGGGACCGGCGTCCAAGGCATGAAGTCCCAAGTTTAGGTTGGGTATGTCTGAGGGAGGTCTGAGTAGTCGTTGCCTCCTGTAAAGACATTGCCAAGCAGCAAAAGATCTGTTTTAGAAGGTAGTTCTAGTGACCCTATTCTACTAGCCTGCTAGGCAGCCGTTCTAGAGGTTCTTGTTAGTTGTGAGGCAGTTACAGAAGCCTGCCGAAGAAGAAAATAATGATGATGAAAAGAAACCCTGAATATCTTAAAGGCAATTAATATATACAGAGGTGTGTAAAAAGAGGTTCTAACCCCTATAAAAATATAAAAGAAAAGAAAGGAAAATTTATAAGCAGTTGATCATCGCCTTGCAAAGGCCTAGTAGGTTCCTGGGGACGAGTCAGTCCTGGGGCCAATGCCTTGTCTTCCTAGGGGTGGCTTCTTGCTAGAAAAGAAGAAAGTGAGAAAGGTTGGAGCGAAAATAAAAGTGAGCATAAAAAAAGGATTAAGTGTCGCCTTGCGAGGGCTTGGTAGATTCTTGGGTACTGAGACAGGTCCTGAGGCCGATGCCCTGTTCTCCTTGGGTCACTACGCTCAGCTCCCTCCTTTTTGCATGCCTGAGTATGAAACATAAAACCTAACAGAAGAAATGTGCTAAAAGAAAATACTTCTTGATTAGGCTATAGGAGTCCTCGCCTAGTAGGAGCTCCTAGTTGTGTTGTCCTTAGTTAGGTAGGTAGTTCAGACCACCACTTAGGGAGACCTCTTTGATAGTTCTTTTTAGTTTGGCCATGTTGGAGTAGTTGGTTAGTGACTAGCTTCGGATCTTTTATCAGATTATACTAGTCCTACTCCTTGTGGATGTTATGCCTTGGTTTTGTCAGGGGGTAGGGTGAGCATTGTGTTGTGTTTAGTATGTATCTATTTTGTATCAGCTTGTTGCTTCCTTTGGTTGTTTTGTGCAGATCTGTTGTGGGATTCGATGGGCTAAGTCGCCCTATCCCGTGGTCGCCAATGAGAGCGGAGTTTTGAGCTTTGGATGTGCCTAAAATTTGCCAAAAAATTCGGAATTTAGGGAAAAAATATTCAACATCGAAGGCGGTGGCTCCAGCTAAGACGATTTTAAGCACCAAGTGAAATACGACTCTTAAAAGGCGCCTGAGCGACACTTGTGGATTTTTGATAATTTTTCAGATTGCCATGCGGGTTGTCAGGAGTTTCCAGTCAATGCGGGATGTCAAGCCGGATGCCCAAAAATTTACAGCACTCAAATCGGAGCCCGAACGAGGAAATGGCCACAAAATGGTCAAGATATGAAAAGGTGGACACTTGGGAGGCCAAAATTGGGCATGCCTTTTGAGTTTGGACCCCCCCTCTAAAATTTTATGCACCTTATGAAGCAAAAAACGTGGAGAGAGAATGGAGGAAGAAGGCGCCATTATCTTCACGCCGAAATTTGCGCCCTCTCTCATGATGGGGGAAATGGCTGTGGGAATGAGAAGAACAAGATCTAGTCTTTCTCTCTCCTCCCTCTCTCTCCCTTAAGGGGCGGTTCTTGTGTGCAAGAGGAAAATGAAGAATGATGGAGGAAAGCTTGTCCGGATGAGATCGGATTGCTTTAGGATGGATAAAGACATGAAGAGTGCTATTCTTGAAGATGCTGAGCATTAAATGCATGCTGAAAATCAGTCCCGTAATCAAGACCAAGAAACCGAGACCTGAAAATAAGCGGTAATGCTATTTTTACAAAGGAAAATGATCTTTTTATGCTATTTGCTTTATGAAACCTTGTTCATATGGGATGAAAGTTCATTATGACATTGTTTTCAATGAGTTTCAACTGTTTGCAACCTGAAAATCAAAAAATATAAGGCTACATGGCCGGAATTAGTGTCAAAATACATGAAAAACACGCATTTTAAGGGTAAAATTGGGAGTTTTACTATATAAATGAGAAATATGACATGTCATCCCAACTAAATCTGAGTTTTTGTTATCAATGAGACTAAGGGCTATAGCCCACCATCAACTTTCATTTTTAGTCATTATTTATTAAAGAAAAATAGGGGAAATTATCAAAAAATGGAAAAAATAGATTTAAAATTAGGGAAAAATAGAAAACGGACTGAGGAAAATTAGGAAAAATTATATCTATGTTTGTGCAATGTATAACAATGGCAAAGCACAAGGTTGGCCTCGGTTTGTCCTCGTTTCTATGTTTTGTGCATATTTATCGAGTTTTTAAAAGGAAAAAATGCATAAAAACCCTATGTAACCAATCAATGATGCAAAATGCTAAGAGTTGGATGAAAAGGGGCTGAAACACTGAAAGATAAAGGAAATATTTGATTTATACATTGCACTTGGCATATAGGAAACGGTTTAAATAAAGAGGATGGTAGCATGGGCATATGGCTCGGTGCCTCCTTTCAACGGAGCACGCACTAGTAAAATTCATGGAAAGAATGCTTTATGCACCATGCATGATGCTGATCTTTCTTTTGTCTGAGCCCATAGCCATACACGATTTGCATTAAGCATAATAATTAAAAGGTATCAGAAAAACCTCCTGGATGCATGGCACCTGTCTTCCTTAGGTTGTGAACAATAATGGGCATGAGAGGATGTCCTAAGCTGTAGGTTAGTCGTTGGGTCCTAAGGGGAAAGTGTAGTCAGGAATGGTACATCCTGGAACGTAAAATATTGGTACCTTGAGAGGAGTTTGTGCTCGTTTGTGTTATATGTTTAGCAGCGCATCAAAGGGCCAATCCCTGCGATGTAGGAGAGCTGCAGTGGGGCTCCGACTATTAGTCGGTGGAGTGCCTCCATATGTGTGTGTGACGAGACGTTATGCCTACGTACTTTGGGTTCTCCCTTTGAGGAGTTTAAGGGAAACGTTGGACTATAAACTATAAACGCATGAATTAAGCTTTAGGGCAGCTTGTCCTTTAGCATTAGATTGACGCTCCTGGTCCGCGAGGCCGTGAGGGTGTTTGTGTGTCATGAGCATGAGGTCCGACTAGTGCTATAGCCAGTGCCGGCCCATTTTAGGTCCCATCATGCTGGACAAGGATGACGGTCTATGATTTCAATGCTTGTTGTTGCTGATGACTCCGAGGAGAGCACAATGACACTCATCCCTTTGATCTCATTGACCAGGGTACTTGAAAAAACCACACATGATATGCAATACAAGTTTAGGATAGGATGGTCTATGTGTTTATAGTTGTGCACATAGACTTACAAAATGAAGTGGAGCACTTAATTGTTTTAATTTTCTGATGAAAAAACTCAGATTGTGTAGGTACCATCAGCAGTAATGGTTGAGCAATGTGTCTTAGTGCTTACAAGCACTCATCTCTAGTTTATATTGCTAGTAGAGATGGTAGATGTCAGTCTTGATGAGCTTGGTGATGCCCTTCCAAGTTAAAAAAACCTTTGAGATGAAGTTCCTAAATTAGCAACTAACTCTGGAAGAGATGACTCAGTGATTAAAATCACTGTTAGTGATAGCAAAATATGAAAAAAAGCCAGAAGGTCAAGCTTTCAAGCTTGTGGCTATGGCTGCCCAGAAAACCACAATTAGGGTTTGACTCTGTGGGAGCAGCAAAGAAAGATTTTTTGAGAGCCCTATTGGTTGGAGATAGCCCACTTGGGGGGCTATCAAAGCCCCATGGTGACTGCCATTATTACACCTGCTACAGGCCGCGTTGCTGTACGAACTACCATGCTATCAAAACTGCACTATTTTCTGCATTTGTTGCAATGTTGCCCACCATGTCGTCCAAGGTCAAGGATTGATGTGCCATCCTGAAGTGCCCTAAGCTGAGGATGAAGTCTTCAAAAGAAATTAGGAGCTAATACTGCTTCTATTGCACACAGCAACTAATCCGAGATCAAGGGGTTTAGCTGGCTATGATGGAAAGGAAGGTAATTGAGATGTCAAGAGTTCTTCTTATGCACTTAGATGTATAAAGAGGCTGAGGGAAGCTAAAGGATTAGAGATGGATCTAATACCATGTTGCAAATTAGAGTTGGAAGCATGAGAGAGTGTGCACAAGAGGGAGAGAGAGAGCTTAAGTACAAGAACAAGATCGTGTTTAGTCAGTTGTTCAAGGTACAACTAGTACACTCTCCTCACAATTTGAGGGTGTACTTTAGGCTGTCTTTATAGCCTCTGGAGGAGTTAGGGTTAGGGTTTCCTCTGTCCTCTTGTCCATTTACACCTAGCTACACTTATCCTCTCCAATGTAAGGAGAGTTCCTATGCTTATCTTTCAACAGATATCTCAAAGCATGGAGAAGGGAAGGGAGGAGTTGGAACAGAGAGCCAAATTGTGGGAAGAGCACAATTTTGAATGGGTGTGAGAACTTTTCAAGTGCTCAGCCATAGCAAAATGCGAGCGAGTGTTGGCAGAGGCAAGAGCCAAAGCCACAAAAGCAAGTTCAGAGATGCAACAACAAGCCTTCTTAAGCATAGTATTCCATGTAACACAAGCGAACAGCGAGGATTTTGTGGAGAGGACAAGAAGTTAGAATTGACCACCAGAGCCCTAAAATATGGCTTGCAAGAGAGTGCTCTCCCAACCGACACTGGCCTACTGAGAAAACAACAATGTCAATATTTTAGGCAAACATGCCTCTCCACTGATGAGATGGAGGATCTAAGTTTTGAAGAGCAGGAGCAATCGCATCCACCCCCAACTCTAACCCCACAAGAGCAACCGCGAGAGGGAGGGCCGCACTTCGAGTAGGAACTATGAGAAGAGCAACATGCCCAAGATCTTAGCCCATCACTACCAAATGTACCCCAAGAAGATCCAAAAGGCAGCCAAGTACCCAAGCGTATCATTGCAGCTAAGAGAAGAAGACGAGAATTGGTGGAGCAAGTGCTCTAGAGAGCTAGAGCACAATCCCAACAGCTTCTTGGAGAGCTCATGCCACAACACAAGGATTGCTATCCTATCAATTGGCCCCAAAAACTGAGTATTTGGGAGTAAGGAGAACTCCAAACCTAGCCCTTTGAACTATCATTCCTCTACCCATAGGCCTTGGACCAAGTCCTACCAGAGCAAGTAGAAGTAGTGGATAGAACAATTCAAATGGCCAACAACTTGGCGAATCAATGGGTCACAAAGTGGAGCGTAGTTGTCACTCGATGGAGGTGGGAAGTTCCAAACTACTAGCACAAGGTGTACTAGATTCCCAAGATGGTCCAAGGCTATGAAGCACATCCCAACTGGCAGAGGAGGATCTGGGATATGAACCTTAATGCGTGGATGGCATTCTATGGCACACTCCCTAAAGAAAGGAAAAATCCTATCTACATGCCCTACCCTCACAGGAACAGAGTGGATTACAATAGGGAGGAGCATTCCCACTACAATGCCAATGCAAAGAATCTTGAGGAGTGCCTAATCTTCAAGGCAAGGAGACATCTGTCATTCAATCACACGCTTCCTCAAGGATTTCTCATCCTGTCCAGACCTCGCTTTCATCACAACTTGTAAATATCTTAGGACCAATAGCTTTCTACCAAATAAAAAGCCAATCGCTGGGGAGGTCCACCTACCTTCACTCTTTTCTTATTTCAACCTAGGAATAGATAGTTGTGCCATGGCCCCCGGCTAATGATGAGGGCTACATTGTTAACCCTCTTTTTCTATGAAGGTGCTCAAAGACATGAACAATAGCCAGTTTACGAAGTGTGGACACCCCTTTTTGTCAACCACACCTCTAAATGTCAAGGCTAATCTCAAGAGCTACATGCAAAGCCATGCCTTTTTGAGCAAATCCCTTAGGTCACCCCATGATGCATCATCAGAAGAGGGCTGGGGTATAGCCTAAGAGCAGTGTTGTATCTATCTCAAAAAAAGAGGGAGAAGAGAAAAAGAAAAAGAAAAAGAAATTTAAAAAAAGGAACAGAAATAAGAAAACAACAAAAAAGAAAGAGAGGGAAAATACCAAGCCCCTCAAATTATTCGAGTGCCATAATCACTGCACCTACGATTTTTTACCTAGCCCCATTCCCCACTTCATGCTTGGGGCACCTCAAGGGCAAGACTTCCAAACCTATCTCCCTACTAAGCTACGCACATCACCAACAACGATGCATGAACTGGGTCCTCAAGTGTGGAACAATACCGCATGCTTGACCCAACTCCCAATTCCACTAGCATGAGTACAATGCACCATACGGCAAGGTAGATACTGCCCCTAGGTAGCACACTTCTTTTCTTTTCAAATACAAACAAAGGTGGTAAACCACTAACTTTGGAGGCAACATCACTCACTCCAACCATTCTCAACCTCCACCATCTCAACATTTTGATAAGCTCCTCTCCAACAACTAATCCCCACATGGCCCCACTATCATCAACTCACCCATCACCCTTTAGATCAATGAACCCAGATCTCAACACAGACATGGAAGTGCCATGGAACTGGCACTTATCTAGGAGGGGGGTAATGTTAACCCCAATTTGAGATGGAGAAAAAGACGTCCAAATAAGTCCAAGAAAACTCCAAATGTGGACACAAAGGAAGAAGCAAGAAGGGAAATAGCCAAAAGCACAAGAGCGACCTCAAAAGCTAAGCCAAAGGAAAAAGCACATTTTTACATGCAAGACACCTATAAAACTTTTGTAAAAGAGTGCCAAGCTCCCTCCTGTGAAAATTGTAAAGGGTAGAAGGGCATAGATAAAGAGAAAGGGCAACTAGAAGGGAATGGGAAAAGAGGACCTTGCCATAATGGCCGGTCATGTAGAAAAGGGAATGGGCATCCAAAGGGATAAGGGCTTTGTATATAAACTCAAAAAGTGAATGAGAAGATCAATCTTTGGTGTGTGGCAAAGTGGAATCATCTTCTTGTCTCCTTCTTACTTGCTTTCCTACTTGTGTGTGCTTGAGAGAGGGAGCATGAGGGTGTAAGGGAGTGAGTGTGTGAGGGTGAGGGATCAAGGAGAAGAAGCTCTCCAACATCTCCTCTCTTCTTCTCTTATCTTCTCTTCTCTTGTCTCACGCATGGCTATGGAGGATGGAGCTTGAATGTGGAGGGTTGAGGTTGCTTGAGCTTGCATCATGAATCATGGAGCTATCGGTGTACTCGAAGGAGGAGGGTACTCAATTAGACATCAAGGTAAGCTCACTACACTTCTAGAGAGGGAATGCACATCGGCTATGTTTCTAGGCTTGAAGTGCTTGAACAATAAGCGATCCATGGGTCTTGGTGGTCGAGCGTAAGCTCCCAATAACTGTATCTTTACCAAAATGTTCGTACTCTCATGTTCAAGTGTTTCAAGCTAAGAGCTATGGCTACCTCTCATATAGCCAAGAGTACTCTCTCACACACATGTAGTGAGCTTACCTATAAATTGGATCGAGTTGCCTCCTCCTATAAATCCATTGGTAGCTCCACAATCTAAGATGTGCTTTCAAGCAAGCTCCAAGCTTCAAGTGTTACAAATCGTGGATCTAGAGCATGACAGATGCTATTGCAGGTGGAAGATGACCAAACTCATGATGACATAGACAAGTAGAGACAAACTATTACACAAGTGAATTAGCTTCCAAGATGGAAATTTGGACTCATAAACACAATCTTTTGTAGGACTGACAAAGTCAAGACACTTAACTGAAAGTACAAAGCATCATGACATTGTATTCATTCCATGTGAAAGTGATAGTCAAAGTACAATGCTTTATAGAAGTTTGGTTGCTCCACTCTCCTCACTATGCATATGGGATTCAGTACAGCTCTTCCTGGAGCATACATCATTTGTCTATTTCTCAACACCCCCCTCAAATGTCCCTACACTTGCTGGATTTTGCCCCCCCTACATGATAACATGGCCCAGGAGACTAGCTCATAGGCAGCCTAGTCAAGTTAAAGCTTGAGACTTTACATATTTGGCAATGATTTTTACAAAGCAAATCCACTATGGGAACACATTCTTTAGAAAAATTTGTCAGAGTTGATGGTAGCGAAAGCATCTTCTTCTTCTTCATTCATGAATTGACTTTGGTGGTGGTCATTCTACATGTGTTGTACTCTTTTCTTGTGAAAACATTCACTAGTAATATGGCCAGTCTTACCACATAATGACATGTCATCCAACTTTTGGTATCATTTTTGAATCCTCGACATCTTCCTTTGGGTTCAATGCCTTCTTTTGTGTATAGGAGATTTTCCCTTGGGCTTGTCTCTTTTACATCTTGCTTTTAATTCCCCATGAAGCAGTGAGTGCTCAATGTTTTTGAGTGAGAGATTGAAAACATTACTTAGGTTGGATACAAGGTTCTCATATGGATCCTTATTTACACTTGCAAGCATTACGGCTATTTCTTCAT
Source organism: Lygodium microphyllum (assembly GCF_053477565.2). Classification (NCBI taxonomy): domain Eukaryota; kingdom Viridiplantae; phylum Streptophyta; class Polypodiopsida; order Schizaeales; family Lygodiaceae; genus Lygodium; species Lygodium microphyllum. Next base: position 78,486,533 of record NC_141152.1, read on the forward strand.
CTTCATCAATATTATTCTTAAGAGTTGCAAACTAGGGTTTTAGGCTCTTGAACTTGTTAATCTGTGTGGTCATAGAAGCACTATCTTTGATATCTAGTTTATAAAACTGCATGAGTAATTTTACCTATGAATTCTTTGCTTGGGTACCAAACATCCTGTTGAGTTCCTCCCAAGCAATTCTAGAATCTCTAATGCCAGATATATGATGTAGCATATCATCACTTAGTCCCCAAGCAATGATGCCTAGTGCCTTGTTATTCATCTTCTTCCATCCTTTGGTTTTGAGCTGGTCTTCTTCAACGAGCCTTCCAAATCTTCTTCCCTATAGAGGTTGTATGTAGGTTGCTAGGTATAGGTAATGAAATACTGGCTTGCTTCATTTGGGCTCGTGTCATGACATTTATGGGGATGGGTGTGGCATTGTTTTCCTCTTTCTTCTCCTTTTTTGGCCCTTCTTCCCTATATAGATTTCATCTAGGTTTCTAAGTCAAGGTAATGAAATACCGGCCTACTTTGTTTGGGCTTGTATCATGACATTTATGGGGATGGGCGTGGTATTGTTGTCAAGTGACTCGAGGCAAAAGAGTTCAAGCACCATGCCAAACTAGTGGAGGGTTTTCGCCTAGGGCAATCAGCAAATAGGTGTGTGACTCCACATTTAGGACACCTCAAGTCAATCTTCTCTCTATTCTCTTGATCCTTTTTAGGGTAGTAGGATGAGATATGCCCTAGATGGCCACACATCCAACATGTTATGGGTTCATGGTTTTGACCTTCTCCTAGGTCTCTACCTCTCCCTATGCCCAAAGCCATGACCAGCATAGGCCTCAAGTCCATCAGTATGGTATTACCCTCCTCATCATAAGAGACATTAGGGTTCACATACGAGACTTTCTCCAGTGGTTCCTCTACAAAGTGAACTAAAGCAATGCTTGATCGATACATCACTATAGATCCTAGTGGTCTATGGATTCCTATTGGGTATATCTTGATCCTTGGAGCAACGAGCTTTGAACCATTAGGTGTGGATAGAGCCAAAGGGGCTCCTCTTCCAAAGTTAGAGGATGCCTAACTCCTAGATAGTATGGCTATGCATAGGGTTGCTGGTATGGAATCATCTTGGCATTCAGTAGTGCATAGCATTATGCCCTAATCTTTTGCAATTGGCACATGACCAGAACCTAAGATTAGAACACTCAGTTGGCAAGTGGTTCCCTCCATAATGCACACACTACATGTGAGGTCGCACTAGCCTTCACAATGACTCTTGTAGTCTGGTGGTCAGCTCCTAACTTTAGATCAGCCTATCACTTGGGTCAAGTCGACATTCTTTCCTTAAACTTGCTTGCTAGGGATTGATCATTTGCTAAGTGCTCCAATTCTCTTGGCATTTCTAAACATGTTATTCTCTTGTTGGATAGCCCTAGAGCTTCTCTCTCTGAGCAAGTTATCCACTCATATAGCCTCCTCAAAGACTCTTGCTAGCACATCCCCTTGCAAGTTTGAGTTGCTCACTAAGGCCTTATAGAATTCTTCATTTGTGGATCCCATTGATGAATACAGTGGAGATCACTCTCTCATTGGATTACTCAACTACATATATTCTCTTTTAGAAACTCCTCACATGAGTAATAAAGTCTCGTATGTCCTCTTTGTCTTTTTGGCTGACATTTATTAGCTTAACAATAAGGTTATCAAAGTATCTTGCCTCTGAGAATATCTTGATTAAAAGATCCTTTAGATCATGTAAATTATCACATTCAACATTATCTAGACTGGTAAACTAATTCCATCCCTTGTCTCCTAAGAAAATACCAAATGCTTGTGCCTATTGAGCATAGTCTATGAGGTTTTTCTCACACACCTTCTCAAACTGCTCATCAATGAAGCTGTGTAGGGGTTATTGCCTGCTTGATATTTGTTGAGTTGCTTTAAAATTTCTCTTCTTGCTTCTTCCATTGTGTCTAATTACCTTCTAGCCACCTTTTTTAGGTCTTGACTTGTGCTTTTCCACTTTCTTCTTATGTTGAGGTTAACATTACCCCCCTCCTAGCCTAGTGCCAATCCCATGGCACTGATGGTGGGTAGTAGTTGGAAGGTGGGATGGGTATAGCCAGATGGCTTTTTTCAGTCTGTATACAAGCCCTTGTGGGGGATGGTTGCAGGTGGATTGGCCCTTGAAATTGAAGATGGTGTCCTTCACTAACACTAACCTTGAGTGGATTTGTCCCTTGTAATTGAAGATCATGTTGGACAGATCCTTCTTGGAGAATGGTGGATAGTCGGCTCCATTGTTGAAATTGACAATGGTGTTGGACAAATGCCTCATTGTGCCATCCGAGGAGGGTGCTACGGCTGGAATTTAACATAGCTCTTCCTTATTCCCTGCAAGTTTCCTTACCCCTTTACATATGCATGTGCAGACTTTCCCACTTGCATATGAGAAAACCCAGCACTTTTGTATAAAATGAATTACATTGTACCTTGTGTTTTCCTTGCAAGAGTCTTGGGAGGTGCTCCCTCACCCTTGAGAGTGTTGAGATGGCAAGCTCAACATGTGCGGACATTGATGATGGACCGTCTGGCTAGATGAGTCTGCACGTCTACACTTAGCATGTTGGTGGTCATTATGATACTCACGTGGCCACTGACTTATCACTTATTATATTTAGTTTGTTACACCTATCTACAGCTAGCAAAGATATAATACCAGTCTATTACTGTAGTCGGTTATGCACTGTTTGACTTAGAAAGCCACTTTCCTTTATGTTGTATCTTATCTATACTTTGTGTACATTGTATATTGTGTGGAAGAAGAAGAAAAATCGGCAAGAAAACGTTTTGGCCTACATCTATCTTCTTGTGTTCTTGAGTGAGCTTCCACTTGTGTATACAATGTGTGTTTGGCACAGCAACTCAAGCAAAGTCCCCCATCATGCTATTCTTGACATGGTATCAGAGCTGGGCCACTGAGAGAGGCTGATTTTGAAGGCTAAATTAAAGGAGAAGAAACAAGGTTAGAGCAAGAAAGCAATGGGTAAGAAGCTCTCCCATTCTTCCACTCTCTCTCTTGAATAGTGCCTGTGGAGGCACAAGAAGCAGGGTCGAGCAAAAATCTCAGATTGCTGTGAGATTTGGTGTGCGAGAAGATCACTGTTTATTCTGTAGATAGGCCCTTAAGGGCTTTCCCGCAGTTATTTTGGGTGTCTAAGGCCGTTTTAGGCCCCGTTTTAGAGCCACAAGGTTGTGGATAGTAGTTTCAGGATACATCTGTGATTTCGACTATATTGACCAAAAGTGGATACACAAGTTACAGATTGTGAATCTATAATTTTTGAGCTATTTACAGGAAGCAAACATAAGGTTTATCTGCAAACAGATTGCAGATTACATGTACTATTGAGAAATCAATGAAAAAGGTTGCTTGGTGTATTGCTGTGCACATGTTGTGAAAGATTGCAGAAGACTAGCTTGTATTGTTGTATCCTTGTTTGTGATAATGGCAGAGAACAGTGAAAATCCCATTATTGAGAAGCTCGAAAAGAACAACTACCCTTCATGGAAGTTTTGTGTGACGAACTTCCTCATTGAAAAGGGCCTTTATGAGTTTGTTTCAAGTGAAGAAAAGGAGCCAGAGCTAGGTATCTCTCTAACTGCTGGTGCAGATGAGTTAAAAGCATGGAAAGAGTGGAATGCGAAAGACAAAAAGGTGATGTACTGGCTATCTACAATCATGGATAATACTATGCGGGGACATATTAAGAATGAAAAAACTTCACATGCAGCTTGGATAATTTTTGAGAGCATTTTTTCAATAAATATAAAGGCACAAAAGATTCAACTCAAGCAAGAATTGAATGCCTTGAGGAAAGGGAAAATGTCTGTCAATGAGTATGTGTTGAAGGTGAGGAGCATTGTAGATGCTTTAGCAGTGATTGATGCAATGTCGGATTATGATGATTTGGTTTCATCCATTCTAAGTGGCCTTAACAATGAGAAGCCATGGAAATCATTTGTTACTTCAGTACATGTACATAAGCCATTTCTAGATTTTGATGAGCTGATCTCTCTCATGATTACTGAAGATATCAATATGCAAGGTGATTCGTTTGAAAGAAATGGTGAATAGGTCCAAGAATTTTACTCGAGTTCATGAAGGGGACGTGGTAGATCCTCTTCGAGAGACCATGGTTGTCAAAATTGTGGGAGAGAAGGAAGGAGTCTCACTTGTAGCTTTCTTGCTTGCACAATGAGGAAATACACACACAGGTGGAGGCTGAAAACAGTTTTCCTCTTCTTAGTTGTGTAAGCCAAAAGAACACTAGTACAGAGAAATAGAAGAACCCTATATATGGCTCTCAAACCAAACTCAACTAACTAAGGTGGCATACTAACTGAGCCACGAACTAGAGTAGATAAGGATAGCTGTCATCTAGCTATTATTCATGGGCGGTGTACCAACCGCATCTGCAGCTAACAAGTTGGTGACATAAATGCACAACGGTCACCCTGGCATGCATATCACGAGTGGAGCTCGATATCTCAACACTCCCCCTTGAGCTCAATCCCAATTTCTGCACACCAAGCAGGTCTCTGAACTTGCATAGCTTCTCTATGCCCAATGCCTTCATGAATATGTCAGCTACCTGATCCTCTATACTGACATAAACTAGATCAATAAGACCTAGTAAAACCCGCTCCTGCACATAGTGATAATGCACCTCAATATGCTTTGTTCTAGCATGATAGACTGGGTTATTTGCCAAGTGTATACTACTTATGTTGTCACAATAAATGACGAGTGGCCCATCTATAGGCTGATGCATATCATAAAGTAGCTTATGCAACCAAGCTACCTCACATGCAGCCATTGTTGCACCCCTGTACTCAACCTCTGTGCTCAACAAGGCAACTGTAGAGGCTGTTTCTTGCTGCTCCAAGTGACTGCAGCACTCCCAAAAGAGAACACATATCCACTGGTAGATCATCTATCAGAAATACTACCAGCCCAATCAGCATCAGTGTATCTATGCAACTGTATCTAAACCCCAGTCTCATAAAATAGTCCATACTGCAATGTGGACTTCACATACCTGAGTATGCGTCTAGCCACATCCAAATGCGGTTTCCTTGGAGCGTTCATAAACTGACTTACCAATCCAACATCATAGCTCAAATCTGGCCTGGTGATAGTCATATAAATCAAACTTCCTACTATGCGTCTGTACATAGTAGGGTCTTCGAGAAGCTCACTTGCATCTACGCTCAGCTTTACATTCTACTCCAAAGGAACTGAAATAGGCTTACAACCTGTCATCCCATATTTGGACAGCATGTCCAATCCATACTGCCTCTGCAAGAGCCGTATCCCACTTGGTGATCTAATCACCTCAATGCCCAAGAAATAACGTAGCTCTCCCAAATCCTTCATCTCAAACTTCTGCTTCAATAGCATTTTCACATGATGGATATCTTCATCACTATCACCTGTCATAATCAAATCATCAACATAAATGACAAGTAGCATAATACATTTCTCTCTTTTTCTCACATAAAGTGAGAAATCTGCCTTGGAAATCTGAAAGCCAATAGTGACAAGATACTGTCCTATCTTGTCAGACCATGCTCTAGGTGCTTGCTTCAAGCGATACAAGGCTTTCTTCAACCTGCAAACAAACTCAGGATGAACACCATGCACATAACCTGGTGGCTGCTCCATATAGACCTCTTCTTGCAAATCACCATGCAACAAGGCATTCTTTACATCCATCTGATGTAAAGACCATCCCTTTGATGCAACCATAGCAATGACTACTCTTACGATTGCCATCCTTGCAACCGGACTGAATGTTTCTTCATAATCAATGCCATATGTTTGTGCATACCCCTTGACTACTAATCTTGCCTTGTATCTATTCACAGAACCATCTGCATTATGCTTCACCTTATAAACCCACTTACAACCAATTGCATTCTTATCTTTAGGCAAAGGTACCAATTCCCATGTAGCATTTGCTTTCAAGGAATCCATTTCTTTATCCATGGCTTTCTCCCATTTTTCTTTTCCCATGGCTTGATCAAAAGAAGTGGATTCTAGTTCCTGTATCACTTTGACCATATAGGCATGTGAATGGTTGTAAATCCATCATATTTCAGCCTGTCCACAGGATACCTAGCTCTAGTAGACCTGCGCAAAGTAGGTTCACTCCCAGGTGCTCTCAAAACATCCCTGGTCTTCCTTACTCCAGGTGTAACAATAGAAGGAATACCCAACTCATCATCAATGCTCTGTTCTGAGCCACTGGATTCACCATCCACATAAGAATGACCTGCATTCACATCAAACATGGGCTGATCTACCTTCTCTTTTCCTTTTTGTGAAACCTGCATACCACTATCTGCATTGTTTTGAGGAGATTATCCTGATCTCAATCTGCATGTCCATGGCGAAGAATGTGAACCACTACTCAAGGACACTCCAGGTCCACTAATATTTTGTGACTGTTGCTGTGAATTCTGTGCATCTTTACCATTTTGTGCATCTAAATCATCAATCACATTTACTAGTTTATACCAGCTACTCATCTCATCAAAAACAACATCTCTGCTCATTGTAAACTTATGAGTAGAAGGGTTATAGCATCTATACCCTTTCTGCTGCAGAGAGTAACCAATAAAGATGCACTTCTTAGATTTTGGATCCAACTTGGATCTCAACTCATCTGGCACATGAATATACGCAATGCAACCAAAAATCTTCAAATGAGAAATATCTGGTTTCCTACCAGTATACCTCTCCTCTGGAGTCATCCCATGTTGCTGCAGTGGGAGTCCTGTTCATTATGTAGACTGCTGTAGCAACTGCTTCGGCCCAGTAAAAATCTGGCAAGTCTTTTTCGTTGAGCATGGCACGAGATACCTCTCCAATATGCCTGTTTTTCCTTTCTACAATTCCATTTTGTTGTGGGGTATGACTGCATGAATATTGCTGCTTTATGCCATGCTCCTGCAGGAACCTTGCAAACTCATTTGAGAGGTACTCTCCCCCTCCATCTGACCTTAGGCATTTTATTTACAGGCTTGTTTCTTTTTCAACCATAGCTTTAAGAGTTTTGAAATGCCCAAACACTTCACTTTTCTTTTTCATAAAATACACCCAATTTTTTCTGTTATAGTCATCAATAAAAGTGACAAAATAATGACAGCCTCCAATAGATGTAGCTTTAGTAGTCCACACATCAGAGTGGATTAATTCCAATGGCTTCTTACTCTCTTGAACATGTCTAGGAAATGGTTTCCTTGCCTGTTTTCCAAATTGACAGGCTTCACATACCTTATGCATTTCTGCAACCTTGAATTTAGGGAATCCTGCAACAATATTTTGGGCTTGCATTGATTTAAGTCGTTGTACATTAACATGACCAATGTGTTTATGCCAGATGCCAATATCTACAACTACACCGGTCCCATGTGCAAACATTGCTGCACTCAATTCAGGCATGTCTACATCCAACGTAAAAATTCTGGCCTTCTTCTTTCCTTTTGCTATCAAGCGACCTTTATTTTTCATATCCTCAACAAAGCATCCATGAGAATTAAATCTGACCTACAAGCCCTGCTCAACCATTTGGCCAACAGAAACCAGGTTCTTGGTGATATTCGGGACATGAAATACATCCGATAGGTATTTATTTTTCCCATCCTGCATAGACAAAGGAATTTTTCCAATCTACACAATAGGATGTCTAGTATCATCACCAGTCTCCACAAATCCTGGTTTTTCCATTTTCCTTGCATCGTGCATCCGTTCTACATGACCTGTCATGTGGTTTGATGCACTTGAGTCAACATACCACACATCATTGCTTTCTTCTATACTTGTCACAGAATTGGTCATGTGCTACACCATAAATAAATGCTCATTTCTGTCATCACCCTGTCTACTAGAAGATGCATAATTCCCTTGTTGCAATTTTCCATTCATGATGTCATTCTACTTTTTATAGTAGTCTTTAGCCATATGACCCATTTTACCACAGTAGTAGCATTCAACATTGTTGTTTGCATTTTGGCCTCTTTGCCATCCACCACAACCTCTTTGGCTCCCCCTGCCTCTAGAGTTACCACATCCTCCTCCGTAGGACTAGTTTTCTTGAGTTTGCTGCATATTCTGATTTCTACCACGGCCTCTAGATCGGCCTCCTCTACCTTTGCCTCTACCTCTTCCAGCATTTGAGTAGAAGACAGCTTCTTTTGAAGTTCCTCCTGAAGAAGATGCACCACCATTTCTCTGCTCCTCAGAAATTAGAAGATCAATCAACTCCTCAAAATCAGGAAATCTTACGGACGGAAATCGATGTTCGGAACTGTGTATAATCCTTTCCTAGACCATTCAAGGTCACAGAAACTAAACCATCTTCTTCCACTGGCGACCCAATGGAAGCAAGTGCATCTGCAATCTTCTTCACCTTCATGTGGTTGTCATTGATGCTCATACTTTCTCTTTGCACATTGTGCAACTCTTGCTTGAGCTGCATTTTCTTGGCTTATGTGTTTGTGCTATACATTTTTGACAAAGTATCCCATGCCTCCTTTGGCTTAATTGCATCCTGAATATGCATAATCATAGAGTTTGAAATACTGATAGATAGCCAGTACATAACTTTTCTGGCTCTCTCATGCCATCCTTTAAATGCCTGCATTTATTGTTGATTGGGAACATCAAGAAGAACTGGTTCTTCTTCATTTCCTGCAATGAATTCCCAATATCCTTTTCCCATAAGAAAATTCGTCATTCTAAACTTCCATGCTTGGAAGTTGTTCTTGTCAAGCTTTTCAGTGACAATCTGTGAAAGAGAATCAGACGCCATTACAAAACACTGCAAAAAATTCTGTCACTGCAAAAAACACAGCTTCAGCCTCACAAGGGCAAATCTGCAAAACTAACAAAAGTGGTATTTGACCACACAGTCACTTCCTAGTGACGATTTTGCATCAACAGGCAACAAGGATGATTCTGTAACTCCCAATGTCTCTGCGCACAGGCATACGATGCAATTTCTATGGTAACTTTTCACCGACCTGTAGAACAGTGGTCACACAGCAAAAAACAGGGCCTTTTCCTAAGTGTGTGCGGAAAACTTTCGCCTCCAAAATAGGCCCCAAAATGGCCTCGAATCAAAAAAATAGGGCAACTATGGGCTAAATCCCTCTCCGCAACATATACTACCCTCTTTCTATAACGTGAAGGGCGTCTCAATCTGAGACAATGCATTCTTGCACTTTCCGGCTGTGCTACCTGCAGAGACTTGCTCCCAAACTCGAAAAATGAAAGCAACACCGGTCCTCTTACTAGAATGCTGCAAACTTGGTTTGCTTTCTTGAGCTCCTTACCACAAACCAGGCTCTGATACCATGTCAAAATTGTGGAAGAGAAGGAAGGAGTCTCACTTGTAGCTTTCTTGCTTGCACAATGGGGAAATACACACACAGGTGGAGGCTGAAAACAGTTTTCCTCTTCTTAGTTGTGTAAGCCAAAAGGACACTAGTACAGAGAAATAGAAGAACCCTATATATGGGTCTCAAACCAAACTCAACTAACTAAGGTGGCATACTAACTGAGCCACGAACTAGAGTAGATAAGGATAGCTGTCATCTAGCTATTATTCATGGGCAGTGTACCAACCGCATCTGCAGCTAACAAGTCGGTGATATAAATGCACAACAGTCACCCTGGCATATCATGAGTGGAGCTCGATATCTCAACAATGGTATGGGATGTGGTAAATCCTCTTCGAGAGGCCATGGTATGGGACGTGCTGGCAATAACCAGCAAAATAGGTTCAATCAACAGTTTGGTTAAATGTAGGTTTCTGGAGGCTGAGGAAACTTTAGAGGTAGGGGGAGCTCTAGAGGAAGAGGTGGATGGCAAAACAGAGGCTCTGGTCTGCTATTGTTTGCCATTATTGTGACAAAACATGACATATTGCAGCCAATTGTTATGCTAAAAAGGATGATATTCGCAATGGTAAATTGCAGCAAGGAAACTATGCATCGTCTTCACAATAGAATGAAGACAAAAATGAGTATTTGTTTGTTATGAAATATATGATGAATGCAGTTACATGAAAGGGGACACATCATGATGTATGGTGTGTCGATTCAGGTGCATCTAATCATATGACTAGTCATGTTGAATGGTTTGGAGAGATGCAGGATTTACAAAACCCAGGTTATGTGCAGACAGGTAATGATTCATGCCACCCAATTTCACACATTGGAAAGGTTCTCTTGTCCTTGTATGATGGCCAGAAAAAGAGTCTAACAGATGTATTATATATGCCATCAATTACAAAGAATCTAGTGTCTATTGGCCAAATGGTAGAGCAGGGGTTGCAGGTCCGATTCAATGCAAAAGGTTGTTTTGTAGAAGACTTTAATGATAAGTGCAGGTTGGTCACAAAAGGAAGTAGAGTTGGTCGAATGTTCACTTTAGATGTTGGAATTCCTGCAATGGATGCTGCTATGTATGCTAAAGGAAAAGGAGTAGTTGCAGATATTAAAATATGGCATAAACGTGTTGGACATGTAAACTAAAATTAATGCAGTCGAGAGGATTGGTTACAGGGTTGCCTTCTTTTAGAGTTGCAGAATTGCATAAAGTCTGTGAAGCATGCCAGTTTGGTAAGCAGGCAAGACAACCCTTCTCGCATGATAGAGAAGTGAGCAGAAATATACTTGATGTAGTACATACATATGTTTGGGGGCCTACATAGAATGTATCTCTTGGTGGCAGCAAATACTTTGTCACATTTATTGATGACTCTTCAAGAAAGCTATGGGTACACTTCATAAAGGAAAAGAGTGATGTGTTTGAGCACTTCAAATCTTTTAAGGCAGCTGTTGAAACAGAAACATGCTTAAAAGTGAAGTGCTTGAGATCAGATGGAGGGGAAGAGTACCTCTCTAATGAGTTCAGTGGCTTCTTGAGGACTCATGGGATAAAGAGGCAATTTACTTGCAAGTATACCCCACAGCAAAATGGTGTTGCAGAAAGAAAAAACGAGCATATTATAGAAGTTGCGCGGGCATTAGTGGCTGAAAAAAACAAGCATATTGTAGAAGTTGCACGGGCATTAATGGCTAAAAAGAAAAAACAAGCATATTGTAGAAGTTACACGGGCATTAATGGCTGAAAAGAATATGCCCAAACATTTTTTGTCTGAGGCTGTCCATACTGCTGTCTACATTATGAATAGAACTCCCACAGACTGCAGTTCATGGGATGACTCCTGAAGAATGCTTTACTGGCAAGAAGCCCAATGTATCGCACTTGAACGTATTTGGTTGTGTTGCATACGTTCATGTGCCAGATGAGCTACGGAAGAAGCTTGATCCATAGGCAAAAAAATGTGTTTTTATTGGATACTCTTTAGAGCAGAAAGGGTATCATTGTTATAACCCTGTCATAGGTGAGTTCAGAGTGAGCAGGGAAGTTATCATTGATGAGATGGGAAGTTTGTATACACCTACTGGTGATGTTTTGGATTATGATAATGATCAGGACAACTATGTGCAAAAAGATAAACAAGAATCACAGAGTCTTAGTGGACCAGAAATATCATCTGGTACTACACCTACAGTGAGCCCTTGGTTTGGGAGACTAAGGAGTAGCCCCACATCTTCAGGTGGATCTATAAGTGTTGCAGGAAAGGACAAAGGAAAGAAGAAAATGCTGGATGGTAATGATGCATCTACCAGTCATTTGGGATTTGATGGAGATTCTAGTGGTTTGGAGAGTTTGGATGATGAGCTTGACATTCCTTCAGTCAAGACACCAGGTGTACAGAGAGCTCATAGTAAAGGCTCCATTGAGTGATCTAGTGGTATGCAGATCTAGCAGGGTCAGATACCCTGTTAAAAGATTTGGTTTTGAAGGTTATGTAGCTCACCATTATGCTTATATGGTGAAACTAGTTGAGGATGTTGAGCCCACTTGTTTTGAGGATGTTGTTGGTCATGCTCATTGGGATGCAGCAATGGATGAGGAGATGGTTGCATTAGAAGCTAATAAGACTTGGGATTTGGTACCCTTGCCTAAGGGTAAGAAAGCTATTGGTTGTAACTGGGTTTATAAATTCAATCATAATGCAGAAAGTTTAGTTAGTAGGTATAAGGCTAGGCTGGTTGCAAAAGGATATGCTCAAACATATGGTATAGATTATGACGAGACATTCAGTCCAGTTGCTAGGATGGCAACTGTTAGATGTGTGATTGCCTTGGCAGTAGCCAAAGGTTGGATTTTGCAAAAAATGGATGTTAAGAATGCCTTCTTGCATGGTGAATTGCAAGAAGAAGTGTATATGGAGCAGCTAGCAGGTTATGAGGATTTAGAGCATCCCACATATATGTGCAGGTTAAATAAGGCACTCTATGGGCTGAAGCAAGCACTAGAGCATGGTCTGACAAGATTGGAGAGTATCTTGTTAATATTGGATTTTGTATTTCTGATGTTAATCACTCACTTTATGGGAGAAAGGGAGATGCAAGTTTGGTCATCATAGTCATCTATGTGGATGGCTTGATTATTACAGGTGACAATGACAATGGGATTGCTGAAGTTAAGGACTTCTTGAAGAAGAAGTTTGAGATGAAAGATTTGGGTGAGCTGAGATACTTTCTTGGTATTGAGGTGATCAAATGTGATGATGGTATATGGCTGTTCCAAAGGCAGTATGGCTTAGCTATGTTATCCAAGTATGATATAACAACATGTAAGCCTCTTTCAGTACCATTGGAGCAAAATGTGAAGTTGAGTGCTGACATTGGGAATGAGATAGAAGACCCTACTATGTTCAGGAGGATAGTAGGGAGTTTGATTTACATGACTATCACAAGGCCAGACCTGAGCTATGTTTTTGACCTTGTCAGTCAATTTATGTAGATGCCTAGAAAGCCTCATTTGGATGTAGTTATACGTATATTGAGGCATGTGAAGTCCACTTTACATTATGGACTTTTTTATGAGGCAAGTAAAGATGTACAGGTCTTTGGATACATAGATGCAGATTGGGCTGGTAGCATGTCAGACAGAAGATCTACAAGTGGATTCATGTTTTCCCTTGGTAGTGCAGCAGTTACATGGAGTAGCAAAAAGCAACCTACAGTTGCTTTATCAAGTACAGAGGCTGAGTATAGAGGTGTTGCTATGGCAGCATCTGAGGTGGTATGGCTGCAAAAGTTATTAGGTGATTTGGATGTGCAGGGAGATGGTCCAGTTGTCATTCATTGTGACAAGATGAGCAGCATACAACTAGCTAGGAATCCAGTGTTCCATGCTAGGACAAAACACATTGAGATGCACTACCACTTTGTGAGAGAGAAGGTACTTGCAGGAGAGATTGACTTGCTATATGTCAGCACACAGGATCAGATAGCTAACATTTTCACAAAGGCATTGGGTGTAGAGAAGCTTCGAAAGTTTTGAAGCTTATTTCGAGTTGCAGAGATAGAATTGAGCTTGAGGAGGAGTGTTGAGATGGCAAGCTCAACACGTGCGGACATTGATGATGGACCACCTAGCCAGATGAGTCTGCACGTCTACACTTAGCACGTTGGTGGTCATTATGATACTCACATGGCCACTAACTTATCACTTATTATATTTAGTTTGTTACACCTACCTACAGCTAGCAAAGATATAACGTCAGTCGATTAGTGTAGTCAGTTATGTAGTGTTTGACTTAGAAAGCCACTTTGCTTTATGTTGCATCTTATCTATACTTTGTGTACATTGTATAGTGTGTGGAAGAAGAAAAATCAGCAAGAAAACGTCTTGGCCTCTTCTTGTGTTCTTGACTGAGCTTCCTATTGTGTATACAGTGTGTTTTTGGCACAGTAGCTCATGCAAAGTCCCCCATCATGCGATTCTTGATAGAGAGAGCCTTGCTAGAATATTTGGTGCTTTCCTTCATCCTAGAGAGAGCATCCTTCATCCTTGACAAGACCTTGCCAACATATTCAGAGCTCTCCCATATTTTTTTTAGTGTGCCTTCGCCTCCACTGTTTCTACCTGAGCAGAATGAGCTTCTTCATTCACTTTTTAACATGGGCTTTCTTGGTCTTCCTCTGCTTTGTTTCGATGCATGGTAACATGTCGTGTAACATTACCCCCTTCCTAGACAAGTGGTAGGTCCAGGATGCTTGCAGTTTTGAGTTGATGAAGATTCTGTGTGATATAAAAGGGCACTCGTGTGAGTTGATGATGATGGGGTCTCATGTGGAGATTGGTGTTGGGAAGAAATTGATCAACTGGTTAAGGTGGGGGCCTCCAAAGTTGGTAAACATACTTAATCTCACACTTCGTTTCTTTTCAACATTTTCCAGCTAGGTCTTTATATTGGGCACTAAAACGCTAACCTAGGATAACTACAATTTCCCTCCATCTTTCAGGAGCGGCTCCTTATAAATTTCTCATGCCATACTAGTGGCGGTTTATCCAGGAAGCTTTGATGTTTGACTTTAAGAAGTTTGTTTCATGGTGTAGATCCCTTGGATCTATTTGAATACCCCCATTTAAATTTCCTTTTATATTTCTCTTCTCCAACTGATTAGAATTAATTCAATTTATTTATTAAATAACAGCAAACATTCAAATCAAAGCATCTAATGTTCTAAAAACCCATAAACTTTAATCCCTTGATAAACGTTTCTCCACTCCGTACTGCAATTTCATCGTTGCTTTTTAGTATTTAAATACTTAATTCGTTTTGCGAGTATGACGTCCTTTCCTTCTTTCTCTTCACTAAATATCAATCAGGATAAAAACAGGTACTCTCTCTCTCTACTCTAGCGATAAACACATACATAATTCATTTTAAATCCCCATATTTCCGTTTAATTTATCAGTTAGTCCTAGTGGCCCTCCACTCTTAATCACAATCATCAGATGACTTCTTTTTAATATAAACAAAATGTAGATCTTAAATATGGATGCTGAGGCTTTCCCTCATGCCATCAAATAATTATTTTATTACGTTTCTGATATTTGTAAATTAAATTTAAGGTTATAATTTTCTTATCATCAACAAACATCATAAAATACTATTGCATCTCTCATTTTTCACCCATCCTTGTGTTATTGAATAGTACACCACGTATCGTTTTATTTACTTAAAATAAAAACACCATGTTCATGTAAATGTTCTTTCAGTAAAATATAATTAAACTGATTTTTCTTTTCATCTTAAAGCTTACAAAAATTCATCAGCAATTAGGAATTGTCTTTTCAACTTTTCATGTAAAGATCCATATTTTTATTGATAGAGAACATTTTTTATTTAAATGTAAAATGCTATTTTGCTTTAAAAATAACTATTTTTGAATTTTTAAATATATATAAACCATCTTTAAAAATTCTAATAAAAATTCAATAAATATTTTGAGTCATAAACTTTATAGAAAAAATATCACAACTTATAAATTTTCAATCAACCATTTTATAAAAAATTATTTGTGTCATTTTTAAGTCATTTTAAAGCATCTTTAACAGTTTTTGATTTTTAAAATAAAAATAAGACCTACATAAATTCTAAAGACTATCTGGAGTTGAAATTGAGGTTCAAAGACATTTTGTTTAAAATTCCAAACTAAAGAAATATTTATGTAAAATCACTTTTTTTAATGTTAAACAAGTTAAGGCACTTACGTAAAGTACGAGATTCGTAATGGCGTCTTTGGGAGCCATGTTCTTTGTAGTCCAGCAAAGGGGAGTCTATCCAATCGTTCCCAATGGTGAGCTCATCATTTTCCCTCTCCCAAGAGATCAATTGGTCAATTGCATTGTTGCCATGGAAAAGCCACTTGTAACTCTTTTAAGACTTAATCTTGATTAAGTCCAAACATACGAGCTTAGCTTCCATGGTTTTATGTTGATGACTAAGAGAGAAGAGAAGAGAAAGGCTCCAAAATGGAGGTAGAAGGAGAAGACATGGTAATGGCTATGGAATAGGCATGAGCTTCAATTCTCTCTTCTTGCTCTCTCCAACTTCAATTGTTTCTTCAAATCCACTTGCTTGGATGGCTTGAATTGATGGCACTTCCTTCAGGATGATAGTGTCCCCTTCTTGATGATGGCGCCCTTCTCTCCCTTTAGTTTGCTCTCTCTCCCTTTTTATAGGATGGTACCCCCTCCTCTCTTTCTCATGACTCTTCAACTTCCACTAACTCCTCCCCTTCCTCTTCTCCAATTGGCTTTTGGACTTCCTCTCCCTTTCCTCTTCCTCTTCCACTTAGTCTTTTCCCCTTCTCCCTCTCTTCATCTCCCACTATGATGTGCCCCCCAAGATAAGGGCGCCCTCTCCTTGGTCATAACCTCTTCAAATCCACATGCAACATTTTTTCTTTTAGTTATGTTTTTTTAAAAACTCATTTCCTAACCTTTAGAACCATAACACATAGAAGAACACCCCCCTTCTCTTTCAACTAGCATCCTCTCTTACATAATATTTTTTTGTTAAGCTAAAATGTTAGCTACTTTTCCACCTTCATTATACAACTACCCTCTCTTTTATTTTTGCCTATGAGGTTGCCATTATCAAAATGTTTCCCCTCCTTCGCTCATATTAACTCAAATACGCATGGTTCCACTAATTGAAAATAATCCCCTCTCATTAGATAAAACTATCGAATTCTACTTGGTATTTTCCTAAGTCCACCCTCTAGCACAAAACTCCTTCAAACTAGGATTTTCCACTTGCTGGACTACAGAGACACGTCCTCCAAAGACGAAATTACGATCGCATCTGCATTAAATTAATGTGAAAATTTGGTAACAATGTGTCAATTGTATACAATGTTGCTAAAAAGTTTTGCAATGTTAGGCATTGTTTCTAGGTGTTGTCACTGAAAGCCATTACTATCCTGACATTGCCAATGGCAAGGCAAATGCGTTTGAGTCATTATCAACCCTGCAGTGCGCTTGTTTCTTAAATGTGCATCTCATCAATGATTCCTTACTAGCAGTCGTAGTATTAGGCATCACATAGAAGATCATAGGTAGGCTTTCAATCTCGATAGAGACCGTCATTTTGCATTTTCCTAGCAGTGAGTAGGAGCATCCTCCAAATGGATTGAGCTTAGGGCATTGGTAGGCTGTAGTTGGGGTTGACCAATAAGAGTCCAATGATCATGTGTCAGGATGTTATAGTGAGCTTCCTCATCAATGAGTGCATCAAATACGTGCAACTTTTGATCAGTCATCACTGCTAAGCATAGGTAGGCAAGTGCCACCACTTCCTCATCTTCATCTTCAATTTTCGTAATGATGGCCACTCATACCTTGATAGGGTTGGGTTCTCTATGCGAGCTTTTGGCCATCATGCAAACTGGCACAAAGGGTGCATCTCCAAGCTTATCAATTGTCTTGGCAGCTTGCTCATACTCCTCACTATCCAAGAATGGCAGATCTATCATGGCAAGCACATGCATCCAATCTCTCCCATCCTCGGGACAAGGGATGTACTTGGTCAATGGCCCGTAAGATTTCCTAATCTGCACATCCCCCTTCAGCATGGTGGAGATGGCATCCATGTCAACTGGTGTGGTCTTCCATGTATCCATCTCTACTCTTACTGCCTCTGTTCAATTTCTTAGGAAGATCAAGCCATTGCCCCAATCTTCTTTGACCTGTACATTATTGCACATCTAGACGTGACCTAACACAGCATGTCATAATCCACTCCCTTCATGACAATAAAGTCAAGTTGAACAGACAATTGGATTCTTGCGATCTTCATCATAGGCCAGTTCTTTAACACTCCAAATGGCCGCACTTTCATTCCATTGGCTAGGGTGACATTGAACCTAGCATTCTCAACTAGCATGCAAGGACTTGGGCAACGAGTGCAATGTCACACTGGGTATCTGAGTTACTGCATTATGATCATGTAGATCAGCTGCCCCTTGCTCCATTGGTCCTTCAACCCACTACTTTAGCTCTTGCCATAGCATTGGATACTGCCTAAGCATATCTCTAAGGCTTAGAGTCACCGGGGTGGTCACTAGCGTGGTGAGGAGGTCATTAGCTACTTGCCTCTCTCCTAACTCTGTGTTTCTTGGCCAATGGTCCCAAGTGGTTTGCTAGCTCATAGCGTGTAGACTCTGTTGAGCGAGACTACTTGCGGTACAGCCACCTCCCTTGATTTGGTCATGGAGGTGAGGCTGATGTGCTTATGCTTGAGAGATCATCGATCTCATCTTCCAATAAGGGCTCAGTATCCTTTAGGTGCTCCTGAGCTTCTGTCACCTGCTCCTTGACCTTTTTGATGGCCTTGAGTTGGCACTTCGTGTTGGGGTACTCCCCGACCTTTGCACTTCCCTTCTTGATCGTCTTTGAAGCTGACATTTCTGCTTCTACATCCATCACTCTTTTCTCAGTAGGTAGTGTTGTGGCACTCTTGGTTTTTAGTGTGACCTTAGCATTAGATTTCTTTCTCCTTTGCCTACGACTTTTCTTTTCAATTAAGGCTGCATCTAAGTTGCTAGGTCCAGGTAGTGATATGCTAGCCTACTTTGTCTGAGCATGAGTCATGACATGCAACGGGATCAGTGTGTCCTCTCTATTAAATATCTCAACTTCAAATAGCCCCAATGGTGCATATGGCTTGTTTGCCACACTAGAGAGTGGTCTTTGTCTTGAGCATTTGGCAAAAAGTGAGTGATTCCACACTCTAGGCATCTAAGATCGGCCTTTTCCCGATTATCCTGCTCCCATTCGAGGTAGCGTGAGGAGATATATCATGGGTATCCACAAGTCCAACATGAGATTGGTTCTTGAGTCTATCCTCCAAAGCCTCTATCTCTACCTCTTCCATCTTCTCTGCTAGCTCCTGACTTGCATCATGCCCTTCCCTTTATCCTAAGTACTTGGGCTTGTGATCTTTCACTTGACATTGAAACTCTCTTAGAGTTTCTAGCATTTGTCTCCTCTTCAGCTGAGCTCTTCGAGCTTCTCTCTTTGACCTGGTTATCCATTCTAATTTCCTTGTCAAAGACCCTCGCTAGCACATATCGGTGTAAGCTTGAATTTCCTGCCAAGGCCTTGTAGAGTTCCTCACTTCTTATCCCATTGATGAAGACTGTGGATATTGCTCTTTCAGTGGCTCACCAGTTGGGATCCTCTTGAAGAGAATCCACACGTGGGTGACATAGTCTCTTATGTCCTCCTTGTCCTTTTGCTTGATGTTCATCATCAACTGCACTAGAAGGTTGTCGGAGTTTCCAAGCTCAGAGAATCTCTTAATGAAGAGACACTTGAGGTCACTGAAGGCAATTCGCTCAGCAGCATCAAGACTCATGTGCCATGTCCTACCCTTATCTCCTAAGCATAGACCAAAAGCTTGTGAGCACAAAGTAAGAATGGTGAGGCCATTGGCCTCGCAGACCTACTCGAACTGCTCCACGAAGCTATATGGGTCATCGCTCGGCTGGTATTTGTCTAGCTACTTAGCCACGATAAGGATTCTTGATTGGCTCTTAAAGCCTTGGTTAACTCCTAATCTTGCAAGCAATGAGGTTGCCATCACAGCGTCACTCTGTTCTGTCAACGAGTTGTCTAGCAGTTTCTTCATAAAAATCTTGCTCATGTGAGATTGCCTTCTAGAGATCTTTCCCTCTCTACATCAAGGCCTATCCTATTTCTGCTTGTCTAGGGCTAGCACTCGCTAAATCTTGCACATTTCTATGTTTTGTCATAAGCTCTTGGCTTGCTGCTCTTGATTATAAGTCACTATGCCCTGCAAGGCTTGCCATGCTAGTCTTATCTCCTCTTCAAGGCCAGCTATGATATCCTCAGGCATCCTACCATGGTGGTCTGTCTAGGTCTGTAGGTTATAATTGGTGACTAGCCGTTGGGAAACCACCTAGGTCAAGCTCTTCACTATGTCTGTGGTTGTGGTTCTTGACTCTGCCATATTCGCGGTCTCATGCTCCACCAAATTGTTGATGAGATTGATCAATTTGGGTAGATCCACTCCTCCAATGGTGTCGGTCCTTGCAGCATCTGACTCCTGTGTTGTGTCTGCGCTTGGTCCTATACTTGGGGTTCTTGATAAATTGTCCATGTTTTAGGATCTTCTCCTACCCATGGGTTCATTCTGATTATTAGGTCTAAGTGAATTCCTTATTATTTAAAAAAAATCCTCAATTAAACTCACTTAGTGTGTGTGTGCGTGCTCACTTCCATGCACCGTGTGAAATCAGGCTTTTAGCTTTCTTCAGTGTGCTTCAAGTGTTTGAAAACAATGTGGGTGAGAATACAAGATGTTGTTTGCAGCTCTCACTCTCCCGTCCACATACATGGCCAAATGGGACTCTAGCCTCCGCCATTTCCTCTAGTCTCTAGGTGGTTTGTGCTATGTGGTTCAGCTTGCTCAGGGTCAAATGGAGTCTGCTAGTTAGCCTACCACTCTAAGTGTGTTGAATATGCTGATATGAGTGTCAATAGTGTGCCTAGCCATTTCATTGTGACTTTTAGGGTTAGATTTTCCTATAAGGCTTGTGGTGAATTCTCATGTTGTGGATTGCACTCTCTGTCATCCCAGTCACACTAAAGTTGTCAATTTTGGTTGGGATAAAGGGCAACGCCCATGTCTGGTTCATAAGGGCCAAGCTGTACATAGTACATATACCTATCTAAAACATTATTGAGATACACTCTTCAGTACCACAAATCGTGTGTCTCTATCTCTTCTCTCTCTCTCAACCTGCATCTCTACACATAAGCTCCATTTCATCTACCTCAACAAACTGGTATCAGAGCTTGGTTCAGGCAATCAGGGGCTTGGTATTTCTTTAGGTGTGTGAGCTTGAAGTTGAAGAAGAGTTCATTGTGAAGAGTCTGCATGCAGGGCAGCAAGGTTTGAAGCTTTCTTCTTGAAGCTTGAAGCTTGAAGCTTTCTTCTTGAGGCTTGAAGCTTGAAGCTTTCTTCTTGAAGCTTGAAGCTTCCCTCTTCACTGGCAGCCATTGTTGGCCATTTGGGGACCCTCCCCATCTTCTCCAACACTTGGACCAACATTTTAATCCCTTCAGTGGCTAAAGGCGCCATCAGCATGGGTATGTAGATCTAGTTTTCAACATGCTCAAGACCTACAGCAACTGCTTCTCTTCATTTGGTATCATGGTTGTGCTCCAAACTTTGCATCTAATGCTTAGCATTGAGCATTGAAGTGTAGTATTACACTTGGGGCTGATGTACATTGAGCTTTAGGTCTAAAATACACAGTATTCAGATCTATAATAAACAAGACAGCACCTGCTCTCTTGAGATTGATGCTCATTTGATGGCTATTGGATATCTTGATGTTGGATGCTTTGGGAATCATGTGGCATTGTCGAGGCTATTTTCAGCTAATCTTGGCAAGGATTTGGCTCAGTTTGTAGATCTGTTTGTGGCTAGAATACACAATCCACAGCCTACAATTTAGAGGCAGCTCTCTATCCTTTAATGACATTGGTTCTTGGACATGCATGTTGATGTGTATACATGCTCAAGTGATGTCAATACACTAAGAAATGATAGGCATGTGTATTGAAGTGCATTTGGGATTATTTTGACTGAGATTTCACTCAGTTTTTACAAAGATATGGCTGCTGGAATAACAAGGCTAAATGACATTCTGAATGCATATGCATTAATTCTTGCTTCTAAACTTGGTCTCGAGCATTCTATACCATGTATTCATGCTTATGGTTGATGTTACATGCTTGGATTTGATTCCAAAATGCATTTGAGCAGTGATTAGAGCTCATTTTTTGGATCACCTTTACTTATAGGTCTACTGTTGTACATTCAGGACAGTTTTGTGAATTTCAAGATAGCAACTTGTATATGCATAATTATAGTCCTATTTCAGGATAGCAACTTGTAAATGCATATTTGTAGGCCTAGCAACTAGCAAATGTTGAGCCTTTTCTCTGTAGGTCAACTCAACCATCAAGACCACTTGACAAGTTTGATACTTTCATGCAGTCTCAAAGCTTTCACAGAAGTCAAGTTGATCATTGCTTATATACCAAGAAGGCAGTAGATGGCAGCTTGATTATCTTGGTTCTGTATGTTGATGGCATGCTAATTGCTACCAGGAATACTCATGCCTTAGATTCATTGAAGCAAAGTCTTCATGGCAGCTTTGACATGAAGGATCTTGGTAATGCCAATCACATTCTTGGGATTCCAATACTCAGAGATAGATCAAAGGGGTTACTCTATCTATCTCAGTAGGAGTATGCATCCAAGATTTTGTAATGTTTCAATATGGAGGGGGGGAAGTAATCGAAGTTCCACATGTTAAACTCAGTGCAGAGGACAGTCCTACATCACACACTCTCTCTCATATACAAGAATGAAGCAAGAAGCAAGAAGCAAGAAACAAGAAGAGAGCAAATTTGGTCACACACTAAAAATGAGCTTCTTCATTCACTTTTTGACTTTTATACATGCCCTATCTCCTCCCTAGGCAACCATCCCCTTTTGATCCATCCTTTGTCCATTCCTCCACTCTTTTTCCTCCTCCTTTCCTTTTAGCATAGCCTTAACCCATGACTCTTATTCTTTACAACTTATACAGGAGAGAGCCCAACACTCTTTTACAAAATAAATTACAATGCACTTAACACTCTTTTTGTAAAAATATTAAGGTGCACTTATTCTTGTGCGCCTCCCTCTTACATTTAGAATTTTTTCCTACACTTTGTGTCTTCAAATTATCCT
Source organism: Lygodium microphyllum (assembly GCF_053477565.2). Taxonomy (NCBI): domain Eukaryota; kingdom Viridiplantae; phylum Streptophyta; class Polypodiopsida; order Schizaeales; family Lygodiaceae; genus Lygodium; species Lygodium microphyllum. The sequence continues at coordinate 78,509,302 of NC_141152.1, forward strand.
TAGAGCGCCTTTGTCCTCCCTCTTCCTCTTACCTTAGGACCGTCTTCCATTTCCAATTTTCTGGATTTTTTGTCTAGGTCTTTCGAGGGTTAACACCATCATCCTTAATTAGCACTTAGTCTGCAATATCAACTCCTCTACTAATAGGAAAATTCCTAGACTTGCCTGATCTAACACTTAAATTGTGATGCACATTTTAATTTGACATCTAGATATTAGCTTCATTAATTATCCCTTTTAAAAAAATGTTCATTTACCTAAATTAAGCATGGATATAAATACAATTTCAAACAATAAATCATTTAAAGAGTTGATACTCTTTCTTATCACTTCAATTACCTTCTCATATGTACATGCATGATGTATTTCATGTGTCACAAATCAAGAAATATATAAGATTTGATTATCAATTTGAAGAAATACCACCCATGATGAGGAAGGTCTAATAATTTATGAGCCCAAAAATATTATTAGAAATATGGAAAGGTTCTAAGGAACTCGTGAATCATGGAATACCTCATCAAATGGTGAGTTTTACCTATGGAGAAGTCTACTTGGCAACCCACTTCTTATTTGGAGACTTTTTCTTAGCTTTTTCAAGAGAATTTGTGGGACAACATTCTGTATTAAATTTAAATAGTAAAATTTAGTGTCCTAACCTCATCAAATTTTGATCTTTATGTCATGGATAGGTACCTTGGGTTATCTACTACACTTCTATACCTCATTTGTCCAATCAAAGGTCCTACCTATACAACCCAGGTCAAGATAAGATTCAAGTTTCTCACAATTTTGCAAAAGTGGTACTTTCTTTCCATTGATAATTTTTCATCACTTTATGGAGAATATTTAGCAACAAACATTCATGATGAGTTACTTTTATATGATTTATCTTTGTACTCTTTACATTCTCAAGTTTTGAGGACAAAACTTTTTTGGGTAGGGATAGTCTATAATAAAGAAAAATTTAGCCTTATTTCTTGAATGGATTTGTAATAATATTAGAGAATTAGGGATTTGTATAAAAGGAATGGGTTATCCTTTGTATGCTCTTGAGGTTACCCCTTCCACCACCATTGAGGGTGTGTTCTCATGGACACCATTGCATGAGGTGTGTATCATGCTATCTACTTTTCCTTGAGGTTACACCACCTCCCACCATTGAGGATTAGGGATTCATATAAAAAGCAAGAGGTTTTCTTTGTACACAACTTTTGATCATTTCATTTGAGAAACTCCATCTTTAGCTCTTGAGGTTACATCTCTCGCCATCATTGAGGGAGCATTCTCATTAACACCATTGCATGAGGTGTGTATCATGGCTATCTACTTTGATCATTTCATTTGAGCAAATCCATCTTCATCTCTTGAGGTCACACCTCCCACCATCATTGAGAGTATGTTCTCATGGACATTATTGCTGCCTGAGGTGTGTATAATGCTATCTACTTTTCCTTGTACTTCTCTTTTATTCTAGCTATGGCTTCCTTGTGGCATATGTAGCATGTGAATATATGCCATGCCTATGACTTCTCTGGGATATGACTTGTATTACTTGGTTCAAATATAATTTTCTCTTAGTTAGAAGTTTATCTCTTTTAGGTTGATCCTTGTGGATTGAGCTCAATTCCTTTATCTTCATGAGGTATACTTAATGCCACCCAGGTTGCAAAGTCTGAGAATTTCAATAGAGTCTAGATGGTGACAACTAGGAGTGAACCTTAAGTGACTACTAAAATGTTAATGTAGGCTTAGGTTGGAGGGTATGCTACACATGGTATTAGAGTGAGTTAGATAGATCCACTTTGAATAATAAAGTGCTTGAAATTTTGTTAGGGAAATTAAAGAGAAGCATGATCAGTGGTGTAAGCCAAGGAGCAAATCCTAGAATTGTCAAGATGGTTACAACTAATCTAGTAGAAAACTTAGACAAATGTGAAAGCCCGAAACTTGGTAAATTCCCTAGGGAAGATCTAGATTTAATATCCACAAGCATGTAAATCATGAGAAAGAAATCTCTAGTGGCCAAAAAGATTGAAGGGAAACTATAGGAAGATAAAGAAATGGAATTCCGTTAGAATGAACAAAACATAGATAAAGACAATGTAAGAATATCTCGAACTAAGGAAATAAGACAAAGGAAGAGATAAAATAATGTTAATTGGTATCATGAAGGGACTTGAGAGGAGAGAGAATACTTCAAGAAAGAGAGAAGAAGAGTATAGAGGAGAGAGAAACTCTAGGCAAGGAGAGACAAATACTAGAAATGGAAAGAGAAAGATAGGAAATAAGGAGAGCGATGGTTGGCAGCCACCATGAAAGGATAGGAAGAGCCTGAGAGGTAAAGGACAAAGTTGTATTATTATGAAAAAATTATGATGTTGTATATATGTACTTTTGCCTTTTTATATACCCCTAATTCATATCTTTGCATTGCATCCCCACTCATATGTTGTTGTCCTCAAAAAAAAAAAAGGGACTTATTACAATTTTTCAAGTGGTGGAAAGGGGCAGAGTACTCTATAGGGACTAAAAATAAATTAGCCTAATCTTCAAGGATTTGCTAGATAGGTACAACTAGAGGGCTAAGAATCAAGTACAAAGGATTAACATCCATTTCAAAATATAACAATTAATTCTTGGATCAAAATGTTGTCATTAAGATCTCCTCCTAGATGGAGACACTATAATGTCCACTATAGATCTTACTGTATTAAATATTTTGGATTGGCTGATCTAAATCAAACATGCTATAGCTCTAGATGAAACTCTCTTTAAGTACTTTCAGCCCATATGAGTCATGATTCTCTAATATTAATTGAGCATTAAATTTATCCCAAAATAGAGAGGTATTTTGCAGTAAAACAAAGCCCACTAGCTAGCATGATATTGTCACAAAATTCTTAAAGGTAAATACAAAATTCCCAAAGTAATGTTGGTCCACATAGAGAGTTAAGGCTACCCCTTACCCTTCTGGGTCAAAAGGGAAAGTAACATCCCATCCATGCATTAAATTCATGACCACTAAGTCATGGGTATCATCATCCATGAAATAATATGTATGTACTTGAATCCACAAAAGCATAAGCAACTAAGTCAAATAGAAACCCATGGTCATGGTCTTCCTCATCCAAAACTGCATAGGCTACAACTTTAAACCCTTTATCTTCCACTTGACTTGCATCAAAATTTTCCTTAGCATGACTATATTCATCCTCTTCATCTGAATATTCAAGTAAATGTCCTTGCATTCTTTGCTCTACATATATCTTTGTGATTGGAGTACATTGATTCAACACATCTATAACATAACCCTTGAGCATGTAATTCTTTGATCTAATCGTTGGCTAAATGTCAAACTCTACTAGCTGTAGACACAATTTTTCCCACATTATCACTATGTAGATTAGCAATAGAACAGTCATACTACTATCCATGGTATTCATGATAAGCATGTGGCTAAGAAATAAATGAATGCTGCTCATAATCATATTGATGCCCATATAGATAATCTTGCCCATAAGAGAGTGATTGTCTATACTCATTGCTGTATAAATTTAGAAATGATTGCGATAAGTCTTGTTGAGCTATTGCATCAACTATAGCAATCAATGCAACCAACATATGCTTGTCTTGTACATGTCGTAAACCCTCTTGCAAAACAACATTATTATAAAGATTTATGAGATCTTCCAAGATGTATGGTTGTACCAACTAATCCATATGAGATGTCAAGCATTGGGCAAGTGCTTGTTCTATTTAGATTGCATCTATGGCCATCACGGTTGTATCCAAATCCATAAGTGCATATGCCAATACATCAATCATGTCAACTATGTGAGCAATTGACTTGTTGAGTTCCATTGCTCTTATAATACTCATAATATTGGCATGTGGCACATACTAAGGAGCAAAACCATACGAGTAATGCTCTTGCTGAAGCATGTGATGTTTCCAATCTAAGCCCTCATTGTATTCCTAATGTATCCAATTATAGTTTGCATGATTTAGAAGAACGGTATGCTTCTTCCTACCAATTTTTGATTGTGTGTAGCCTAGATTCATGTCATATGGTCTTATATGATTGGCAACATGTGAAAACAACTTTAATGAATTACTCATACCATAACAAAATCAAACATCACTTCAATCCCCCAAGCTCACTATTGTAAATCCAAGAAATTTCAATGCTCTACATAAAGAATATAAATAGGGATCATAAAAATTCTAAGGTGTTGGTTCCACACCTGAAACTCGTAAGCTTCAACCTCATCACCCAAACACTTGAAAAGTGTCATGAAGGAAAAATACAACATTAATATTTGCACCTTGGATTAATTCCAGCCTTTGTAAATTTAGCCCTAGCCTATGTGTACATGTGTGAACAGCCCTTAAGTTTGGAAGAGGGTTAGAATAAAAGGGACTAGAGGCCAAAGGCAAGACATCTTTTGATCATTCAATAATCTTGGCTTTACCATTTTCTTGGAGTAAGCTTCTTCTTAGCTTTGAAGCACTCAGCCATGGCCGTCATGTATTCTTGAAACCCCAACCATTAATACATGATGAGGATGTCTTGGTGCAATAGATTTGTTAATTCTTTGTTGTAGCTTAGTTAATTTTCAATTTCAGTTAGATTTCATTCCATGGTTGATTGCTTTCATTACATTGGTATTAGAGCCATAGCTTAGATCCTTGCAGAAGTCATTTTCAAGTACTAGATTCAGTTTCCTAGGCTAGAGAGAGCAAACCATAGTTAGAATTTTGAGTGACAGGACTTGACAGGACATGAAGGCTTCAAACCGGAGTTACATGTGAAAGTCTGCTACAAACAGGGATGAAGATGGTGATTCTTGGCATTAATAATGGAAGAAATGGAGGGCTCTAGCCAAAATAGCAGGACGTGATCAAGATTTGAGCCAAAAATTGGGGTAAGTGTACAAACTAATGGTTACAGGACACTTTAACTGTGGTTACTTTTGAGAAGGAAGGGTTTCTTCTTCCCTTTCCTCATTCCTTCAAGCTGCCATACAAACTGCCATGGACATTTCTTCTCAGATCTTCTTCCCATGACCTCTAATGCTCAAATGGCTTATGTAAGAGTGTAGTATGGGTCTTAAGCTTCCTATGGAGTACATATATGCCTTAAATCCACCACGTTTTCATCACGTGATGCAAGAGGATGTACAGCAGCAGTTTGCGCTGTTTTTTACAGCCCCCCCCTTCGTGATCAGCAAACGTGAGGTAATCTGAGCTTGTACTCTTCATGAGAGGATCAAATGGAGTGCAACATTGAGTCTACATCATCTTCTACTTGATCTTTCACTCCTTTTGGAAGATGGGAGCTTTCTCAAACCCTGGGTATGGAGTTTTATGACAGTTTTGGACAGCACTCAAATTTCTCAGATTTCTTCATCAAGATCAAAGGGTTTTTGCTCTATTATACTCCCTGAGGCTTCTACATACATCCTAGTACCAACATTGATTGATCTTGAAGCTTGAAGCTTTGATGGAGCTTGGATATGGAGATTGCAAACTCTATGTATAACAGTTTGGGACAGCATTAAAGATTCCTGAAATTTTTAAAGCAATTCATGGGGCTTTTGTGGGCAAAGCATCTCTGAAGCTTCCTCAACCATTTCCCCTCAAGAATCCATCAACATTGGACCGACATTGATGAGATTGAAGCCAATGGAGGTCTAAGTGTTCAATGGACAGCATAAAGATTTTATGCCATTAAATTTTGGCATTCCCTCTCAAATTTCGGGATCTCTTGGACACATTGAAGCCCTCTCTATTACCTATTGCAACCTACTTCAAGTAGAGAAGGTAATCGGTCTTCATCAACCCTCATTTGGATCATTCATGGAGTCTTGGAGCTTTCATGGAATTAATGAAGCTGAAGCTTATCAAGGAAGGGATTATTCTTGAATATTGAAGATCTCTTGGACTGATTTTAGAAGGATTATCAAGCTCAACTCACCTATGTCAAGCATTATGGATTGAAGGTCATTCCATCAACAATGCTCTTCTCCAATCAATTAAATGAGGTACTCTAATCACTCTTAATTTCTCTTTACATCCAATTGCTGATCTCATTTCCAATTGCTGAAGAGAAATAAGAGGATTAATGAAGCTTTCATTCATAGCCTAATGCATTACATGAAGCCTATAGGTTATCTTAGTCATTGTCTTTACTAAACCTCTTCAATTTACTGAAATGGCCATCTCTAAATGTCTCTAACTCTTCCATAATGAATGAGCATTACCCATCTACTTTCATTCACTGAAATCAGTAATTTCTTGAGCTTCATTACTCAATCTTTATTGCCTAACCCTGACATGAAATTGATTGTCTATTTTGCCTCTTGATCATAAGAAAATCATTACCCAATTGGTAAGTGAGAAAAGCTCTGTAAGCAGTGAGTCACTGCTGAGGTAAATACCTCTCCATTTCTCATTTACATTTCAGCCTTTTCAATTCCAATCTTGCATATCATGAAAAGGGCAAATGAAAGGCAATTGTATTTCCTTCCTATTCCATGCATATCATACTGATTTTTAGAGCTAGAATTCACTTGCCATGTACTTTCCCACGAGGAAAAGTGGATGCCGGGTGAGTCGGTAGGACAAAAGAGAGGTGACCCTCCCCTACCGACGAGGACCCTGAAGGGGAGCGCAACCCGGCCCGAGAGGGAACTTTGCAAACCCCTCGGGTCTCGGATCCCACGTATTTTCAAGTTTAGGTGCAGGTACAAATCTCAAAGGCACTTGAAATCAGCCTACAGCATGAGTTATGGGCAGTGAGTTCTTGAGATATTGGCAAATGTATGGTATGGCAAATATATGAAGACATATGGCTACAGTAAAATGTATGCATCCTATGGTAAAGACACTATAGTTCAGCATTAAAGTTTGGAACAGAGTATGTATACATACCCTCATTAAAGATTGCAGTCTACATTGAGTTAGACAACCATTTTACTGGTTATAGAGGTCATTTTCAATATGGGCAGACGTATGAGACTCTCCTACAGGGTTATGAAGTTGGTACATGCTTGGTATTGATGGTACAAGCCATTAATTGACTAGAACAGGGTATTCACTGCCTGTAGGAATTTTCAGACAGCAACAGAAAATCCCTTACAGAAATTTTTGTACTCATCCATTTTCTGCACTTGATAGATCGTTGGATAGAGGGCTCTTCAAGCTTTGAACAGAGCCAGAGGCCTCGTAATTTGGAGCTCTAGAAGTAAAGATAATCAAGTTTTTCTACTGTAGGAAATTCAGGACAGAAATCAACCCATGGCTAGGAATAAGAAGAGAGACCCTGTTTTGGATACTATCAATGAAGAATTGAAGGAATATCAACAGGAAAGGGATGAACATCAACAGGAAAGGGGTGAACATGACACTTCTCAAGATGCCATTTACCGAATGCATTATGAGAACGATGAAGTTGATGCAAGTTCCACCCACTCCCCTACCAATCAACCCATAGAGACGTCTCATATCTCAATGAATTCAAACAGTTTTCAACAATTGTCAAATGACATAAAGGATATGAAATCAGGTTTCGAGGGTATGAGGTTGGGTATTGACAAGCTTGTAGCATTTCTTGGTGAGAAAATGTTGCCTACAGCTGGTCTTAATATCCCACATCCTCATAGGGCTAAAGAACCACCTAAACGACTTACTCCTAAGGTGGTAGGTCAATTTGAAGTTGGAGAGTCATCTAAAGCTAAGGATTTTGTTCAACCCACTTCACTTCAGCCACAATTCCATCAACAAAAGGGTCACTTTCAGCCACATGGGCAGGATCTTCAAGAAAGAGTGCAAACAAACTCAAAGCATGATGAAGACATCCATGGGTGCAACTCTTTCTACAAGCAATTTTACCCTCAAGCAAATGTTGGTGGCTATGAGCAAGGGCATGTTAATTCAGCCCCAAACTCTTATGGGCAGCCACATGGACATGTGAATTCAGCCCCAAATGCTTTTGGACAGCCACAACATAATTTCTCTACTCAAGTGCAGCCCAATAGGCCAAGTCCCATGTTAAATCATGGTTGGAATCAGCAAAATAATGGGCAGCAACCACCTTTCAACTCACCTATGCATGGACAACCTCCCAATGTGAGCAACACATACTTTCAGCCTCAAGGACATTGTTTCCAGCCACAAAGTCATGGTATGCATTATGGACAACAAACTCCTTATGCGCAAGGGCATGGAAATAATGAATATCCTAGGCAAGGACCTTTTGGCAATTCTTTTGGGCAACAACACCATAGTGGGCAGCAGCACCCTAATGGACAACCTCCTCAATACGAGAGAGAGTACAAGGAGAAAATAATTATCTCAAACTTCAAGGGAGAGAACCCTTCACCCACGGAGTTGGAGGAGTGGTTTGACAAGTTAGAGATGTATTTTTCCCTTTACCCAAGACCCGAGAATGCCAAAGTAAAATTTGCAGCCCTTCATCTAGAAGGCTATGCTCACACTTGGTGGAGATATATGGCAAGGATGGGACATGACTTCTTGTCTTGGGATGCATTGAAAAATGCTATGATTGAAGTCTTTGTTTCCCCTATTGAAAAAGAGCGGTTAGAGAAAAAGTGGTATGCACTTGAGCAACGTGGTCTCTCGGTTAGAGAGTACTCAAATCAGTTTTTGAACCTCTCGATGTATGTTCATGGGGTCTCCGATAGTGCCAAGTTGAATAAATACATATTTGGTTTGGAACCTATTCTTTCTTCTGAAGTTGGAGCCATGAATCCTACATCCCTACAAGCTGCCATTCAATTGGCTGAACGTTATGGGCAGAAATACAAGGGTTCTCAGCCAAAAACAGGGCATTCTTTTCAGCCTACGCAGTTCCCAAGGACATCAGGCCATTATGGGCATGCTAAAACTGATTTTCAGCATATTGGGAAGCCATCAAATACTTTCAGCAATACCTGCAGCAAGATACCCACTTTTCCTACCGTTTTGGGGTCAAGACAAAGCAGTAATTTCAGACCTAATGCTGAAAATAGATTTGATGGAAAGAGAACTGATATAAGTGCCAAAACTTCAGCCCCAACTCAAGGCAAACATGTATCGAATGACAAGCTCAAAGATATGTATGCTAAAGGACTATGCTACAAATGTGGAGAGAAATGGTCACCCGATCATAAGACCAAATGCAAGGCCAAAAATATGAAGATTAGCATGATCATCGAGGATGATTCCGATGTTGAATCTATTGAAGGAAGCTTGGCTCAGCTTGATGTCAGAACAACTCAAGAAGAGGCACATGAAAATGAAGAGAATGGCCATGATGAGTTCTATGATCCGATGGATGGGTTTCCTTTCGACCCGGGTGGTCATTATTTGGATGATTCATGGACTGATTTACATCCATCGCTAAGTGCCATATCAAGTGATGCATGGAGTGGTTCAAGAGGGGATAATACCCTACGCCTTAAAGGTCAAATCAAGGGAAGGACCGCTCATATACTCATAGATACGGGAAGTACACATAGTTTCATTAATGCTAAGTCACTCAATGGGCTGAAATTGAATACGCATGAAATGCCTACATCACTCAAAATCCAAGTGGCAAATGGAAATTTTGAGAAGAGCAATCAATGCTGTCCAAATGTACCTATCACCCTTTCCCCATTGTGCACTACATCAGTGAGCCTAATTGCATTAGAAATGGGTCCCATTGATATAATACTTGGCTGCAACTGGCTGAAATCTTTGGGCAGATTTACCATGGATCTCAACAACATGGAAATGGAGTTTAAATGGTGTGGACAACAAGTAACACTACATGGAGCTGAAAAGAAAAGAATGGAGATGATCAGCCCCAAGAAGGTTAAGAAAGAGATAAATGCAAAGGCATGTATGTTCACCATTCTTCTTTCCAAGATTGAAGAGGATCAGCCCTCTTCTCCTACCAACAATATGGACCCATGTCTTTGTAAATTGCTGAAAGAATATAATGATATTTTTCAGCCACCTACCTCTCTTCCTCCCAAAAGAGAAGTGGATCATCCCATTGACTTGCTGCCCAATACAAAGCCCATCAACAAACCACCATATCGCCTCTCCAAAGTGGAAAGAGAAGAGGTAGAACGCCAAGTCAAAGAGCTTTTGGAAATGGGTCTCATTAAGGCAAGCCAATCACCTTTTGCTTCTCCAGTCCTTCTTGTGAAGAAGAAAGATGGCTCCTTTCGAATGTGCATTGATTACTGCGATCTCAACAAGGTCACTATCAAGAATAGGTATCCAATACCTAGAATAGATGATCTCTTAGATGAATTGAAGGATGCCAAGGTGTTCTCAAAAATTGACTTGAGATCGGGATATCATCAAATACACATGAAGGAAGGGGATGAATTCAAAACAGCCTTCAGGACGGAGAGGGGTCTTTATCAGTTTATGGTTATGCCTTTTGGGTTATCAAATGCTCCAGCCACATTCCAGTCTCTCATGAATAAGATACTTCAGCCATTACTCTTTAAAACAGTTTTGGTATTCTTTGATGACATTTTGATCTATAGCAAGAATAAAGAAGACCATTTGCAGCATGTAAAAGAGGTCTTTGACATATTGAGGATACACAAACTGTTTGCCAAGGCCACTAAATGCTCTTTTATGACAAAGGAATTTGAGTACTTGGGTCATATAGTGGGAGAAGATGGAATCAAAGTGGATCCTAAGAAGGTTCAGTGCGTTAAAGAATGGCCTACACCAACCAATGCCACTTCATTAAGAGGTTTCCTTGGTTTGTCATCTTTTTACCGACGGTTTATGAAGAACTATGCTTATGTTGCAGCTCCTCTTACCGATCAGCTGAAAAAAGAAGCCTTCTTTTGGGATGAGATCGCTGACAAGAGCTTTAATGAGCTGAAGCAATTGCTTGTTTCAGCACCCATACTAGTTTGCCCTGACTTCTCCAAGACTTTTACCATTTATGCAGATGCCAGTGGTAGAGGTTTGGGAGCAATTTTGGTACAGGAGCATGGTGTCATTGCATTTGAGAGCAGAAAATTTGATGACAAAGAGAGAGAGATGCATGTTTATGAGCAGGAGATGCTTGCTATTTTACATGCAATCAAGAAATGGCACCACTACCTCTATGGGACACACTTCAAAGTCAAAAGCGATCATAGGGTCTTGAGATATTTTCTCTCGCAGCCCAATCTTTCTCCCAAGCAAAAGAGATGGTTGGCCACTTTGCAATCATATGATTTTGAAATATCATACATGGCTGGCAAGGATAATGTGGTGGCTGATGCGTTATCAAGAATGTGGGCATGCAGTCTATCTACTGTGTCTACCATCTATAAGGATTGGATTGAAGACATTCAAGAGGAATATGTGCTTGATGAGCATGCTGCCCATATTTTACAGAAATTACAGCAAGGGTGTGATGCTGAATTTCCTAATTTTAAAGTGCATAATGGCCTCTTATGGTTTAAGGGTAAAGTGTACTTGATTCCCAGCAGTAAATTCAAGCTGAAGGTGCTTCAAGAGATGCATTCATCGCCAATGGCTGGTCACTTGGGCCTTTTCAAGACGTTTGATAGAGTTCATCAAAGCTTTTATTGGAAAGGTCTATGGAAAGATGTTAAAGAGTATGTATCTCAGTGCTTGGAGTGTCAGCAAAATAAGGATTCCACTCTATTACCAGCCGGCTTACTTCAGCCTTTACCCATACCTACGGGCAAATGGACAGATATTTCCATGGATTTCATAATGGGATTGCCTACTACCAGTCATGGATGGAATAGTATCTATGTGGTAGTTGATAGATTGACCAAATCAGCCCACTTTATCCCAACTAAAGTCCAATATTCAGCAAGGCAAGTCGCCGAGCAATTTATGGAAGGTATGTTCAAACTACATGGTATGCCTATGAGAATAGTATCAGACCGTGATTCGAAGTTTATGGGCAACTTCTGGAAAAGTCTATTCTCCTCTATGGGTACTTTCCTCACTCCTATCACGGCCTATCACCCTCAGACTGATGGGCAAACGGAGAGAGTCAATCATTGGGTGGAAGTGTACCTTAGGCATTATTGTCATGACACACAAGCTTCATGGGATCATTGGATCCACCTTGCTGAATTTTGCTATAATAACACGCATCACATGAGCATTGGGATGTCTCCGTTTGAAGCTCTTTATGGGTATAAAGTCCAACTTCCATCAGTTTTATTCCATGAAGACATCAACCCACAAGCAAAGGAAGAGTTGGAAAGAATGGAGTTGCTCATGAGGCAATGCAAGGACAGCATAAGGAAAGCACAAGACGTAATGAAGGTCTATGCTGATGAGAAAAGAAGACATTTAGACTTCAAGGTTGGAGATTGGGTATTTCTCAAAGTGCCCAAGACGCATTATGCTTCATTAAAGGGTGGGAATAACATGATGTATTCCATATTTCACAGCTGAAGAAGTATGTTGGGCCCGATGTACAAGTATTGGAAGAGTTACCACCATTGGATGAGGCAGGACTGATCATATATGAACCTGAAAGCATTATTGGAAAGAGAGAGAAAGTTCTCAGAAATCACACTCTCATTGAGTATCTCATTAAGTGGAAGAATTTGCCCATTGAAGAGTCTTCTCGGCAACCATCCACTTATGTCAGTAACTTTCCTTGGTTATTACAGGATGATATATGATGCAGTATGCAGAAACTGTGCAGAGACAGCTTGCTGTATGAAATTTCTGCAGACAATAAAACTATCCTGACTTCATCAAAATTTGATTCTGATGTTATGGGGTGATGCTTGGGAGTGTATACTTCGTTTCCACACCTCATATGCCTTATTTGGACCAATATATCAAAAGTTATGGCAGTTTTAGTGAATCAGCCCTGTTTGGACAGCAGCCAGTTTTCTCACAGTTTGGCATGCAAAAGGTCTTCTTTTCATGGACAGTGCTTTCTTATCATTTAGAAGATGAATGGGCATGATTACTATCATCCTTGACTTGGATTTAGGCCATTACTTCTTGGTTTTGAGGACAAAACCATCTTCAGGACGGGATGGTTTGTCATGAAGGAAAAATACAACATTAATATTTGCACCTTGGATTAATTCCAGCCTTTGTAAATTTAGCCCTAGCCTATGTGTACATGTGTGAACAGCCCTTAAGTTTGGAAGAGGGTTAGAATAAAAGGGACTAGAGGCCAAAGGCAAGACATCTTTTGATCATTCAATAATCTTGGCTTTACCATTTTCTTGGAGTAAGCTTCTTCTTAGCTTTGAAGCACTCAGCCATGGCCGTCATGTATTCTTGAAACCCCAACCATTAATACATGATGAGGATGTCTTGGTGCAATAGATTTGTTAATTCTTTGTTGTAGCTTAGTTAATTTTCAATTTCAGTTAGATTTCATTCCATGGTTGATTGCTTTCATTACAAAAAGCCTTGCCCATGCATCAGAGGTAGACAATGTGATAGATATGAATCAGCAATCAGCACAAAAAATGTGTCAATTCTATTGTAGAATTTCAAATCAAACTCATAGCCTTTTGAGCTTGTAAATGCCCAAAATTTTAGTGTATATAATGGTTGCAAAACATGATATTTATGTCACATCAATAAATGACATACTAATAATATGTTGCATTTCATCCAATTGTGGTTCAATGGTAGCTAGCTATTCCTTCAATATGCCTAATGCAATATACTTGATCACTAGCAAAAATCATGCTCTCGGTGATGCCCATTCAAAGCCCAAAAGTGATCTAAAGTCCAATCTAGTATGATGATCAAACAATCTTGTTATTGAAGACAAAGCTTCCATAGTGCTAATAAACTAGTGGTCCTACTTATGCATCCTCAATTTCTTCTATGTTTCACTTGCCAAGGCATTCTCCTATCATCCCAAAAAAAAAACTCTATTGCTTACGAGAAGTGTCTCTATTCATAAGGAGTCCAAAAATTTATGCTCCTTCAATCTAAAAAATTTTGCTCTAGTTCAGCAATATCTTGTTGTCAATCAGGCTCGGCAAAGTAATTGAGCAGTAAACCTATTGCTTTGTGCTTCCTCAAGCCTGCTACTTTTTTCCGCAAACACTTCTGACACTAAAACCTTTCTAAGTCTTACAGGTTAAATGGAATGAAAGATAGTGTTGCTTCTACACTCAATTTTCAAGATGAAACAATTTGCTATCAAAACATATACTTGCAAGAATGCAAGACTTTAATGGCAACAGTTTGAACCACTAGAAGAATTATCTTCCCTTTCATTGCCATCTTTTTCTTTAGCCTCCAACCATCTTACAAAATTGGCATCATTATCACGACTGCCACTAGTATAGCCTTGACAGGCTACATCAAAGAAAGTAATGTGATCTTTATCTTGAACAACATCAACAATGATTCAATATATGCCACATGTATTCTAGCAACATTACTTGCCTTGAGTTGCTACCTATACAACACTATTTTCTACTATATGAGTTTTGTACTAAATGTCCCTTTGGTAGAATGTAAGGAATTTCAATTAATGTACCCTACACAGCTCTAAATCCCAATATAAACTAGTAATCTACACAACTTCAAAGAAAGGGATAGAACTCGATCTTCACAGCTCCAAAGAAAGGTATAGACCTTTATTATACTTTGTGTGAGTTTGAATAGGGCTTAATCACAATAAATGCAACAATGCTCCATAGGACACAATCTTTTCTCAATGCATATCTTGACATGAAATCCAACACCTTTCATGGAAAATATCTAGCCAAATCTATAGTAATATTATCTACTACTTGTCAGTTGTTATAAGTGCAATAGAGCTCTATATCCTTGCATCCTTTGTAAACAAACCATGCTATGTGCATACATCTTTAGTCTACTACTCACATTAATGGCATTCAATTTTGTTACCACTTTGTCTCATACAATAACATACTTCTGTGCTTAGCTTGATACAATCAAAATCTACAGGCACAATTCATGATCTAATCTACAGTTTCTTGAAGATTTATACCAGCAAAGCATAGAGATAGCATGATAATACTACATCTACTGAGACTGGGTGAAAGCTATAGTGGTTGCATTTGTAGTTGTAAGTTCTTCAGCCCGCTTGTTCATGTTGATATCTACCTTCTTGCAAATTAGGTTTTCTTGTGAGTTTTTGCACTGCATTCAAATCATATCCTTCACCAATATTTGAAATGCTCAAATATTTTCCTCATTTGTGGTGGGCACCCCAAATTACATGTGTCCAAAGCTACTTGCAAATATACCATATGGAAGACATATGGTCCTTAGGATGCTATATGTATGAAATGACCACCCATAGACTACTATTGTATGAAATAACCGACCATAGACTCTTGTTGAACTCCTAAAGAATCCCCATCTGAAAGCATTAATAGCTCAATGCCAATTCCAAAGTGATTTTATATTGGTTAGATATTGGTTGAAGCTCCCTTTACATAGCTTTCACCACCAAGAAAACATGGATGAAAGCCAAGATACAAGTCACTTTTAGTAGTGATAGGGAAATCTATAGTATAAACACAAGGGCAAGTCCCAAGATGGCATATGACTATGGAGATGCAAGAGTAACATTTCTGTAGGATCCAAATGGAACCATGTCCAAGAGAGCTTTGAACGAATGCTCCTTCAGAAGCAATGTACGTAATAGATGAGCAATCAAAGCAATTGCAAAAAACTAGTTGCAACAACTTCATATACAACAACAATAGATGTAGCAGTAGGCTACTCAACTATTGGCACCACAACAACTTCAACACATTCAGTCTATGCCTGATCTGACCAGTGATAACAAAGTAGCAAAGTAGGCTACTATAATAAAGAACATGATCTTAAATCAAGGTGAAAAATCTTTGTTACAATAGCTACAATAGCAACAAAAGACTTCATCACAACCAGCATCCTCCCCACATATTGCATCTCAAAAAAAAAGAGTTTAACTTCTAATGACAGTCTTGTTGTTATCAAAGAGGTGCAAGAAATGTTGATACAATCATCTAGACTTGATAACGAGGAGAATATGGAAGATGCTGCCAATAGCTTTGCGCATGGTCATTATGCTATTTTGGCAAGGAGACCCACTTGGGCATGGAGTAAGATAGGAAGGCTCTAAAAATCAAGCTCCAAGATTTGAGATCGTTGAGCTTTGCCTGGACTTGGTGAAAGATAGGAAGGCTCTGAAGATTACGCTCCAAGAGTTGATAGTAATGTAACAATGCAAACATAGGCTTCATATCCTAGCAATCGCTTCGCATCCTAGCAACCAAGAAGATCTGACAACTAAAGAAGTGGAGAAGAGTCCTAATGAGGGTGCTTATGCAGTGGCGGCTGTTAACCATAGATAGTAAAAGCACATGGAGAGGAGAAGCAAAAATAAGATTCTACCAACATAATCCTAATCTAATCATTTTCTCAAGAAGGACTACTCAGTGATAAGCATTTGTAGCATAGATCGTCCCAAACTACTACTTGTACACTTGGCCTCTCATATGAAGCTACATCAGCTACTCTGCTAAAATGCAAACCTTATATCATGTCCTTGCCAAAGAGAAAAGCTTGGTGCTCCTATGGAAGCCTCAGAATATGCAAGCTACTATCCTTCAACTGTAATGCTTGTGATTAAGCTCCTTTTGACAAGTATAAGCTTGTTCATGAAGCTTCCAAATGCAATGGCAAGGCATTGTATTTCAATAGCCTAGTGAAATGGTTGACATTTGCAATTGTATTGTTGTTTATAGTCTTCATACTTGTGCAAACTACACCAGCTGATCACATGGCAAAAATGACCTCCGAGCTTGCCAGGGCGCTACTCCTCTTTAAGCTTATGAGAAGAGGAACACTCTTACCAAAACTCCTTTGGACAAGAAGGCTTGTATTGTGAGAAAGAGGTAGGCTTCTCCATGGATCTTTGCTTGAGAGCTTGAGAAAAATAGGGGAAGATACTATTCATCAAAAAGTAACAATGTTGAACCTTGATCCTAATGAAAAATAAACATGACACAAGTTGTGATCGTGATATTAGCTGATTAACTACAATTTGCATAGGAGAAATCCTCAATATTAGAAGAGTAATAGTATTAAATGTTATAAGAATTGTTCTTTGTCCAACAATTTGCAGGCCTCTTTTCAATATTTGAGGTGATGTGCCCTTTACATCCAAGTAGTTCCAAGTAAATGCATCACAATATTGGTTAAGTCAACTAATGAGTCTTTCTTTGTCCTTAGCACCATTCAGATCCTCGATGATGTAGACTAGTTTTAGAGGTTCCCTTAGCTCAATAAGGTTCACCTCTTTCATCTTTACCAAGCTCTCAATGCATTTGTTGAACTACATAGACTTTATCTTGGTACTAAGAAAGATAACAACTTGATCTCCTCTTTTGTATTTTGTGAAACACTTTGGGAGATCATGGGATTTTTAATGACTCTTAGGTTTGGATTCACACTTCATTGAGATCTTCTTGAGATATTTTTTCCTAAGATGGATTGGGAGTTTCATTTAAGCCCTTTAAGACTTCATAATTGACAAAATTGTAGCCTGGTCAAAATCATCACTATTATCCATATTTGAGTCAAAATCATCAAAGTAATCACTCCTATCCATCTTTGAGTCAGAATCTTTTGTGGATGGAACATCAAAGTTGTATCTATTTCTTCATGATCCACTAGTACATTCAAAGTGGGATAATCAAATCCAAGGACCAATTTCATTCAAGTACTTCAAAATGCTCTAGCCATTCTAACTCCAAATTGATTCTAACTACATTGATATCTATGAGCAATCATTCTGTCCAAGAGGGCTTGGGTCAACCAATATTTTGTCTATCATTTGGTCATCAATATTGTAGTCAACAAACTTGGTAATATATCTCTCTCTCTATTGATTCTTTCTCTTCTAGTTTTATTTTCTCCTTAATGTCTACAACGTGCTCTTGTACTAGGGAGGGGAAGAGGTTATTATGGTAATCAAACAAGACTTGGTGAATATTTTTCCATTGCCAATAGGGTCCATTTGGTAGTTCCTCAAAAATTAAGATTTTTTCTATAGGTTTACCAAAAAATAATGGCCGCCATTGGCTCAATATTATATAGTTCAATGCTTATTAATGGGGTTCCGAATAGCCCTTGGTATGATTTGTAACACAAAGTCTATATGTCTCCTAATATTCCACTTCCTTAACAAATGAGTAGCAAGTATATCTCAAGTATATGCAACCAACCTTAGTTTTCCTTAGTGCGTTGGATGTATTTAGTGAGAAGTTATCGATATCTTGTGGTTTTTAGACCAATGGACAAAAGCAATGAAAAAATCAACCTTTACAAGGAGTTTACATTTATGCCTATGGACACTAGTTGGTCTCTTTGCATGAGGAGCTAATTTGGTTTAGTGCTACTAGCAGAGAGTGCTACAATGGAACCTTAGACCACAAAGGATACTATGGCCAAGGATAACTCATATCCTAACCCAGTTCAATAGCTAGATACTATTAACAAAGTCAAGGAATGGGTGAAGGCATCATAGGAAGAGTAGAGTGATGAGATGATCACTCTCCCCCACCTATCTCATATACCTGATGCATCTCTTCAAGCATGGCCATCACTAGCCGATGTGATCCCAACTAAGCTGCTAGAACACCACAACCCATAAAAGAGGAGGTTTCTCTAGTTCTCGATACAAGACACTCGTAATATATCTATGAAAACATTGAGCCTTCCATCATTGCAACTCTTGCATCAACTAAAGCTACCATCCCACTCAGACTCTACTCAATAGTCCATTGATTTAACAAGGGTTGAAAGTATGGGTATAAGGCACAAATCTTGTTTGATCCCACCGTGATCCATAATCTAGCTTTAGTGCGCCTCTAGCATTGAGTGCCTTGGGAGTTAACATCGTTTAGCAAGGAGCCAAGTGACATGTGGTTCTTCTCGTGGAAACCCTTGGTGACACTACAAGATGAGGAATCATTTACATTGGAGCTTGACATGTGATTATAGTTAATGAGAGTGTACTTCAATCCTAGGAAAATCCATGGATTGAACTAATGAAGTTTAATGTAATGGTAGCCAACATGTTCAAAGTTAGAGGAGTATCGAGAGATTGGCCGATCAAGATTGCACGAGTGCAGTTCAAGGTTAACTTTGTTGTCATGAAAGGAGTTGACAATGATATATTGCTTGGCTGACCATTGATGCACAATGCATGTCTCATTCAAGACTAGATAAATGGTTTAATATTTCTAGGTAATCAGAATGAGGTAGTCCACATTGAGATGGAGTCTTGGAAAATATCCCCCATTGACTTGGATGGTATCTTTGCACTATTAAAAAGAGACGTTAATGACCCTTTAACCACCTAAGAAAATCCATTGACCCTCTAACCTAGATATAACCCCCCTTGAGGAAGAGCAAGAGTGGATGCATACAACGAGAATTTTGAGTCAAACTCAATAGACTATGACATTGATGGACACCATTGAGTAAAACTACCTAGACCCAAAACCCTCTCTACTTGAAACCCTGCTCATTGATTATGTGATTGTCAAAGTGACCCCTGAATTAGAATGGCTTGATTATCTTAAGATTCTTGACCATGAGGAAACGGAGCATCAAATCAATTATCTATACATAGACCTTGAGATACTTCTAGTTGAGAACAACCAAGACAAAGTCCAAGAGGATATCATGGGAAGTTCTGACTTCAATACAAATGGAAATAGTGATTCTAGCCCACCCCAACCATCCCAATTTGTGGAAACTAAACCTCAACTCCAAATCCATTTGAGGAAAAAACACCTGAAGGATGACACATGCAACACCGAGTCTTCATTTTGAAGTCAGAAGAAACCACATGACTTACCTCCACACTTCACAAAGTTCAAGAAGAGTGATTGGATCATTGTATTGCTCAGGGCAAAGTGCAAAGACACATCCAATGAACCCATTGAGGGACCTCCTATTGTCGAAGAGGTGAATATTACATAGCTTGGGTATCTCCTAAGCCTATATACATCATTAAGGACCTCAGTGAAGAGGATGAAGCATAGCTTGTGGACTTGCTAAAGGAATAGTGAGAAGTCTTTGCTTGGAACTACTTAGATCATAAGGGTGTATCTCTATAAGTCCTTACAAATACAATTTTGCTCAAGCCCAATGTTAAGCCCATGAAATAGAGACCCTGTTCCATGAATCCTTTCTTTGCTCACCATGTTAAGGGAGAGATCAAAAAGTTCCAAAAAGCAAGATTCATATACGAAATTGAGTATACCAGCTAGGTATCACCAATTGTTGTGGTGCTAAAGAAGAATAGCAAAATTTGAGTTTGCATCTATTACAAGAAACCAAATGATGCTACTAAGAGATACCATTATCCTCTGCCTTACATTGTTCATATGATTGAATGAGTAGTAGGGAAGGAATCTTATAACTTCTTAGACAGATTCTCATGGTACAATTAGGTACGAGTCCCAATTTAGACAATATACCAAAAACTATATTTGCCAGTGAATAGGGAGTTTTCGCATACATTGTCATGCCACTTGGATTGACTAATGCTCTTGTAACCTTCCAAAGACTTGTGTGCATATTCTTTAAGGATATGCTATGGAATGGCTCAGGATGTTTGTGGACAACCTTTGTGTCCATTCACATTGGGAAGAACACCTTGAGAAATTCCAACTTGTCTTTGAGAGATGTCGATACTATAACTTATCCTTTAAAAATCCTCTAAAATATCGATTTTGGATAAAGCATGGCATCATCTTAGGTCGTGTTATATCAAGAAATAGAATTGCAACTGACATGGTTAAGATCGAAGTCATAATGAATCTCTCTCCATCCACCAACCCAAAGGGGGTGTAGTGCTTCCTTGGCCATACTTGGTACTATCATCACTTTGTGTGCTTAGCTATGCAGCTATTGCTTGACCACTTTACAAGATGTTCATCACCTAGGCATGGATCGAGAAATGCCAGCCTCCTATGAAGCATTGAAAAAGGCTCTAATGACTGTACCCATCTTTAGAGCCCCAAACTAGACAATCACATTCCATGTACATATTGGCGTTGTTTCATGAGCAATGTTTGAAGATATTCCTCTCACACAACCCGAAAACAAGACAATAGGGAGTGCCGGTATATTTATTGCCTTTTTTTAAAGATGAAATCTAACAAGAATAATTGTTTGAAACACAAGTCAACCAACATTAATTTTTCCTCACGTAGATGTAGAATACAAAACACACAAAGAAATTATAAATACCAATGTCATAAAGACTTACCTCAGCTTCTGTATAATCTCGTACATCCACAAGACTTGTTACTTCCACAAAGCTTAGAAACTCATACGGAATTGGCACTACCCAAGAAAACTCTTGCTTCTGCAATGTGACTTAGTTCTTGTGTGACCCTCTTCTCTCTCATATGGGAAGTAAAATACATACACAATAAGAAGGACCCCATACTTCTTAATGTCTTCTCCTTGTATAGTTTTTTTCCTCAACAAGTTGATGTGTTTGTTAAAGCATAAAGCTAAAGCTACTCCACTACATTTTTTTAGCTTTTAAAACTTGCCCTTTTTTTTAAACGTTTAAAAGCCTTTTAAGCTTTTGAAATTATTTTTCGATGGTAGACCGCCACCTTTGAGCTGCTTCTGGGTGGCCATGCACAGCTCCCAGAATCGGCATTGGCGTCTCGACAAGCACGCAGCACAAACTCTGAATCATCCTCATGGACATTGGCAGCTGCTCCTGCACCATCCACTCTTTAATTGGAAACACGCATGAGTCTCTGATCTGTGGGCTTCAGCACGACCATCCAACCCCAAAGCGCCGTTAGCTGTTGTTGACAGCGAACGATCAGTTGGGAATTACCCTTCACATGCAATAACCTCTCTTCGAATTACTCGCAATGCTTCCCTTACCAAACACAGATCTGGCGCCTTACAACATGGCCCCTTTGGAATTAGCGCATAATCCCTCCCAAATTAAACCAGCCTTTTCCTTCAGTCACGGGAAATACGGGCCAACCAGTCATGCTGCTGTCCCATTCTCAAAACCAGCCGATCAGACCTGAGCAGTCCATGCCGTTGCAAGCTCGAACCCATCTTCCAACTCAGTACTTACCAGCATGCAACAGGAAACCCCCCCAGAATCTTCCCGCCAGATCACGTATAGACCAATCACTGAACCTGCCCTTGTCATCCGCATACACGCCCGCCAGCTTTACCTACGCAAGCCCTCAATCGCACGTCGATCCATCCGTTCCGTGACCTCTTTGAGTGCTAGATTTAGTGCCCTGAAACATGCAAGCATTCTCCATAGTCGTTGATTCTCCCCATGTCTCCCCTCGATGACCAACGATCGACTTCTGAATAGTCGAGCTCCCTCATGATTATGACCTTATTGTTTGGACAGACCACTCTACCAACCTCGCAATCATCACTTGCCCTTCCACAATTCATGTCGTCAACCTTGTAAAGCAGACAGACCATCGACCTGCAACTAATACAAGCCTTAAAATTCCCATTTGCAGTTTTCCCCACTTAGCTCGAATAACACAGCCTGTCTCCCAGATATCACACCTAATGACTAATAGATAAAGCAATCGTTTGTCCACCAAGAGACAAAACATCGCAGGAATCCTCACATTTAGTAATGATAATCTGACACGAACCCACTATAACTTCTATATCTATAGAGCCAATAGTTTCTAAAACAATGGGCTTTGAGATATGCTCAGCTACACAGTCACCATCTGAATTGCATCTCTAGAAAAAATCTTCAAATTTTACATTTACCCTCAAGAAGATTGTAAATATGACCCTTTCCCAAATCTTTTTTCAAACAATTATACTTGATCTTTGTGCTCTTGAGTGATAAATGATATCTCTATTTCATCAAGTAAAATTAGAGGAAACCAATAGTTCTTGACATTACTACAACACCGAACACTCTATAGCCATTCTAGCTAAAAACATTTCTAGCTATGCTAGTGATTCACCTCAAATGTTTTCCCGAATTTCTATAAAAGTATCTTCAAATGGGACCCTCCAAATATCTCAAGATTGTTAAAGTTCTCTTCATAATTCTCCACAAGTATTCTCCCATGAATCCCCACTAGGGTGTATCCAACCCTTGAGTCTCCAAAAAAAATTTATTTTCTTCAAATGTGCCTACTTTTCTTCATGTGATGTGTCCTAACAAAAATATGCTATGAAAATCGTATTTCATGCCTAACCACACATGATTTGAAAAGAAGTGCAAAGTCAAAAGAACTTGCCATGCAACCATACAAACAATGCCACACACAAAGATATGGATGCATTGAAAATATTTGTGCCTAGCCTGGTCTATGAGAGCCATGCATCATTGAATATGCAAGCATAGTTTCTTGGTTAAATTACAATCCTTAACCTCTCCTCTCAACACTCAACAATAGAAATAATTGTTGCACTCCACTCCACCCTCCTAAAGTCTCACAATCACTTATTTGGTGATGAATACCCCAACTCTTATGTGTAACCCATAAAAACAATGCAAGGACCATACTTGATTCCTCTGGGAGCAAGCCATCTCGTGCTTTAGTTATCCCATTGAAATGATCAGTGTGACCAAGGAACTCACTTTTTGAATGAAGTGATTGAGCACCTACCATCCATGTTCTTGATCATCCAACCAACCCTTACTACCTCCAATCAAACGGTCAAGCTAAAGCTACTAATAAGGTCCTTATTGATGTCCTAACAAAGGCAATATCAGTAGCACACTCAGATAAACTCATGGCAGTACTTTGGGTCTATCATACAGCCTACAAAATTGCCACGAGCCAAATCCCATTTAGAATTGCATACAATACTAAGGTCATTATGGTGGTAGAATTCATGATTGTAGGTCTACCCATCATTATCCAAGGCACTAAGTCATGGAAACTTTACCTAGCCAAGTTCAGATGCATAACACAAACCCAATAACTAGCCACCCATTCCCTACTTTGCTAAGAAGGCCTAATGATGAAAAGCCTAGTTTGACCAAGCATGTCAAACAAAGGTCCTTCAATAAGTGGGATCTTGTTCTACTCTATTCCATAAATGTCCATAAATAGAAGTTGAAACTATGAGGTTTTCGACATTTCCATGTCCATGTAATTAGTATGACAAGAAATGTGGAGCTAGAAACCTTAAATGGCTAGCCCATTGTCCATTTCAATGGTAGCAATATTAAGAAGTACTACCACCTAGATCTACCTTGCATAATCCTCCCATGGTAGATATAGATAGGCCCTTATTGCATGTGGGACAAACCTTCTACAAATAGTTTGAGTAGCACCATCAAAACCTTGCATTATGACCCCCCATATATCATTAGGTAATGGTAGATGTTAGGGTTGTTACAATTAATGACATGGAACTAGATGATGAGCCCTTGATTTCAACCATATACCTCCACATTCGCCTCACTACGGCTAGATC
The DNA here is from genome assembly GCF_053477565.2 of Lygodium microphyllum. NCBI lineage: Eukaryota > Viridiplantae > Streptophyta > Polypodiopsida > Schizaeales > Lygodiaceae > Lygodium > Lygodium microphyllum. Next base: position 78,533,779 of record NC_141152.1, read on the forward strand.
AATGTTGGTGGATGCTCTTATTGATGAAGGATCAAACTAGAACACCCTTTCTTACTACTATTTGAATAGTCTAGGATAGCCACAATTGTAGCCCACAGGAGCAAAGTTAAACCCCTATGGAGGAAGGTCTTATTCCTTACTACTATTCGAATGGTCTAGGGTAGCCACATTACCAAAATTAAACCCCTATGAAGGAAGGTATTATTCCTTATTGGGCCATTATAAAATAACGGTCAGGGGCTTACTTTCAAGTTCTAGACCAACTACAATGTCAATTGCATTGAAAACCACATTCACTTAAAATTGATAGACACAAAGTGATTACTACCGTTTCCCCCAAGGGAGCATGGGTAGATTTCAATAGCTAAAGTCACCATGACTACTAGCCACCCAGTTCACAATGAATCTGTGCACCAAACTCATGGCTAGGATCGAGACTATTTTGCAACCTCCTCTCCCCATTGTCCCTATTATCCCACCTTCTCAAGGTAAATCCACGTGTGCTAATCATCGACCATGATCACATGCTCACCATCTACCATCAAAAGGTGAGATTCTTGGCCAATTTCTACAAACTTTTCCCCCCTATAGGAGGAGCTCAAACACTGACCATCTACCATCAGAAGGTGAGACCCTTGCCAATGTCTACAAACTTCCCTCTATAAGATGAGCAACTATAGACCTCCCTCCCCAACCGCTCAAAGAATGCCATGACAATGGCACTCAAATATCTAAGAACTTTTCCATGCTTGCTGAAAAACCCAACACTAATTTCTTTCTACAATCAAACTCCATGTTGGGCACCTTTGTGCTTATCTATTTGTAGTGATATATTTAGGGTTGATCGACACACTAACATGTTGTTGCTTGCTTCTTAATGGCACTCTACATGGGAGAAACATGAGCACCTCTTCTACAAAAGTCTTATAGTCTTGGACCAACTAGCTCAAGAAATATCATAAAAGTAATTAGAAAAATGCCAAATCCTTCCTTTTTATATACCAACTACTATCCTCCAAAGCTCTTGCATCGTCAATAGTTTACATCAACTTCGCAGCTCAACCACTTGCTTCCTAAACAAATGTTACACACATTGCCATGAGGCTGCCACATTAGGAAAGTAATCACCACCTTCAAACACATAAAGATTGTCATCCTCCTAAAATATGACCCAACATACTATGACCCCTCTTCATTACGAACAATCATCAAGTCCCATGTGCTAACACCTCCAAAAGAGTTGCTATATCACCCACTCTTCAATAAGCTACTAACCGAGGAAGAGCTTCATGTGGCCACACATTTCAATGAACCATCACTATAGAGGGTGATACCTTTGTGAGCTCCTTCTCTGCCCTACCAACTTGGATGATCTTGCCGATCTAGGGTATAATATGGGCTTCTATAACTGATGGGTTCCTAACATTGCTTTTTGTTGAGGGGAAAAGGCGCCTCTACCTAGCTGCCTATGTATTACTACACTGACAGTACCCACCACTACACACTACAAGTGTTGGGCGGCTATCATCATCACTTTATTCTTTATTCTTTTAGTGATAGTTTGAATAAAGGAAGGCCCAATCACACATTGTGAATGTTGGAGTTCCCATTTGTGTCTCTCTCTCTTCTTACTCTTGCTCTCCACCATAGCTCACTTCCAAGCAAGCTTCGATCCTTCTCACCTTTCAACTAGTATCAAAGCAAGGCTTCCCGACTTCCCGAGCTTGGTTAGTGGCATTCTTAGCTTCCATTCAAATACCTACAGCATTGGGTCTCCTTCCCAGCAGTCATAGCCGACTCTCTTGAGCTTCCGTTACTCCCCGGCTTCCCAAGCACCTACCCAGCCCCCTTGGACACCCTCAGGGCATTACATCGAAGGTTTTTCTCCATTTTATTTCAGTTTTTTATTGGTTTATAGGTTACATAGGGTATTCACAGGAAGGGAGCAGCCATATCTCATGCTCATTGGAGCTCCTATGCCTCCTCCCTTCCTTGGAGCTCTTTGGGGCTAGCTTGGGCCTATTGTAGGCCAGCTTTACCACCATCCCAAGCCCCCCATTAGCCACATTGGAGCACAGAAGTGTTGCTGTCCAGCCATGCCATTTTTCACCTATTTTCCTATAGGTCTGGGCTGCATCTCCACTACAAGGTTTTGGCTCCTTAGTCATTACTCTTTGCATTGGGCACTAAAGAAATGCTTGACGATGTTGTAAACAATGTATTGATTATTTGCTTGAGCTCTCAAACTCTAGTTTGAGTACACATTTGTTGTAATATATAGCAGCAGGTCTATCTAGGTCTGCATCAGAAGTGTACAAGTCCTGGAGCTCATCTACATACACTATCTCATACCCGTATGCTATACCATTGATGCCTATGCTTGGTGGATGTTGTGCTAATGCTTTGCCATCATTTTGGTGATGATTTGGACTTGCAAATACTCAATTTCAAACAATAAATCACTGATGTACAACAGTGGGCTGAAGTGCCTCTGATTGCCTTTGGTTATGCCTATTGGTTTCAAGCTATGTCTTTGGGACATGCAATGAAGTATTGACCTTCGGGGTACGACATTGAGCTTGTCTTTGGTTCTAGATCTTCATTTGAGCTTGATCTTGTCTTTGGAATGCATTTGATGCCCCGTCTTGGATTTACATATGGTATGTATGTTATCTATGCCTAACCGGTCTTGACGTGCTTGGCCTATGCCACTACTACATGCTAGTTACATTGTTTGGAGCCAATTGCTACTAGAGCCTTGTCTTGGCTTGCATCTAGATTCCTAGAACTTACTTGGGATATTTTGTGGCTTGCTAGAGTTGTATTTGGGATACACTTGATGTCTATGGATACTCTAATTGGAGTCTATAGAGCCTATATGCTCATGATGTCTTATTGATGTTTGGTCTTGGATCTTTCGTCATTGGTGCTCTCATATGCCTTTCTTGAGCTTCTTGGCTTGATCCATATGGCTTTTGTGCCAGTGGGAGCATCATTGGATGCTTGACAAACATTGAGCAGGTGGTTTATGCTATTGAGCTTTGAGTCTTCTAAGGCTAGGATCTTCTTCACTTGAATGTTGCATGGTTGAAATGTCGTGGTCCGCATACATGTAATTGGGCTAATTTGGTCTTTGCACTCCTTGAGCATACACCTCTTTGTGTCAGGTCTTGCTAGTTTTATGTACACTTTGCCCTATTACACAGGGGTGTGCCGGCTTACTGATGGATTTTTTTGACATGCTTGGGTGTTTGCTCAGTGTCTATATGACTATCAAATGCTGATTTATGCCACTTGATGTTGGTTATGCTTTGGCAGTTAGTGGTTTACTTGGTGCATTGATTTTGCTTATAGTTTGCTCTCATTATACCTGGCTGTAATTTATTATAGCAAGCAGTTATGCATGGACTGATGTGGAATTCCCATGTTGAATCATCCCGATTCTATGTACTTTTGATGGTACTTGGTGGGTACCATCATTACCTACCAGCTCGTGGTCATTTTGCCTTGGTTTTGGTGGTATTTTGGCTGTGTACAATAGCAAACAACAAGCAGTTTTGAATTCTTTGCATTGTTTTGGACTGCATTATGTGTTGTTCTTCCGCTGACAATGCTATCTTCAACATCATTAAGCTTGATGGTACAAATTATGCCTATTGGAAGAGCCAAGTTTGGCAGGTATTGGAGTAGAAATCATAGATAAAGCCACTAAGGATGCATGGCGAGCAGCCTAAAACTATGACTAATGACGAACGAGATGAGCTTGATGAGTTATGCAAGTTCATCCTCATGTTGTCTCTCACTGAACAGGTGCATTACAATGTGGTTGAGGAAGCACAGAGTGCTTGGCAGCTTTGGGATAAAATTAAGAACTTCTATGATAATAAAAGTCCAGCAAGTTAGATGTATTGGCTGAAGTAGCTTATGGACCTGCACATGAAGGAGAATATGACAATGTTTGCTCATTTGAGCCAGTTCCATGCTATTCTCAAAAACTTGACTTCGCAGGGTATTACCTTTAATGATGAGATTACTTCATTGTTTTTGCTTGGGACTCTAAGTGAGTCATGGGATGTATTCCTCATTGTCTTATGTGCTCTTGCTACTATTTCGAACTTGCCTGATGTAGAGAGTGCTCTTCTACAGGAAGAGATCAATCATAAGAACTTGGATGCCTCTCATGTCTCACATGCTTTGACTATTAGAGACAGAGATGGTAATTGAAAGAATGACCATGGGAATGGCCATGGTAGAGACTCGCAGAAGTCTAGGTCTAAGTCACGTGGTAAGTTGCGTAGCAAGTCTCATGGGAGAAATGCTAATGTGACATGTCATCATTGCAGTAAGAAAGGTCATATACGCCCACAATGTCATGAGTTGTTCAATGAGAAGTGCAAAGAGAAGGGAAAAGACAAAGTACATGAAAAGTCCTATGATCGCAACATTATGCCTGCGAAATCTAGTGTGAAAATTGAGGAGATAAATGTCATGCAAATTGATGACTCCGATGGGGAGTACATACTTGCAGCTAGTTCTTGTGATGCTACATCATTGACCGATGTTTACTCTATGTATGTGCAGTGCTAGCTTTAGGATTCTGGTGCTTCATTTCATGTTACACCATGCCGTGAGTGGTTCCACTCCTACCGCACTATCTCTGGTTCAGTTCACTTGGGTGATGATAGGTCACTTGCTATTGTTGGCATTGGGGATGTACGGCTATAGTTATCTACTGGCAGTAATTTTATGTTATAGGATGTACGTCATGTACCTGCGCTTACATGCAGCCTTATGTCTGTACGGTAGCTTGATGATGCTAGGTTTGATATTTAATTTGGAGATTCTACCTAGAAGATCACCCGTGGCAGACTTGTGCTTGCTAGAGGTGCCAAAGTTGGTAGCCTCTATCCTCTTGTAGTTGATGGTTCCTCTGTTGACCATGTTTTGTCAGTGGATTCCATCCCACATGTATCTCTTTGGCATGCCCGTTTGGGCCATATGTCCTTGAAGGGAATGAAAATGCTTTCTGGTTTTACAGTACTTATCGCCCCTTGACTATACATGTTGTGATTCATGTGAACATTGTCTTTATGGCAGACAGACTAGGAATACGCATAAGAAGTATGGTAGGACACGCATGAGTGAGCCCCTAGTATTGGTGCATTCGGATGTCTGTGGGCCATGCCCTGTCGATCTATGGGTGGTGCAAAGTATTTTGTGACGTTCATTAATGATTTTTTGCATAAAGTCTTGGCTTATCCCATTAAGCTTAAGTCAGTTGTCTTGGCTACTGTATTTCAGAGATGGCTTGCATTTGTTGAGAACCAGACTGAACATAGGCTGAAATGCCTTAGGACTGACAATGGGAGAGAATATATATCACGTGCTTTTGAGCAACTATGTGACGAGAGGGGTATTAAGCATCAATTGACCGCCCCCTAGACCCCACCCCAGAATGGTTTGGTTGAGTGGATAAATAGAACCATCCAGGAGCATGTACGCAGTATGCTCAGCCATGCAGGCTTACCACAGAGATTTTGGGCTAAGGCAATCAATAGAGCTATGCATGTAATAAATAGATCACCTTCTAGTGGTTTGAATTTCCAAGTTGCAGAGGAGGTATGGACTGGGAAACCTCCATCTTATGCGCATCTACGTGTCTTTGGATGTCAGGCATTTTGCCATGTGCCCAAAGACAAGCATACTAAGTTGGATCCTAAGAGTGTCAAATGCATTTTCCTTGGCTATGGGGATGTAGGTGAGATGGGTTACCATCTCTAGGATCTGCAAGCACGAAAAGTCATCCACAGCCATGGTGTAGTCTTCCATGAAGACAAGATGCATAGGCAGCCTCAGAAGGTGGTAGAGATACATAGGGTTATATTTCACGAGGAGCCACGTTCTCCTGCATAGTTAGTTGGACAACATGGAGTAGCAGTTGGTACACATTGCTAGGGTGTTGGACCAGCCGCAGAGCCTACTGTGAGACGATCTACTAGAGATAGACAACCACCTGATAGATTTGAGCCCTCAACGCATTATGTCTTGGTTACAAATGCAGGAGAGCCTCTCACCTATGATGAGGCTATGTGCAAGGGTGACACTCACTCTTGGGATAGGGGTATACAGTATGAGATAGACTCCTTGCATAAGAATATGACTTGGGATTTGGTTGCATTACCTCAAGGAAAGAAAGCTTTGCCATGCAAATTGGTGTACAAGCTGAAAAGTACCCCTAGAAACCTCAAGCTAGATTATAAGGCAATACTTGTCGCTAATGGTTTTAAACAGGAGCATGGAGTTGACTTTGATGAAGTCTTTTCTCCTATGGTCAAGATGACCACCCTACACTTGGCTTTGGCCTTAGTCACAGAGCTTGACTTGGACATGTATCAGATGGATGTTAAGATTGGATTCTTGCATTGGGATTTGCATGATGAGATATACATGGAGCAGCTTAAGGGCTTTGCATTGGGATTTGCATGATGAGATATACATGGAGCAGCTTAAGGGCTTTGCAGAACCTGGCAAGGAGAACCTAGTGTGCAAATTGAGAAAAAGTCTTTATGGCTTGAAGTAGGCACCTAGGGAGTGGTATCATAAGTTTGATGCCTTTATGCAGTCACAGGGCTATAGCAAGAGTGCTATGGATCCATGTCTTTATACGAAGAAATCCTGTGATGGCTCCTTGCTTATTTTGGTACTTTATGTGGATGATATGCTGATATCAAGGAAAGCTCATGATCAGCTAGATGCTCTTAAATCTTAGTTGAAGAAGAGATTTTAGATGAAGGATTTGGGACATGCCTCTCACATTCTTTGTATGCGCATTAAGTGCAACAGGCATGAGGGACTACTCTACCTCTCCTTGAGGGAGTACATTCATAAAGTCCTTGAGTGTTTTCACATGCAGGATGTAAAGCCTATTGGCTATCCATTACCTTCTTATGTGAAGGTTTCACAAGCCGATTGTTTGCAAACGGATGAGCAGAGGCGGAGATGGCCAAGATCCCTTATGCATCAGCCCTGGGTAGCTCGGGGGAGTCACTCATGAATATATGTATATATAACGTGAGTTCAAAATAAGGGGTTTTTAAAACACTATTTTTATACATTTTTAACATACAGAAGGGTGTCATATAAAGGGGTTACTTACAGATTGAATAGAAAATGGTTGTATTTTATTCAAGAAAAATTCACAGATTAGGATATTTATAAATAGACCATGAACGCATGTTATATAGAGAATATATATATAGTGAACCCCCCGAGGTGGGTAGTTTGATGTATGCCATGATAGCCACTCATCCAGATATTGCCTTTGCAGTTGGTGTTGTGGCACACTATTATGGCTACACCTGGCAAGAAGCATTGGGATGTCGTAAGGGGTATCATGAGATATCTGAAGGGCACAACAAATATGTGTATTTTCTATGGTAGCCAGGATATAGGAGTTGTGGGCTACACAGACTCCGATTATGCAGGACATGCAGATAGTAGGAAGTCCCCTTCGGCTATGTCTTCACCTATGCTGGAGGTCCTTTTTCTTGGATGTCCAGGGTTCAGAAGTGTACAGCTCTCTCTACCACACTAAGGCCGAGTATGTTGCGGCCACTGAGACTTGCAAGGAGGCCATATGGTTGGGCCATTTGGTTCATGACATTGGGATTGATACTATACCTACGCTGCATTCGGATTCTATGAGTGTTGTTTAGCTAGCCAAGAATCCAATCTTCCATGCAAAGACGAAACACATTGAGATGAGGTATCACTTCATACGTGGGGTCATGGAGGACAAGTCTATTGACCTTTTCAAGATCTCCACTGACAAAAATCCTACACATATGCTCACGAAAAGCCTCACTATTGAGTGCTTTGCCTTCCTCAGGAGATTGATGGGCGTTGGATGAGATGACATTTTTCATCATCCTGTTGTACATGTGTACAACAAGATTGCACTGTCTTTTCTTTTTGTTTTCACTCCTCACTGGGGTAGATTTTCCTTTACGTGGGAGGTTTTTGGGGATAAATATGCCTCTGCCTAGCCGCTCGTGTATTACTACACTGACAATACCCGCCCACTCCACACTACAGGTGGTGAGCACCCGTCACCGTCACTTTATTCTTTATTCTTTTAGTGACAGTTTGAATAAATGAAGGCCTAATCACACATTGTGACTATTGGAGTTCCCATTTGTGTCTCTCTCTCTTCTTGCTCTTACTCTTCACCATAGCTCACCTCCAAGCAAGCTTTGATCCTTCTCACATTTCATTTTTATTCATAAATAAATGACTCATATTGTATATACAAATAAAAATATCATTTTAATGACCCAAAAATCCCAAACATCATTGCATACATTGAAATCAAGTCCCGAAGCTCAAAAGCTTGGTTATTTTATACAAGAGAAGGGAGCTTGACAATCTATCTCCAATTTACATGTGATCTGTTGGGGGTAAAGGTGCCTCTGCCAAGCCGCCCGTGTGTTACTACACTGACAGTCACCGCCACTGCACACTAAAGGTGGCGGGCACCCGTCATCGTCATTTTATTCTTTATTCTTTTAGTGACAGTTTGAATAAAGGAAGGCCCGGTCACACATTGTGACTATTGGAGTTCCTTCTTGCTCTTGCTCTCCCACCATAGCTCTCGAGTTCAACCTTCGATCCATCGCTCCCTTTCAACTGGTATCAGAGCTTTGCTTTCTAAATCTTGAGCTTGGTTCGTGGCATTCTCAGCATCCCATCGACTCCCTACTTGCATTGGGTCCCCTTCCCGGCAGCCATATCCGACTCCTTCGAGCTCCCATCACTCCCCGACTTCCCGAGCACCTTCCCGGCATTGTTAGGCACCTTCAGGGCATTACATCAGAGGTATTTGATCATTTTCTTTAGGGTTTACTTCAATTCTTAGGTCTCACAGGCTGTAAACAAGTTGTGGGCAGCCATAGCTCACACCTCTTGGAGCTTCCTTTACCTGGACCTTGCTTCCAACCTATCAAGGCTTGCTGAGGCTTGGTGTAGGCCTTCTTTGGCCCTCATTTGTGCCCCCTTTTGGCCCCGTTTTTGACACATGGGACAGCAAACCCCCCAACCAACTCACGTTTTTTTTGTGCCTGTTTCAAAATTTGGCCCAAAAATCACTCTTTTTGTCATATCTCGGGCATTCGGAATCCGATTCAAGAAAGGTAAGAGTCTAAGTTGGGGTTTTGGCAAGCTCCAAATGCGATGGTGATGTCAAATTTGCCAAATTCTAATGACAGAATCTTCTACAACAGATTTCAAGTCTGAGACAACATGTATTTGTATGCCTATGCTTGTTTGGGCATGACTACATAACCGGTTTGATGCCTATTGCATCCCGATTGATTGGGGGATTGAAGCTACATGTAATGCTATGATTTTGGCCTGATTTTGGGGCTAGAAATACATAGTTTATAATAGTAAATGCATGCTAAATACTCTTGGGCTGAAGCTATCTTTCATGCTTTGACATATGCCTATTGGTTCCGGATGTACATCTTGGGTTATGCTATGATGTATTGATCATCGAGGGACGACTTTGAGCTTGTTATTGAATCCAGATGATTTTGGAAGCTTGAGCTTATTTCAGCCCGCACTTATTGACATTGGTATATGCTTTGACAGTGATGCTTCTTGGGTTTATGCATACCCGTTGCCTACGGCTTGATGCTCATGTCACGGTTGATTACTTTATGCATACGTTGAGCTTGAGTGCTCATTGAAGCTCCACCTTGGATGCATTTTGGATTATCTGGAGTAGTTTTAGATGTTACTTGGCTTTTCAAAGTTTGGATTGGGATGTATTTGATGTCTTACATGCTTCTATGCTACATACGAATGCTCTACCGCCTACATGTTCGGGATGTACTATTGATGTATTGCCTTGGATTTATGTCATTGGCACTGTCTTGCCTTGGCTTGAGCTCTTGAGCTCGTAAATATGACTTTTGTGCTAGTGGGAGCATTCTTGAATGCTTATCAAACATTGAGCAGGCGGTACTTTTATGCATTGAGCCGTTACATGCTATTGAGTAGTTACAGACACTTGAGACTTTGGGACTTCTTACCTTTTGGGATGATACATCATATGTCTTGGTTCACTGTATGCTTATGAGCTAAGTCTCAATTTTGGATCCGTATCTTTGTGAACTGACACCTACTTGTGTCAAGTTTTGGTAGTAGCAGGAACACTTTACCCTGACTGGGGGGTGTGCCTACTCACTGGCAGATATTTGTAGGACATACTTGGGTGTTGGATTCATGCTTATCGACCATCATATACTTATGCTATGCCCACATGATGCCGGATTTGGTCTTGGCAATATCTGATTGCCTTGGGATCCGATTTTTGACATTGTTAGCTCTCTTTTACTAAAATCTGAAATTTATTATAGCAAGCATATATGTATGGACTGACATGGATTTTTCATGCTGAAATACTCTGAAATGATGTTCTTTCACTAGTACTTGGTGGGCAGTAGCTTTGGTTCCACTTTTCTCGCCATTTTCCCTCGATTTTGGTGATTTTTTTGTCATTTTTTGCAGTAAACAGCAAGCAGTTTTGAACTGTCTACAGTCTTCCAGCCTGCATTATGGTGAGTTCGTCCACTGATCATGCTATTTTCAACATCACTAAGCTTGATGGTACAAATTACTCTTATTGGAAAAGCAACATTTGGTAGGTATTGGTGCAAAAATCACAAATCAAACCTTTGAGGTTAAGCAGGCATCCGCCTGCAACTATGCCAGATGAGGAATGGCTTGAGCTTGATGAGTTATGCAAGTCCACCATTGTATTGTCTCTCACAAAACAGGCTCACTACAATGTATTTGAGAAAGAACAGAGTGCATGGCAGTTGTGGGATAAAATCAAGAATCTCTATGATAAGAAAAGTCCAGCGAGTCAAATGTATTGGCTGAAGCAGCTTATGAATCTGCACATGAAGGAGAATGTGACTATATCTGCTCACTTGAGCCAATTCCATGCTATACTCAAGAACTTGACTTTGCAGGACATCACTTTTGCAGAGGATATCACTCCTCTTTTCTTGCTTGGTACTCTTAATGAGTCATGGGATGTATTCCGCACTGCATTATGTGCCTCTACTGCTACCTTGAAATTATCTGATGTTGAGAGTGCTCTTCTGCAAGAAGAGGTTAACAGTAAGAATTTGGATGCCTCTCGTGTGTTGTATGCTATGACAGTTAGAGGCAGGAATGATGGATATGAAAAGCATGGCAGTGGCAGTGGCCGTGGACGACATTCTCAAAAATCTCAGTCCAAGTCTCGTGGGAAGTCACGTAGCAAATCCCGTGGCAGGAATGCAGATGTTACTTATCACCATTGTGGAAAAAAGGGCCATATTAGGCCACAATGCCATGAACTACGCAATGAAAGGCGCAAAGATAAGGGGAAAGACGAAGTGCAGGATAAGTCTTCTGATTACAGCATAGTACCTGCAAAGTCCAGTGTTTAAATTGAAGAGATCAATGTTATGTAGCTTGAGAATGTTGATGATGATGATTATATCCTAGCAGCCTCTTCTAGTGCTTCGCAGATGACAGAGATACACTCTATGTATGCATAGTGTTGGCTCTTGGACTCAGGTGCATCCTTTCATGTGGCACCTTGCCGAGAGTGGTTTCATTCATACCTTATTGTTTGGGATTCTATGCGCTTAAGTGATGACAGCTCTCTTGATATTGTGGGCATTGGTGATGTTAGGCTGCAGTTTCCTTCTGGCAGCAGTTTTGTTATGCAGGATGTACATCATGTACCTACTTTGACACGCAGTCTCATGTCAGCTGGACAGCTTGATGATGCATGATATCATGTATGTTTTGGAGACTCTGCATGGAAGATCACTCGTGGTAGACTTGTGATTGCAAGAAGTGTCAAGGCTGGCAGTCTCTACCCCTTGATTGTATCAGCTTCTTCCCTTGATCGTGTTTTGTCTGTGGGTTCTATCCCACATGTATCTCTTTGGCATGCCCGTTTGGGCCATATGTCTTTGAAGGGAATGAAAATGCTTTCTGGTTTGCAGTACTTACCGCCCCTTGATTATGCATGTTTTGATTCATGTGAGCATTGTCTTTATGGTAGGCAACTAGGTCTACGTATAAGAAGTTTGGTAGGCCACGCATGAGTGAGCCCTTGGCATTGGTACATTCGGATGTCTGTGGGCCCATGCCTTGTCAGTCTATGGGTGGTGCAAAGTATTTTGTTATGTTCATAGATGATTTTTCACGAAAAGTTTGGGCTTATCCCATTCAGCTGAAATCCGATGTCTTGGCTGTGTTTCAGAGATGGCTTGCATTGGTTGAGAACCAGTCTGGGTATAGACTAAAATTCCTAAGGACAGATAATGGGGGTGAGTATGTCTCACGTGCTTTTGAGCAGTTATGTGATGAGAGGGGTATTAAGCATCAGTTGATCGTCCCCTACACCCCCCCAGAATGGTTTGGATGAGCGGATGAATGGAACCATCTAGGAGCGTGTACGCAGTATGCTTAGCCATGCAGGCCTCCCACAGAGCTTTTGGGATGAGGTAGTTAGTACAGATGTGCATGTCATAAACAGATCACCTTCTAGTGGTTTGGATTTCCAGGTTGCAGAGGAGGTATAGACTGGAAAACATCCCTCTTATGCGCATCTCCGTGTCTTTGGATGTGAGGCATTTTGCCATGTGCCCAGGGACAAGAGAAGTAAGCTGGATCCTAAGAGTGTCAAATGCATTTTTCCTTGGTTATGGGGATGTAGGAGAGATGGTTTACCATCTCTGGGATCTGCAGGCATGGAAAGTCATCCGCAGTCATGATGTAGTCTTCCATGAAAACAAGATGCATCGGTAGCCTGAGAGAGCTGTTGAGATCCACATGGTCATATTTCAGGAGGAGCCGAGAGCTCCCACAGAGGTTAGGGTGTTGGAGAGGCAGCTAGGCCGGCAAACAGTAGAGCTTGCTATGAGACGGTCAACTAGAGACAGACATCCACCTGATAGATTTCAGCCATCAATGCATCATGTCTTGGTTATGGATGCAAGAGAGCCTTTCACTTATGATGAGGCTATGCGCAGGGGTGACAATCACTCCTGGGAGAGGGCTATGCAGTCTGAGATAGACTCCATGCATAAGAATGGCACTTGGGATTCAGTTTCCTTGCCTACGGGCAAGAAGGCTTTGCCATGTAAGTGGGTGTACAAGCTGAAAAATACCCCTGGATACCCCAAGCCAGCATACAAGGCTAGATTGGTAGCAAAGGGTTTTAAGCAGGAGCATGGTGTGGACTTTGACGAGGTCTTTTCTCCTGTGGTTAAGATGACCACCCTATGCTTAGTCTTGGCTTTGGTTGCTCAGCTTGACTTGGATTTATACCAAATGGATGTCAAGACGGCTTTCTTACATGGGGACTTGCATGATGAGATTTATATGGAGTAGCCTAAGGGCTTTGCGGAACCTGGCAGGGAGCACCTAGTGTGCAAATTGAAGAAAAGTCTTTATGGATCCGTGTCTTTATATGAAGAAAGCTCGTGATGGTTCTTTATTGATTTTGGTACTCTATGTGAATGATATGTTGATTAGCAGGGAAAGCTCATGATGAGCTAGATGCTCTTAAGGCTCAACTCAAGAAGAGCTTTGAGATGAAATATCTAGGACATGCCGCTCACATACTTGGGATGCGCATTAGACGCGACCAGGCATCAGGGACTCCTCTACCTGTCACAGAGGGAGTACGTTGATAAAGTCCTTGAGCACTTCCGCATGCAGGACGTAAAGCCTATTGGCTGTCCATTGCCTTCTTATGTGAAGGTATCATAGGCTGATTGTCTGTAGACAGATGAGCAGAGGGCCGAGATGGCCAAGATTCCCTATGCATCCGCAGTGGGCAGTCTTATGTATGCCATGATAGCCACTCGTCCAGATATTGCCTTTGCAGTTGGTGTTGTGGCATGCTATATGGCTACACCTGGCAAGAAGCATTGGGATGCTGTGAAGGGCATCATGAGGTACCTGAAAGGCACTGTAGATATGTGCATATGCTATGGCAGCCAAGATACAGGAGTTGTGGGGTACACTGACTTTGATTATGCAGGACATGCAGATAGTAGGAAGTCCACTTCTGGCTATGTATTCACCTATGATGGAGGTGCTGTTTCTTGGATATCCAAAGTGCAGAAATGCATAGCCCTTTCTACTACAGAGGCCGAGTATGTTGCAGCCACTAAGGCTTGCAAGGAGGCCATTTGGTTGGGTCGTTTATGTCAAGATTGTGGGAGAGAAGGAAGGAGTCTCGCTTGAAGCTTTCTTGCTTGCACAATGGGGGAAGACACACAAGGGTGGAGGCTGAAAACAGTTTTCCTCTTCTTAGTTGTGTAAGCCAAAAGAACTCAAGTACAAAGAAATAGAAGAACCCTATATATGGGTCTCAAACCAAACTCAACTAACTAAGGTGGCATACTAACTGAGCCACGAACTAGAGTAGATAAGGATAGCTATCATGTAGCTATTATTCATGGGCGGTGTACCAACCGCGTCTGCAACTGACAAGTCGGTGACATAAATATACAACGGTCACCCTGGCGTATCACGAGTGGAGCTCGATATCTCAACACTCCCCCTCGAGCTCAATCCCAATTCCTGCACACCAAGCAGGTCTCTGAACTTGCGCAGCTTCTCTGCGCCCAATGCCTTCGTGAATATGTCAGCTACCTGATCCTCTGTGCTGACATAAACTAGATCAATAAGACCTAGTAAAACCCTCTCTCGCACATAGTGATAATGCACCTCAATGTGCTTTGTTCTAGCATGATAGACTGGGTTATTTGCCAAGTGTATACTACTCATGTTGTCACAATAAATGACAACTGGCCCATCTGTAGACTGATGCATATCATAAAGTAGCTTATGTAACCAAGCTACCTCACATGCAGCCATTGCTGCACCCCTGTACTCAGCCTCTGTGCTCGACAAGGCAACTGTAGGCTGTTTCTTGCTGCTCCAAGTGACTGCAGCACTCCCAAAAGAGAACACATATCCACTGGTAGATCGTCTATCAGAAATACTACCAGCCCAATCAGCATCAGTGTATCCATGCAGCTGTATCTGAATCCCAGTCTCATAAAATAGTCCATACTGCAATGTGGACTTCACATACCTGAGTATGCGTCTAGCCGCATCCAAATGTGGTTTCCTTGGAGCCTGCATAAACTGACTTACCAATCCAACAGCATAGCTCAAATCTGGCCTGGTAATAGTCATATAAATCAAACTTCCTACTATGCGTCTGTACATAGTAGGGTCTTCTAGAAGCTCACCTGTATCTGTGCTCAGCTTCACATTCTGCTCCAAAGGAACTGAAATAGGCGTACAGCCTGTCATCCCATATTTGGACAGCATGTCCAATCCATACTGCCTCTGCAAGAGCTGTATCCCACTTGGTGATCTAATCACCTCAATGCCCAAGAAATAACGCAGCTCTCCCAAATCCTTCATCTCAAACTTCTGCTTCAATAGCATTTTCACATGAAGGATATCTTCATCACTGTCACCTGTCATAATCAAATCATCAACATAAATGACAAGTAGCATAATACCTTTCTCTGTTTTTCTCACATAAAGTGAGAAATCTGCCTTGGAAATCTGAAAGCCAATAGTGACAAGATACTGTCCTATCTTGTCAGACCATGCTCTAGGTGCTTGCTTCAAGCCATACAAGGCTTTCTTCAACCTGCAAACAAACTCAGGATGAACAGCATGCACATAACCTGGTGGCTGCTCCATATAGACCTCTTCTTGCAAATCACCATGCAAGAAGGCATTCTTTACATCCATCTGATGTAAAGACCATCCCTTTGATGCAGCCATAGCAATGACTGCTCTTACGGTTGCCATCCTTGCAACCGGACTAAATGTTTCTTCATAGTCAATGCCATATGTTTGTGCATACCCCTTGACTACTAATCTTGCCTTGTATCTGTTCACAGAACCATCAGCATTGTGCTTCACCTTATAAACCCACTTACAGCCAATTGCATTCTTACCTTTAGGCAAAGGTACTAACTCCCATGTAGCATTTGCTTCCAAGGCATCCATTTCTTCATCCATGGCTTTCTCCCATTTTTCTTTTCCCATGGCTTGCTCAAAAGATGTGGGTTCTGGTTCCTGTATCACTTTGACCATATATGCATAGTGAATGGCTGTAAATCCATCATATTTCAGCCTATCCACAGGATACCTAGCTCTTGTAGACCTGCGCAAAGTAGGTTCACTCCCAGGTGCTCTCAAAACATCCCTGGTCTTCCTTACTCCAGGTGTAACAATAGAAGGAATACCCAACTCATCATCAATGCTCTGTTCTGAGCCACTGGATTCACCATCCACATAAGAGTGACCTGCATTCACATCAAACATGGGCTGATCAACCTTCTCTTTTCCTTTTCGTGATACCTGCATACCACTATCTGCATTGCTTTGAGAAGATTCTCCTGATCTCAATCTGCCTGTCCATGGCGAAGAATGTGAACCACTGCTAGAGGACGCTCCAGGTCCACTAATATTTTGTGACTGCTGCTGTGAATTCTGTGTAGCATTACCATTTTGTGCATCTTCATCATCAATCACATTTACTGGTTTATACCAGCTACTCATCTCATCAAAAACAACATCTCTGCTCACTGTAAACTTACGAGTAGAAGGGTTATAGCATCTATACCCTTTTTGCTGCAGAGAGTAACCAATAAAGATGCACTTCTCAGCTTTTGGATCCAACTTGGATCTCAGCTCATCTGGCACATGTACATAGGCAATGCAACCAAAAATTTTCAAATGAGAAATATCTGGTTTCCTACCAGTATACCTCTCCTCTGGAGTCATTCCATGTATTGCTGCAGTGGGAGTCCTGTTCATTATGTAGACTGCTGTAGCAACTGCTTCAGCCCAATAAAAATCTGGCAAGTCTTTTTCATTGAGCATGGCACGAGATACCTCTCCAATATGCCTGTTTTTCCTTTCTGCAATTCCATTGTGTTGTGGGGTATAACTGCATGAATATTGCTGCTTTATGCCATGCTCCTGCAAGAACTTTGCAAACTCATTTGAGAGGTACTCTCCCCCTCCATCTGACCTTAGGCATTTTATCTGCAAGCCTGTTTCTTTTTCAACCATAGCTTTAAGAGTTTTGAAATGCCCAAAAACTTCACTTTTCTTTTTCATAAAATACACCCAAACTTTTCTGCTATAGTCATCAATAAAACTGACAAAATAATGACAGCCTCCAAGAGATGCAGCTTTAGTTGTCCACACATCAGAGTGAATTAATTCCAATGGCTTCTCACTCTCTTGAACATGTCTAAGAAATGGTTTCCTTGCCTGTTTTCCAAACTGACAGGCTTCACATACCTTATGCATTTCTGCAACCTTGAATTTGGGCAATCCTGCAACAATATTTTGGGCCTGCATTGATTTAAGTCGCTGTACATTAACATGACCAATGCGTTTATGCCAGATATCAATATCTGCAACTACACCGGTCCCATGTGCAAACATTGCTGCACTCAATTCAGACATGTCTGCATCCAATGTAAACATTCTGCCCTTCTTCTTTCCTTTTGCTATCAAGCGACCTTTATTTTTCATATCCTCAACAAAGCATCCATGAGGATTAAATCTGACCTGCAAGCCCTGTTCAACCATTTGACCAACAGAAACCAGATTCTTGGTGATATTGGGGACATGAAATACATCGGACAGGTATTTCTTTTTCCCATCCTGCATAGACAAAGGAATTTTTCCAATCTGCACAATCGGATGTGCAGTATCATCACCAGTCTCCACAAATCCTGGTTTTTCCATTTTCCTTGCATCCTCCATCCATTCTGCATGACCTGTCATGTGGTTTGATGCACCTGAGTCAACATACCACACATCGTTGCTTTCTTCTACATTTGTCACAGAATTGTTCATGTGCTGCACCATAAACAAATGCTCATTTCTGTCATCACCCTGTCTACTAGAAGATGCATAATTTCCTTGTTGCAGTTTTCCATTCATGATGTCATTCTGCTTTTTATAGCAGTCTTTAGCCATATGACCCATTTTACCACAATAGTAGCATTCAACATTACTGTTTGCATTTTGACCTCTTTGCCATCCACCACGACCTCTTTGGCTCCCCCTGCCTCTAGAGTTACCACGTCCTCCTCCATAGGACTGGTTTTCTTGAGTTTGCTGCATATTCTGATTTCTACCACGGCCTCCAAATCGGCCTCCTCTACCTCTGCCTCTACCTCTTCCAGCATTTGAGTAGAAGACAGCTTCTTTTGAAGTTCCTCCTGAAGAAGATGCACCACCATTTCTCTGCTCCTCAGAAATTAGAAGAGCAATCAACTCCTCAAAATCAGGAAATCTTTCACGGACGGAAATGGATGTCCGAAACTGCGCATAATCCTTTCCTAGACCATTCAAGGTCACAGAAACTAAATCATCATCTTCCACTGGCGACCCAATGGAAGCAAGTGCATCTGCAATCTTCTTCACCTTCATGTGGTAGTCATTGATGCTCATATTTTCTCTTTGCACATTGTGCAACTCTTGCTTGAGTTGCATTTTCCTGGCTTGCGTATTTGTGCTATACATCTTTGACAGAGTATCCCATGCCTCCTTTGGCGTACTTGCATCCTGAATATGCACAATCATAGAGTCTGAAATGCTGATAGACAGCCAGTACATAACTTTCCTGGCTCTCTCATGCCATGTTTTAAATGCCTGCATTTGTTGTTGATTGGGAACATCAGGAAGAACTGGTTCTTCTTCATTTCCTGCAACAAATTCCCAATATCCTTTTCCCATAAGGAAATTCGTCATTCTAAACTTCCATGCCTGGAAGTTGTTCTTGTCAAGCTTTTCAGTGACAATCTGTGAAAGAGAATCAGACGCCATTACAGAATACTGCAAGAAATTCTGTCACTGCAAAAAACACAGCTTCACCCTCACAAGGGCAAATCTGCAAAACTGGCGAAGGTGGTATTTGACCACACAGTCACTTCCTAGTGACGATTTTGCATAAACAGGAACCAAGGATGATTCTGAAACTCCCAATGTCTCTGCGCACAAGCATACGATGCAATTTCTACAGTAACTTTTCACCGACCTGTAGAACAGTGGTCGCACAGCATAGAACTGAGCCTTTTCTTGAGTGCGTGCAGAAAACTTCCGTCTGCAAAACAGGCCCCGAAATGGCCTCAAATCAAAAAAACAAGGTCGCCAAGGGCTAAAGCCCTCTCCCGCAGCATATACTGCCCTCTTGCTTCACCGCGAAGGGCGTCTCAACCTGAGACAATGCACTCCTGCAATTTCCGGCTGTGCTACCTGCAGAGATTTGCTCCCAAAACAGGAAATGAAAGCAACACTGCTCCTCTTACCAGACCACCGCGAGCTTGGCTTGCTTTCTTGAGCTCCTTACCACGAACAAGGCTCTGATACCATGTCAAGATTGTGGGAGAGAAGGAAGGAGTCTCGCTTGAAGCTTTCTTGCTTGCACAATGGGGGAAGACACACAAGGGTGGAGGCTGAAAACAGTTTTCCTCTTCTTAGTTGTGTAAGCCAAAAGAACTCAAGTACAAAGAAATAGAAGAACCCTATATATGGGTCTCAAACCAAACTCAACTAACTAAGGTGGCATACTAACTGAGCCACGAACTAGAGTAGATAAGGATAGCTATCATGTAGCTATTATTCATGGGCGGTGTACCAACCGCGTCTGCAACTGACAAGTCGGTGACATAAATATACAACGGTCACCCTGGCGTATCACGAGTGGAGCTCGATATCTCAACAGTTTAGTTGCTGACCTTGGTATTGATGCTATCCTTACACTGCATTCGGATTCTATGAGTGCTATTCAGTTAGCCAAGAATCCGGTCTTCCATGCGAAGATGAAACACATTGAGGTGAGGTATCACTTCATACGTGGGGTCGTTGAGGACAATTTTGTTGATCTTGTCAAGATCTCGACTGACCAGAATCCTGTAGATCTGCTCACAAAAAGCCTCTCTATAGAGCGCTTTGCCTTCCTCAGGAGGTTGATGGGCGTGGGATGAGATGACGTCTTTCCTCATCCTGTTGTACATGTGTACATGTTGTACTGTCTTTTTTCTTTTTCTTTTCACTCCTCATTAGGGCAGATTTGCCTTTAAGTGGGAGGTTGTTAGGAGTAAAGGCACCTCTGCCTAGCCGCTCGTGTATTACTACACTAACACAGTCACTGCCACTACACACTGCAGGTGGCGGGCACCTGTCACCGTCACTTTATTCTTTATTCTTTTAGTGACAGTTTGAATAAAGGAAGGCCTAGTCACACATTGTGACTATTGGAGTTCCCATTTCTAGTCTCTCCCTTTCTTGTTCTTGCTCTCTCGCCATAGCTCTCGAGTCCAACCTTCGATCCGTCGCTCCCTTTTATGATCTTGACCAAGATTAAAATGTGTCATCCTTGATCAACCAACCAAAAGGACCTTGACCCATCTACAGTAACATTATTGTTGTGACAAAAGGATAAATAGATCAAAAGATGGTAAGTTAGTTTTATTATGTCTTTTTTGTGAAGAAAATTAATGGTGAATTACTTGTTTCGCAAATGGCAGTCGAACGTATTTGTGTACTTAAACCTATTCAAACCCCCATACATATCAAGGATATCCTCAATGAAGATAAAATCGTATTCCCTATCCATTAATGGTTGGATTACAACAAGGACATATACAAGTGGGGAGTAGGCCACCTCCTCAAGTTCAAGGTATTGACCAACCTCACAAACTTGGTGACTAGGCATCAAGCTATCCGAGACTTGGTGATCCATTGTGCCCTTATTGAGTATGTTAAAGCTACAAAGACATCCATTCATTTTTAGACTTGTGATGGTCTCATTAGAAATTGTAACCCAGATACTCAAACCAATTGGTTCATATACTCAATTGAGGCCATACCATCATTATGAGGATAGAGAAGTGGTCATTGAGTTTACCCCAAAATAGATTTAGAAAACCTTAGGTATCAAGTTCGAATTAGAAAAATATGTTAAAGCATCTTGTGTGACTCAAGTGACTCAGCAATTGAGAAAATCAATGATAGCTACTACAGATGGAATTAATTTGAAAAACGTACTAGAGGAGGAACTAAGAGTCATAGCATAGGTACTCCATCATATATTTGCTTATAATAAAACCATCACCTATCTATAGCAAAGTGCGCAAATGTTTGATGGAGGATAGCTTGATAGAAAATATGGACAATTGAGACATAAATGCATTGTGTTTAGAGTGCATCCCAAAATCCTTAGCTAAATCTCACAAGGTTCTTCTCAAGGGCCCTGCTGAAAAGCTCAGTTGGTTGGAATGAAAACATAGCCTTGTCAACTATGGAGGAGCCCTTACCAAAATTATTGTCATCAGCTTAAGAGTCCCTCTCAAGGATGTCCTACCTCCCATGATATGTCAACCAATTGCCACCCCATGGAAGTAATAAAGTATAGCAAGGGGAAACTGAAAAACAATAGAAACAAGGATTTGAAATTTATACTGAAGAAAGTAGGAAGAGAAAGGAAAGGCAGAAGGTAGAATCTAGCTCATAGTCTAGGACATTCGATGAGGAGGAGAGAGTGTGACTTGATCAATCTAAGAAGGATATGAAGAAGACAAATGAGAGAATAGTAAAATTTGTCAAAGGTCTCCTAATGAGAAAATAAGAGGAATGAATAATGTAAGAAATAGGTAGAGGCTCATAGACTAACAAAGCAACAACACTACTACAGAGCCTCATAACTACCATAGAAAGGTTGCAAACTAAAGTCACAGACTTGGCCAAGGCAAAGATCATGGAAGGTGCTCTTGAGAGAACCAATAAAGAGCAAGCCCACAAAGAGGAGCTCACAAAATCTCAAGGTCAATTTGCAAAAGTGAGAGTAAAAGGGGTTCTTGAAGCCTTGCAAAAACTCTATGAGGAGCTCAAGAAGGAGTAACTAGAAGCTATTGTAAGCATGTAAGAACTTCAAGAAAAACTAAATGAGACACAAGAAGCTTACAAGAAATTCATCATTTAGTTAGAGGAACAAGTACAAGACCTCCATAATGAAGATGAGTGCAATGAGGAAATTAGAGGTGTAAGCTCTTACCCATTAATCATAGATTATTAATGTTGAAAGAGAGAGACAGATATTTGAACCAATAGAGAGGAGATGTGTGCTCTCTTCTTTTTTTTTCATTATGTCACTAACTCATCTAACTGAAGTGAATACAACACACTAAGGTCTGCAAGACCATTCACACCAAGTACAAACTAAGTCTAAAGTCGTTGACTTATTTAATGTATGCATGTAGTACAGCTGGACAAGCTAAGTGTCAAGTACACAAAACCTAAAGATAGTAGAGCTAAGCTTGAAGTTTTAACACTCCCCTCAAGCTCAAGATAGCATCTGTACACCAAGCAGCTATCTAAAATCATTGAACTTATCCTTACCCAAAGACTTGGTAAAGATATTTGCAACCTGTTCATCAGTCTTCACATGCATGAGATATACTCTCCCTCCAAGAGCCATCTCTTTGATAAAGTGGTAGTGTACCTCAATGTGTTTAGTCCTGGCATGGTATACTGGATTCATTTCCTCCTACACTACTAAGATTATCGCATAACAAGGTCACTGGAGCATCCACCTATATGTCCAAATCAGCCATAAGCTTGAGCAACCATGCAATCTCACATGCTGCCAATGCAACACCCATGTACTTAGCCTCAATGTACTAGACAATGCAACTGTAGGTTGCTTCTTGCTACTCCAATTGATCATTCCGCTTTCAAAGACAAAAGCATAATCACTCATAGATCTGATCATATAAGCATCCTGCCCAATCTACATTTGTGTATCCAACCAATGTCAAGGGCTTATCTTTCACATAGAATAGCCCATAATCTACAATGGATTTAACATATCTCATAATCCACCTAACAGCATCCAAATGTGGCTTTCTGGGCTTCTACATGAACTGACTTATGAGCCCAACTGCATAACTCAAGTCCGGCCTAGTGATAGTCAAGTATATCAAACCACCAACCATTTTTTTGGGTACATAGTCACATCATCAATTTCAGCTCCAGTGCTAATGTCCAACTTGACATTCTAATCAAGAGGTGTGTCCAGTGGTTTACATTCATCCATGCCATATTTCTTCACCATTTCCATGGCATAGTGTTTCTGCATCAGTCATAAACCATTTTCGGCTTTGATCACCTCAATACCCAAGAAATACTTCATTTCACCTAAGTCTTTCATGTCAAACTCAGATTTCAGCATCTACATAATATGATGTATTCCCAAGTCATCATCACGAGTGATTATCAAGTCATCAACATAGATGACCAGCACTATCTTTTTCGTAAATAGACTGTGATCAGCCCTATTATTGATCCTTGCATGCCAGGCTCTCGAAGCCTACTTCAGCCCATACAACGTTTTTTTTAGCTTACATATATAATGCTGAAAATCAGGGTGTACAAACCCTTCGAGCTAATCCATATAAACATCCTCTTCCAAGTCACCATTGAGGAAAGCACTCTTCACATCCATCTGCTGCAATTTCCAGCCTTTAGTAGTAGCCAATGTGATCATTGTTCTTATGGTTGCCATCTTGGCAACAGGGCTGAATGTTTCCTCATAGTTTAACCCATACTATTGGGCATATCCCTTTGCGACCAGCCTAGATTTGTACCTCTCTACACTACCATCTAACTTGTAATTAATCTTGTAGACCCATTTGCAACCAATGGTATTCTTTCCTTTTGGCAATGGCACAAGATCCCAAGTACTATTTTCAGCCAAAGCGTCTATCTCCTCATCCATAGCTGTGCACCAATTTTTATCCATCACTGCTTCAGCAAATGTAGCAACCTCTTTGACCTCTGTCACCTTTGTCATATAAGCAAAATGATTCACTAAAAAACCACTGTAAGTCAGCCTATCTGTAAGGTACCTGGCTCTCTGCGATTGTCTAAATTGTGGTGCACTACTCGATTCCCCTCTCTCATGAGGTGGAATGTACCTGCTTTTCCTAGTGCCAGGCATATACACTGTCGGAATACCAAGATAATTGTCTAGACTGTCAGTTGAGTCATAACTTGAAGTGCCAGGTATCATTACACCCAAATGTATCATCAGAAGCTTTTTCTTTCCCTTTGCTATCCATCACATCACATCTCCCCTTCACATACATACTGGTGTTAGTGGACAGTGAGCCAGAGCTCCGTAATCTCCTTGTCCATGGAGATACTGTCGGACTGCTAGAACCTGTCAAAGTAGTACTCTATTGTGAATCAATTGTAAATACATGTGTA
Organism: Lygodium microphyllum; assembly: GCF_053477565.2. NCBI lineage: Eukaryota > Viridiplantae > Streptophyta > Polypodiopsida > Schizaeales > Lygodiaceae > Lygodium > Lygodium microphyllum. Next base: position 78,558,181 of record NC_141152.1, read on the forward strand.
GAAGGCATATTTGATGGCCCTGCAACTGGTGATGCATACCAAGAGACCATCTCATCAAAGATGACATCTCTACTCACTAATGTATGCCTTCCTTCTCTTGTGAATATCCAATAAAGACACACTTATGTGCTTTCGGATCTAGCTTTTTTCTTTTCTCATTAGGTATGTGCACATAAGCAAGACAGCCAAATACTTTCATGTGACTGACATCAGGCTTGTAGCCACACAGTTTCTCAAATGGCGTCATCTCATGAATACATGCAATGGGAGTCCTGTTCAAGATATACATGGATGTCATAACAGTCTCAGCCCAATAATAGAGCGGCATACTCTTCTCATTCACCATTGTCTGAGCAACTTCCATCAATACCCTGCTGTTCCGTTCAGTTACCCCATTTTGCTGAGGAGTGTACCAACTGGTAAGCTATCTATGTATCCCATTTTGAGCCAAAAAAATGTTAAACTCATTTGACACATACTCCCACCGCGGTCAGATCTCAATCAAGAGATGTAACAATCAAATTCGTTTTCAACCTTCTTTTTAAACTGCTAAAAAATAGCAAACACCTCATCCTTTGTTTTCAAGATATAAACCCAAGTATAGCAATTGTAATCATCAATAAATGTCACATAGTACCTAAAGCCTCCCATGGATGCATTATGGGTTGGCCCTCACACATAAGAGTGAACTAACTGCAATGGTTGCGTATTATTTCTTACATGCCTGACAAATGGCAACCTCAACTGTTTACCAAACTGGCAAGCATCGCAAGCATGACCAATATCTGTATACTAAAACTTGGGTAGACCTCACAAGCTGTTTCTTCTGCATCATTTGCAACCACTGAAGATTAATATGTCCCACTCTATGATGCCATATTTCCAAGTCTCTAATTGTGCCAGATCCATGGGCAAACATTACTGATTTCAGCTATGGCAAAGTGGCATCAAGAGTAAACATCATGCCATTCCTATGATCACGAACAATCAATTTGCAGCCATTATCAAACTCCTCAATGAAGCATCCATGCTTGTTAAATCGGACCTACAAATTTTGCTCAGTCATCTGACCCACTGACAATAGATTTTTAGTAATTGATGGGACATGCAGTACATCATGTAAGTCCTTCTTCTTACCATCATGGATTACCAAAGGTACTTTGCCTTTATGTTTTATGATATGTTGTGTGTCATCCCCTGTGCATACATAGCCATTCTTCTCAGGCACCATATCTATAAACCAGCCACCATGAGATGTCATATGATTCAATGCCCCCGAATCAATGTACCAAACTGCATCCTCATGAGACTTCTCAACAGCCCTTTCTTTCACATATATCATGGCAAACCATCTATCCCCAAATGCATCTTCCGCCTGACTGGACGATGCAAAATGTCCATGCTACTTGCTCTTTGATTGCCTTGCTTCTTCCAAAAATCCTTGGCAATATGACCGTACTTTCCACAATAGTGACAATCCTTATCATCCTTATTAGGATTGTCAAATGGGCATTGCTACTGCCAAGAGCCTCTGCCTCTAGGGCTAGATCTCCCCCTACCTCTGAAACTTCCACCTCCTTGTGCATTTGAACCCTGCTGGTTATTATTGCCATATGAGACATTTTGCTGGCCTCCTCTACCAGAATCATAACCTCTACCATGGGTACCACAGTCGCATTGATTCGAATAAAAGATAGCATCCTTGTTCTTGGGGCTCCTAGAACCTGTAGCCAAATCCAATTTAACTTCATCATAAATGAGGAATGCAACTAGCTCATAAAAATCTTGTTGAGATATTTGCAATCACACCTAATGTAGCCTCTTTGTATGAGGCAGTCTAGGCTTAGGACATGCAGGCTGCAGTAATCCCATATGCACAGAGAGGGAAGATTGCTACCCATCCAACAACTATATAAGCATTGTACTTGACTACCACTTTTCATGTAGAATGAATACAATGTCATGATGCCTTGTACTTTCAGTTAAGTGTATTGTCATTGTCAGTCATACACAAGATTGTGTTTATGAGTCCAAGCTTCCATCTTGGAACCTAATTCACTTGTGTAACAAACAGTGTCCTTGTCTTCTCCATCATGAGTTCACTCTATGCCTACAAGCCGCCATAGCCATGCTCTAGATCCCGCATTTCTAACATGGTATCAGAGCCCAGCTGAGCATGGCTTAGCATGTTTCAGGTCCTCTCTCTGCTCCCTTAGTCTCTCATAATCTCTATCCAGCTCAGCTCAAGTGTTTGACTTAATCTCCAACTCCATTTTCACTCTCTATCCCTTGGCAGCCATAGCCAACCTGCAACCTACCTCTGTTGGAGGAGCTGGATCTCCACTTACAGGGCATATCTTCACTTGCTTCCTTCTGGGAAAGTATTCCCCTACTTCCAGAGCTTCTTCTTGACACATCAATCACTGACATTGGGCCCCTATAGCTTTAGCATTGTCATTCTTCTGTGGTTCTGTCCTGTGGCCACCATAGCCAGCCTGGACATACCTCTGATAGAGGACTGAGATCTCCCTCTACAGACCTTATCTCCTCACGCTTTCTTCTTGAGATATCTTGTCTAGGTCAGGGCGAAGCCTCCTGGTACATCACAGTTTGACATTGGTCCGTCTATGCTCCAGCATTGCCCAGATTCGTGATTGCTGTCCAGATCTGCGCCTGTGCTGGCCGACTTGACCTCTGTGCTGCGCGATTTACCCTCTGGGTATAGGGCATTTGAAGAAGGACTCCTAAGCTTCATCTCCATCAAATATGCGACGAAATGATCCATCGTAGCTGCTGAATCATCGAAAAAATCAGTCGCCTGCACCTCAAACCCTAATAGTCCTCCATAGCTTTTTAACTCAAGCTCATAAAATTCTTCAATTTCTCACTCCTTTGGGCTCAACCAACCCTCTGCAGTTCTAATTCACTCTGATCTACTGAGTTTCCAATTCAAATCAGTAAGGGAATTAAGAAATCAAACTCAGTTTCAACACCAAGCTTCAAGATAGTATCTTTTTGATACTCATTCAGTGCTGATAAACACTAGTCTTCTTGTGTCTATTGACACATTAAAGTGTAACTCTTCTGTGGTGCAAACTCAAAATTTGAAGCCCATTCTCAGTTATGGGAATGACCAAAATGAATTCCTTTATGAAGATGCTTGTTATGAAAAGTGATACAATTCTCCTTGCCAAAATACACTACATAGAAGATGTTACTCTCCCTACAAGAAGACAAGGAGCTGACTATATCCAAATGCCATCAGTGCATCCATTTGAAGACCTTGAAGACATGAAAGTGCAAAAGTTTGAAGACATTTACGCTATCTCAAAGACTGTACCTTTGCTTGAGGGGGACCTTAAAGACAAGAACCAGATGACTAATGCAAGCAAAGTCCATGAAAATGATGACCATGAAGGAAAGATCAAAGAGAAAAAGAAGAAGAAGAAGAAGCAGAAAAATCATGAAGACTCTGAAGCAGCAAGCAAAGTGAATAGCAAGTACATGATCAAAAAGGGCAAGCTGAACTACTCCGACAAGAAGACCTACAATAAATTGAATGTCAAAAGTAATGCTGAAAACTGCAAGGACCTCCCGGTCCTTGACCCAATTTTTTTACTGACTTCTTTAGCCTTGTAATGTCTAGCCCAAATGTCTTTATCATAAGCTTTGTAAACTCCTCATGTAACTTGGCATTACAGTCCCTGTACACTTTGTGAGGCCCGTGTTACAGCCTCTGGATGTCCACCATGTTTATGGTACCCACACTTAGCCTTTTCTGTGATAGCCTCTGGTGTTTTGCCATGTCTGTGGTATGCCCACACTTTGCAGGTGGTTCTCACTACAGCCTCTACACACTTTGTGCCTTTTCCAGTTGTGATTGAGGAGGGGTGTTGAGATATTTGCAATCACACCTAATGTAGCCTCTTTGTATGAGGCAGTCTAGGCTTAGGACATGCAGGCTGCAGTAATCCCATATGCACAGAGAGGGAAGATTGCTACCCATCCAACAACTATATAAGCATTGTACTTGACTACCACTTTTCATGTAGAATGAATACAATGTCATGATGCCTTGTACTTTCAGTTAAGTGTCTTGTCATTTTCAGTCATACACAAGATTGTGTTTATGAGTCCAAGCTTCCATCTTGGAACCTAATTCACTTGTGTAACAAACAGTGTCCTTGTCTTCTCCATCATGAGTTCACTCTATGCCTACAAGCCGCCATAGCCATGCTCTAGATCCCGCATTTCTAACAAATCTGACATTGTAGCCTGCACAGATATGGAGGTATCGAATGACTTATATTTAGGCCCCAAACCATTTAATGTCACTGCAACCATGTCTTCATATGCAACCTGTGTGCCAATGGATGCCAGATGATCTGCAATGGTCTTAATCTATGTGACATAATACTGTATAGATCTGCCTTTTTTGTCCATGTTGTTAAATTTCTACTTTAACTATATCTTCTTGGCACTTGTAGTTGTGCCATAATATATTATTAGAATGTTCCATGCATCTTCTGATGGCTTGCAATTCATGATCTACATCACCAAAGCATCCGAGATACATAGAGACAGCCAATGTAAAACCCTGTGAGCTCTTTCTGTCTAAGCTCGACGTGCTGTCTTTGATCAGCTGTAGACCTCTTTGGGAGCTCGAGTTCAGCTTCTTCTGCTCCAATCACCGGCTCCCAGTATCCTTTACCTATCAAGAAGTTCTCCATGTGGAACTTCCATATGGCATAATTGTTACTATCAAGCCTTTCCCCCACTATTTGGGTTATGTTATCGGTCCTATCTACATTAGCCATATCGTACCAGACAATATCTAGTCACTGCTTGGCTTCATGCAAGCCAACAAGCTTAACTGACTAACTGTAGTATGACACTTTTCTACAACAAATTTGCTACTGAAACTAGAGTATTTCAGCCCCTTAACATCTCAATTCCATCCACAAACATGTGGCATAACCCGTAGGTACGTCAATCAACACATAGACCATGTAGGTGCTTTAACGCTGTCTCATGCAACCTTACTGCAGTCAAGCAAACATGCATTCTAAAATTTGTAGATTGTTGATAACTAGAAGCTAATTCACAGACAAAACAGAAGTTTATACATGTCATACATGCTCCAGAAATTCCCATACATTTTCTAGTACATGTAGAAGTCCATACATGATCATACGGGCACAAATTGGTGCACATACATCAAGTACAAGTGTTATAAATATGCTCACTAGTTGCAGATAGCCAAGATACTAACAACCAAGGTGTACTTTAGCTGAAGAATGTCCTCAAATCACTTCATACGTTTGATATTGTGTGTAGGGATCAATACATGACTATACTGGCATCCATAAACTCTGTCTTCAAGAAGCAATATCATATAATGCATTTACAGTTTGTAACCAACCAAGTAGATGTCAATGCATTTTTTTCCAACTTCAACCTTAAGCATTCAGTAGCCTCCAATACTCTTCTTAATCCACCAGAAATTCAGAAGACATTTGCCAGGTTATACAAATGACAGAAGCCTTCCAATGTCATGTATTGCTTTAGTAAAAGACAATGCTTGCTGTCCATAGTAAATGGCAGTTTTCAGCCTATGAAAAATTTCCAAATTTGAGTATTTTAGCGAAAAATTCTAGCTCAAAGGCACAAAATCAAATCCATATGTCCTCCTTGCATATATCTATGCTCCAATGATGCTTCTGGGTTTGTTAGATAGCTCCAAGCTCATGTCAGAGATACATACATGCTGTATGTTGTCTGTATACAATAGACAGTCTTAAATTCCAAACTTGTAACTAGCTGTTCCAGCTCATATATCATCTTTAGACCAAGCAATAGCATATCAAGACATCAAAGGACCTTCCAAGAAACATTTCCAAGCAATATATAGCCTAGTAAGTGTTTGTTGAGTTTGTGGGCAGCCAAGGAGACTTCCCTCAGCGTCTGGTGCAAACAGGCAAACTGGTATGATGATCACAGTAGCAATTCTACAATGAAATGATGACCAATGCTCACTAAAGCCTCCACAATGCTCCAGACAAGTTACATACAACCTCTTGAGCAATGGCAAACCAAATGATGCAATACATACCTTCAACTAGAGAAATCACAGTCAGTCCCTCTTGTTAAGAACCCTGAATCTTCAAGTTCCAAGTCATAGACAACCTCCTAAGCAATGGCAAACCAAATGATGCAATGGATACCTTCAACAGGAGCAATCGCAGTCCCTCTTGTCAAGAACCCTAAAACTTCAAGTTCCAAGTCTACTTCACAAATGTTATTCACCTCAGGGCCCATTCATGGCTCTGATACCATGTTGAAAGAGAGAGACAGAGATTTGAACCAACAGAGAGGAGCTGTGTGCTCTTGATGGACCTAAAAACGGGCCGGCACTGGCTCATGCACTAGCCGGGCCTCGTCACTACGCACAAGACAACCCCTCGGCCTCGTGGCCAGGAGCGTCTATCAAAATCTCTGCCTTCCTAAACATTGCGTTTGTAATATGTTGTAGTCCAACTGATCCTAACCCAATATTACTCCTCAGAGGGAGTCCCTTTCACATAGCCAAAAGGCTCGAATCACATACACATGGGGTTCCTCCTACGGCTGAATGCCGTCAACCCTCTGCGACTCTCCTACACCTTGGGGATTTGCCCCTCAGTGCGTCGCTCAACAAATAGACACATCGCACAAAAGTCGCTCAAGGTACCAAATAAGCGTGTCCAGGAGTGTACCATTTTCTCCTCACTTGCTTTCCCCTTTGGGACCCGCATCTGCCTACAGCATGGGTTCCTCACTGCCTCTCAACGTAGGTCATGTCCTAATAAAACAATTGCAATGCATGTCCAGGAGCTGGTCCCTGATACCTTTAAATTCTTTTCATGCTCTATGCATTTGGTGGATGCCTAGTGCTCAAACATTTAGCAAAACAGTATCGTGCACAAGTGCAAAAACATTCCTTTAATGGTTTTCTTTCTCTAGCGTTCGTGCTTCGTTGCATGGGCCTAGCACCGAGGTGATCCTCGTGCTACTAAGCTCTTATTTTATAATTATTTTCCGTCCTAAATGCTATGCATAGCAATCAGTAACTTTTCCATCATCTCACACGGCATTTAGACATATTTCAACTTCCCTACCCTTCCTCGTTTAAATATTGCATCGTTGCATAGATTTATGAGGCATTTTGCCATCCTTTTATGTGTAAGAAGCGGGAAAAACACACTAGAACAAGAAGGCGGGGTTGAACTGAGGCAAATCCTCATGCTTCAGTCCCCACCAACATTCACAAACATTGTTCTTAATTTTCATTAATTTTCCGCACCCAGAATGCACTTTTCCCCTATTTTTTGTGATTTTCCTCTATTTTCCTTGTATTTTTCCTTGTTTTTGCATTGTTTAATTACTGAAAATTCAAAATGGGTTATGGGCTGTGGCCCTTAGTTCCTTCTTGCAGCAAAATTGAAAATTTAGTTGGTGTTCCTATTCATTTTCCCATTTTTATGCCCAAAAACATCATTTTCCCTTGATTTTTCATATTTTACGTATTTTAGTGTATTATTTTGGACCACAAGATGCATATTTTTCTGATTTTCTGATTATGATCAACAAGTACTCATGGAAAACAGCAACATACACAATTTTTAGCCCACATGAACAACATTCCATCAATCAAAAGCCATAAAATCTCAAATTTCCTTTGAAAAAATTGAATTACCGCTTATTTGTGTGTTTTCGGTTTCATGTCCATGGCTGCAAATCTGAAAATCAGCAGCACTTCATGCTCATGACGATCACAAGTTACCATTTCCAGCCCGTGGAGCAATCCGATCCATGCCGGACAAGCCTCCATCACTCTTTCTTCTTCCTTCCTCTTCCCACATGAATTCCCTCTTAGAGGAGAGAGAGGGAGGAGAGAGAAAGACTGATTTTCTCTCTCCCTCTACAGGTTGCCATTCCTCGCGTGAATTGGAGCGATGCGGAGCGAAGATTGAATCTTGTTGCCTGCTATGATTGAATCCATGGCTTATTTGACAGCCTGCATCTCGATTTGGGGGGGGGGGGGGGGCGGTTTTTCCCCGCGGATTCTGTTCACGGCACTTCCTTGGGCGCCACGAAAAAATTGGGGGGGTGGGGAGCCAAAGGGCACCCCCCCACTAATCATGCCTCTTCACTTCTCCAATTTGGCCACTCTCTTGGGCGTCCCGGCCAGTTTTTGGCTATCTTCCTCGTCCGGGCTCCGATTGTCGTGCTGTAAAATTCTGGGCGTCCGTCTCGGCATCCCGGACAGGCCTCCAGCTCCTGTATCCCGTCCCAACTGACAAAAAAATTACTAAAAATCTGGACGTGTCACTTGGGCGCCCGTCGACTGCTTGACGCTTAAAATCATCCTAGATCGAGCTGCCGCCTTTGACGGTGAATATTTTTCCCTTGATATTCATGATTTTTAGCTATTTTTAAGCACTTCTCGTCACCTAAATTCCGCTCTCATTGGCGACCATGGGATAGGGCGACTCAGCCCGTCGAATCCACGAACATATCTGTACATAAACAACCAAAGAAGCATCAAACTGATACAAAACAAATATATAATAAAACTCAGCACAATGCTTCCCCTACCCCTGGACAGAACCAAGGCATGACATCCACAAGGAGTAGGCCTAGCATCATCTAACAAAAGATCCGAAGCGAGTCACTAGCCAACTGTTCCAACACAGCCAAACTAAAAACCCTATCAAAGAGGTTGCCCTAAATGGTAGTCTGAACTACTCACCAACTAAAGACAACACAACTAGGAGCTCCTACAAGGCGAGGACTCCTATAGCCTGATCAAAAAGTAGTTTCTTTCAGTACATGTTTGCTTTTAGGGTTTTATTTTATCAACATACTTGGGCATGTAAAAAGGGGGGAGCTGAGCGTAGTGACCCAAGGAGAACAGGGCATCGGTCTCAGGACCTGTCTCAGCATCCAAGAACCTACCAAGCCCTCGCAAGGCAACACTTAATCCTTTTCTAACGCTCACTTTTATTTTCGCTCCAACCCTCCTTGTTTTGGTATTATATTTGGCAAGAAGCCACCCCTAGGGAGACAAGGTATCGGCCCCGGGTCTGATTCGTCCCCAGGAACCTACCAGGCCTTCGCAAGGCAATGATCAACTGCTTACACATTTTCATTTCTTTTTTTTTTCCTGTGATAGGGGTTAGAACCCCTTTTTACACACCTTCGTATTTATATTCATCTTTTAGGATGTACAGAGTTTCTTGGCATCATCATTATTAGCTTCTGGCAGGCTTCTCTAACTGCCTCACTACTAACAAGAACTCCTAGAATGCTGCCTAGCAGGCTAGCAGAACAGGGCCACTAGGACTTCCTTCTAAAAACAGGCCTTTCGATGCCTGACAATGTCTTTACAGGAGGCAATGACTACTCCGACCTCCCTCAAACATACTTTAGCCTAAACCTGGGACTTCATGCCTTAGTTGCCGGTCCCCAACAAAAATATATCCCCTCGACAAGTACACATACACATCTAACAGGAAAGAAGGGTACTCGTAAAGGAGAGGTATCACCTGGATTGGCCACAAGAAACTTCCATCGCAGCAAAGGCTCCTCCAGGCTCCACCAACATTCATGAACATGAAACCTGTCCATCACAACACTTAAAACAAAAACCCGATTAAACGCACCCGCACTAGACAGGGAAATGGCCCTCTTGGCCTAATGAAATGAAATACTTCACTACAAAACTGAATCGGCCCTCTTGGCCTAATGAAATAAAACATAACTACACATAACATCCTCCCGGAAACAACTATGATAAACATCAAAGCATACCATTCCCAGGGGAACAGAGCTCGTAGCCCTAAACTAGATGCATTAAATTATGACCCATCCCTCCTGCGTATATCGCAAGAGGTGTTCGCATCACATGTCGTCTAATCAGTCTATGGGTCCAAGATAATAAAGGTAGATGAGTCTCACTTACCCTCTGCATCACCCAGATCAACCATCGTCTGCCAAAGAGGGCATGTTCAGAAAGCATACCCCACAAACGACCAAATCCTGTCTCACCATCAATAGATATATCGGGACAAGGGCCACAATTAAAGAAGAGGTCTTCTTCATATGCAAAATTAGCCAATGAATCGGCAAACTGATTCCAATTCCGTGGAATCAGCTGAAAAGACACTCTATGAAATTCGTCTAGCAGGGCTATGGCAGTATGATGGTACATGCAAAGGATGGGGTTTCGTACCATGTATGTCCCATTGAGTTGATTTAAAACCAACTGAGAGTCCCCTTTCACCAACAACTGGCGGATACCACCCTTCTTTGCAATATTCAAACCCATAATCAGGGCTTTGTATTCTGCCATATTATTGGTAAAATTCACCCCGAGATAAGCAGCTAACTTCATGACAATGCGTCGTCGGGGGTCTCGGATGACAACTCCTACACTTCCTTTTTTGCATGCATCCCTGGACGCCCCATCAAAGTACAAGGTGTACGTCCATAAAGGGTTTACATATCCCGCCATCCGGAACTCTACTCGTAATTATGGTAATCGAAATTCAGCATATTCAACGGGTGGACTGTAGGCTCCATCCCGCCATCCTCATTGAATTCAACGGGGATGCTCGTCAAAATTTGTAGGCAGTGATGGCAGAAGACCTTGATCTCTCCTGCCTTCTTGTTCAGTCACCCTATATCCTTTGCTCCACCAAATGAGCTTTCCCTGATGATACCTCTGTTCTAAATATGGGTGTTCTAAATAAGGGATCAAACGACCCATCAACCTCTATCACGATTTCCTTGCAGATATTTGATCGATCGCGCCTAGACCTGCAAGGCAGTCATAGCATTAGTGCAATTAGAAATAATAAGGTTTAATATTATTAAGATTAACCTTATTTTTAAATTCTATCCCCTCAAGGTCAGCTAACAAGATTGTGGATTTATTCTTTCCTATTCTAACGATCCTATAGGGCCCGTCCCATTTGGGCTCTAGCTTGCCTGGAAATAATTCACGTCGTGCGTCATAATACAGAACAAGCTGTCCTTTCTTAAAGGTGTATTTCTTGGCTTTGAGGTCGTGTAACTGCTTCATTCGGCACTTCGCCACTTCTTGGTGCAATAAGCTCTGTAGCTTAAGCTCATCTAAATGTGCCAGTGTCGTCAAGCGCTCAAAAAGTGCGTCTTCATCACTCAAAGAATGATTGATGGCAAACCGAATAGTCGGCAACTCAATCTCTAAAGGCAAGACACACTCCTCCCCATATACTAACTTGAACGGGGTATGGCCAGTGGCTCATTTGAAGGTCGTATTATAGGCCCACACTGCCACGTGTAACTTTTTATCCCAATCCCGTTTCTTTTCCGATACAATTTTGGACAGAATGCCCACAAGCTGCTTGTTGGTGCTTTCAACTTGCCCATTGGCTTGCGGGTTATATGGGGTTGTGCCACATCTCTGTCAAACCTTTGATCACCTTATTCAGGAAATGGGTTCCGCGGTCCGACACTAATTCTTTCGGCGGACCAAAACGCCATATTATCTGCTCTAAAAGGAAACTAGCAGTTTCTTTAGCATCATCTTTCCTGGTTGCACGTGCTTCTGACCACTTTGTGAAGTAGTCAGTTGCTACAATGATGTACCTCTTTTGCATAGTCGACGACGGAGTAATAGGACCCACAAAGTCTATTCCCCACTTCTCAAATGGAAGTATCGCCATAATAGGGGTGAGTGGTCGTTTCCTATTCTCTCGACTATCATGTCGTTGACAAATATTGCATCTCTTAACATACGCAAACGCATCCTGGAAGATGGCAGGCCACCAATAACCTGCTCTTAAAGCCTTTTGTGCTGTAAGCCATCCAGCAAAATGGCCACCGCAAGCAGAATCATGGCACTCTTCCAAAATGAATGGCACCTCGTCAGGCATCACACATCGGTGATAGATGTCATCAACCCCTTGCCGATATAATGTACCTGTGATCAAGGCAAACTTTAACGCTTGCTGCTTAATTTTCCTTCTCTCAGCTTTAGATAATTCGGATCCCGCCTCTCCCGTTGATAAATAATGTGTTATTGCAGCGTACCAGGAGGGAATAGATGCCGTATCTATTTTAAATAACAACTCCATGTCACTACCTTCAGCCACAGATTCTTTCGGCTCCCCAAAGTCCACTAGACATTCCACGATGCCTTGCAACCTTGGTGGCTTACTCCTGATTTCATAATCAAATTCCTGCAAAGTGATTAACCACTTCGCTAGACGATCAGGCAGCTGTAGCTTATTCATCAATAATTGAAGCCCCTCCGCCTTCGTATAAAGCACGACTTTCTCATAGAGAATATAATGCTTGAATTTCTTGGTCCCAAAGACCATCGCTAGACACAACTTCTCCATGTAAGTATAATTGATTTCGGATACCCCCAGCTTCCGGCTGGCAAAAGCAATCGGGTGGTACCACTTCTCTTCCCAAATTTGGGCTAAACAGCAGCTGATACTATACATGGTGGCTGCTGAGAATATATAGAACACCTCACCTCTTTTAGGTGCTTTTAAAACAGGCGCTCTTGCTAGCTCCTGTTTCACATCCTCGAATGCTATCTTACAAGGGTCGCCCCATACAAACGAACAGCTAAAGGACAATAAATTTATAAGTGGCAACGTTCTTTCTGCCAACGCGTTTATGAATCTACGGTAATAACCAACCGAAGACAGAAAGCTATGAACTTTCTTCGGAGTGCGTGGTGGACCCATGGCAGCTATAACTTTGACCTTCTTGGGGTCTGTCGCAATTCCTACCGAACTGACCACATGACCCAGCAATAGTCCATAAGGTACTCCAAAAACACACTTCCGTGGGTTTAAGGCGATGCAGAATTATCTACAGCGCTCAAAGCATTTTCTTAAAATGATCAACTGCCTTTCTCTCATGGTGGCAGCCCCTAAGTCATCAATAAACACCTTCAACTCTTCAGGGGATATGTCACCGAATGTCTTATCTGCTGTTCGTTGCCACGAACCACGCGCATTGCATAAACCAAACGCCATCACATGGTACGCAAAAGTACCAAATACAATAATAAAAGTTGTTTTCAACTTGTCCTCTTCTGCAATTGCCATTTGGTTGTATCTTGCAAAGCAATCCATAAACAAATATATCTCCCTACCTGCTAATTGATCCAAAATCTGGTCAATAAATGGCAACGGGTAGTAGTCCTTAACTGTCTGCTTATTCAGCTCCCTAAAGTCTACACATAATCAGATTTGATTATTCTTCTTCTTTCTTATCACAACTGGCAAACACCATTCCGTGTGTTGCACAGGAAAAATCAAACCCGCTTTCCGAAGCTTCTGTAACTCTTCAAATAGCCCGTCCCTTAGTTCGAAATGCATACGCCTTACTTTCTGCCGTACAGGACGACTGCCCTCTTTCAACGGAATTGTATGCACAGCAAGACTAGGAGGAATACCCCTCAACTCATCATAACTCCAGGCAAAGATATCACGGAATTCCTGAATCAAGGCCACATAGTCCTCCCTTTCTGATGTGCTGAGCATAGAACCTAATTTGATTGGCCATGAATCATCAGGCGTACCAAGGTCTAGCTCGATAACATCTGCATCTCTTATACGAACTTGGCCCTCTATCGGCTCGTTCAAAGTGATCTGATAGATGTCCTCCGTGGTGGATCCCTCTTTGGACTCATCACTCCATGATGTCTCACTGGCAGATAAATCTTCTAGTGTCTCCAATTCTGTAGAAGATAGAGGAGCTCTCTCACTCTGTGGGGACTCAGGATAAGCATCAACCACCACACGCTGGGCACCTCTGCCGAATATCAGTCGACTGGCGGGTATATCTACTTAGCAGTCCGCTTGCAAGATCCAAGGTCGTCCGAGTAATACTTGGTAACTTGGACGCCCTGCAAAACGAATCACCCTAAAGTCCAACAGGCATTCTACATTTGCAACAGTGACATGGACCTTAGTAATGCAGCCTTTCGGCTGTCTCAAACTATCATTTGCCATTCTGAGAATTGTGGAGGTATCTTTTTGGATCGCAAGACCCAACCTTTCCATCAGTTCAGAACTCATAATGTTAACAGATGATCCCATGTCAACAATGGCATAATCTACTAATATCCCATCGACATAGGCTGCAACCCTTGGGCAATGCTTCTCAGCATGCTCGAACCAGTCATCACCAACTCACGCAATACCCAAAGGTTCTACAATATACTCGGTACATAGGATCTTTCTAAATTCCTTGCGTACTCCTGGGGAAAGCTTAATAAGCTGTAAAAATTTCACATCCGGCTTGACTTTGCAAAGAGAGCTCGCCAAATCGAATTCATGATAGTTCGATAGAGCTCACTTTTAACGCCAAACCATCCGCTCTTTAGGTTGCTAAACCGGCTTTATTGCCTCTTTCTTAACTTTCACCTTCTTCTTTGATGGTTCCTTATCGGCTTTACTTTCTACGGGCTTCAAAGGTCCCCCTTCCATGGCAAGATCCAAAACTTGTGTTCCTTTGTCGCCTTGTTTAGGGTTTCCCTCGACAGGCTTATCCTTGTCGGCTTCTCTACCCTTTTGACCTCTTGTAAGAACAGCACGCAGATTAGAGGTTTCAGCATCATTAACGCGTACAGCCTCAATCAAACTAACCCCACTACCACTAGGTAGCTCCTCCATTGTAGTCTTTGGTCGTTGAAGTATTTGTTTAGGCCCATCTTCTCGCTGGGAATCACTTCCTTGCGCACGATGATTAACAGGCCCTGGTTGCCGACCACCGCGCTGGAGGGAATTGATCTTACTCCAGCAAGTAGCTGCTAAATGGCCAGATTTTCCACAGATGTTGCACTTAACATTTGGGCAATTTCTTGGATAGTGCTGCCCACCACACCATTTGCAACTAAACCTGGAAGGTGCGCCCTCATCTGGGTATCTACTTCCTATCAAATTTTGTTATTTTTTAAGGAAGTTGACATCAACAGCTATTTGCCAATACTACTCCGTAATCATGTCAGTATAATGCTTCATCGTGTCCTTAACCTCACCAAGAACATTGGAAGCGCTCGACTCATAGCCTTGGTCATTACCATGTCGTTCCATCGGCCTAACCATTCGATTAGGCACTGGTTGTTGAGCCATAGGCATAGCATTAGAATTGACCGCCTGGCCTCCACCACTTGGAGCCATTTGACTGCTCGTAGGCATCGATATGCTAGGGGGAGCTAGTAATAAAGGCACATTCTGTATCATGTTCCCTCTCCCATTAGGGTTAGCCATCGCTATCCCTTGGCCACTACTGCCATTGACTATTGCCATATTGTTTCCCAATACTAAACCCATATTCGAATTGCCTCGAGAAGCATAGGCTGCTTGTAGTCGGGATTCCACCTCTTGTGCTCGTGTAATGGCAGTATCTATATCCCCCAAGGGGACACTACTCAACTGCAATTGGATATTAAAGTCCAAACCATGTAGGAAATATTGCAATTGGGTAGCTGCGGGGATAGGAATAGAGGTGTCCAACTTATGGAAAACCTCTTTTATTTTCTTCGCATAAGCCTCCACAATGCTCCAGACAAGTTACAGACAACCTCTTGAGCAATGGCAAACCAAATGATGCAATACATACCTTCAACTAGAGAAATCACAGTCAGTCCCTCTTGTTAAGAACCCTGAATCTTCAAGTTCCAAGTCATAGACAACCTCCTAAGCAATGGCAAACCAAATGATGCAATGCATACCTTCACATACGGAAAACCTCTTTTATTTTCTTCGCATAAGCCTCCACAATGCTCCAGACAAGTTACAGACAACCTCTTGAGCAATGGCAAACCAAATGATGCAATACATACCTTCAACTAGAGAAATCACAGTCAGTCCCTCTTGTTAAGAACCCTGAATCTTCAAGTTCCAAGTCATAGAAAACCTCCTAAGCAATGGCAAACCAAATGATGCAATGCATACCTTCAACAGGAGCAATCGCAGTCCCTCTTGTCAAGAACCCTAAATCTTCAAGTTCCAAGTCTACTTCACAAATGTTATTCACCTCAGGGCCCATTCATGGCTCTGATACCATGTTGAAAGAGAGAGACAGAGATTTGAACCAACAGAGAGGAGCTGCGTGCTCTTGATGGACCTAAAAACGGGCCGGCACTGGCTCATGCACTAGCCGGGCCTCGTCACTACGCACAAGACAACCCCTCGGCCTCGCGGCCAAGAGCGTCTATTAAAATCTCTGCCTTCCTAAACATTGCGTTTGTAATACGTTGTAGTCCAACTGATCCTAACCCAATATTACTTCTCAGAGGGAGTCCCTTTCACATAGCCAAAAGGCTTGAATCACATACACATGGGGTTTCTCCTACGGCTGAATGCCGTCAACCCTCTGCGACTCTCCTACACCTTGGGGATTGGCCCCTCAGTGCGTCGCTCAACAAATAGACACATCGCACAAAAGTCGCTCAAGGTACCAAATAAGCGTGTCCAGGAGTGTACCATTTTCTCCTCACTTGCTTTCCCCTTTGGGACCCGCATCTACCTACAGCATGGGTACCTCACTGCCTCTCAACGTAGGTCATGTCCTAATAAAACAATTGCAATGCATGTCCAGGAGCTGGTCCCTAATACCTTTAAATTCTTTTCATGCTCTATGCATTTGGTGGATGCCTAGTGCTCAAACATTTAGCAAAACAGTATCGTGCACAAGTGCAAAAACATTCCTTTAATGGTTTTCTTTCTCTAGCGTTCGTGCTTCGTTGCATGGGCCTAGCACCGAGGTGATCCTCGTGCTACTAAGCTCTTATTTTATAATTATTTTCCGTCCTAAATGCTATGCATAGCAATCAGTAACTTTTCCATCATCTCACACGGCATTTAGACATATTTCAACTTCCCTACCCTTCCTCGTTTAAATATTGCATCGTTGCATAGATTTATGAGGCATTTTGCCATCCTTTTATGTGTAAGAAGCGGGAAAAACACACTAGAACAAGAAGGCGGGGTTGAACTGAGGCAAATCCTCATGCTTCAGTCCCCACCAACATTCACAAACATTGTTCTTAATTTTCATTAATTTTCCGCACCCAGAATGCACTTTTCCCCTATTTTTTGTGATTTTCCTCTATTTTCCTTGTATTTTTCCTTGTTTTTGCATTGTTTAATTACTGAAAATTCAAAATGGGTTATGGGCTGTGGCCCTTAGTTCCTTCTTGCAGCAAAATTGAAAATTTAGTTGGTGTTCCTATTCATTTTCCCATTTTTATGCCCAAAAACATCATTTTCCCTTGATTTTTCATATTTTACGTATTTTAGTGTATTATTTTGGACCACAAGATGCATATTTTTCTGATTTTCTGATTATGATCAACAAGTACTCATGGAAAACAGCAACATACACAATTTTTAGCCCACATGAACAACATTTCATCAATCAAAAGCCATAAAATCTCAAATTTCCTTTGAAAATTTTGAATTACCGCTTATTTGCGTGTTTCGGGTTTCATGTCCATGGCTACAAATCTGAAAATCAGCAGCACTTCATGCTCATGACGATCACAAGTTACCATTTCCAGCCCGTGGAGCAATCCGATCCATGCCGGACAAGCCTCCATCACTCTTTCTTCTTCCTTCCTCTTCCCACATGAATTCCCTCTTAGAGGAGAGAGAGGGAGGAGAGAGAAAGACTGATTTTCTCTCTCCCTCTACAGGCTGCCATTCCTTGCGTGAATTGGAGCGATGCGGAGCAAAGATTGAATCTTGTTGCCTGCTATGATTGATTCCATGGCTTATTTGACAGCCTGCATCTCGATTTGGGGGGGGGGGGGGGGGGGTTTTCCGCGCGGATTCTGTTCACGGCACTTCCTTGGGCGCCACGAAAAAATTGGGGGGGTGGGGAGCCAAAGGGCACCCCCCCACTAATCATGCCTCTTCACTTCTCCAATTTGGCCACTCTCTTGAGCGTCCCGGCCGGTTTTTGGCTATCTTCCTCGTCCGGGCTTCGATTGTCGTGCTGTAAAATTCTGGCCATCCATCTCGGCATCCCGGACAGGCGTGCAGCTCCCGTATCCCGTCCCAACTGACAAAAAAATTACTAAAAATCCAGACGTGTCACTTGGGCGCCCGTCGACTACTTGACACTTAAAATCGTCCTAGATCGAGCTGCCGCCTTTGACGGTGAATATTTTTCCCTTGATATTCATAATTTTTAGCTATTTTTAAGCACTTCCCGTCACCTAAATTCCGCTCTCAGCTCTCTTCTTCTTTTTTTCATTAAGTCACTAACTCATCTAGCTGAAGTGAATACAACACACTAAGGTCTTTAAGACCATTCACACCAAGTATAAACTAATTCTAAAGTCATTGACTTATTTAATGTCTGTGTGTAGTACAGTTGGACAAGCTAAGTGTCTGGTACACACAATCTAAAGATAGTAGAGATGAGCTTGAAGTCTTAACAATTAACTAGTGCGACTAATGAGTTAAATGATGAGGAAGGGCCTATTGACACTATCATGATGATTTAAGGAGATGAAAAAGAGTTTTCAATCAACAAAGATGAGTAGGAGAGTGAGTTAAGTCCTACAAGAGATGGGAAGCATCAAGATGTTCCTAATTATTCAGATGATAGAGAATGCAATGATAGCCTTGAGAGCTTTGAAATTATTCAAAGTCAATACACATTGAGGAATTTTGAGAGTTGTGATAGCTGTGATAAGGGCCTTGATAGTGGGGAAAGCATTGACAAGATTGAGTGAGGGAGACGTAATTGAAGAAAAATCTTGGGATTTTTAGATTAGTATGTGGGGGAGACTTAAGAGTTGAAAGGTCAAAAATGGGGTAACCGTTAGAGATTTTGAGTTGGAGTTGAATTTTACTATTGATATAGATGTTGTTCAAACTATTGAAAGGTCAAAAATGGGGTAACCATTAGAGATTTTGAGTTGGAGTTGAATTTTACTATTGATATAGATGTTGTTCAAACTAGATGTCAGCTTCTATATACAAAAGCTAAATGTGAGTGTTGAGATTGAGGTTTCTCACTCATTGAGTATTGGTGTTGTTGTTGGTTGTGACTCAGTGGAGTCTTGTTTGAGTGTTGATGTTGTCTTTGGTTGTGAATTGTCCAATGTTAGTTTCTGTTGTGAGGAGCCTTAGAGAGGCTTCGATTGATGTTGATTGTGTTTCAAAAAATCCTTAATTTCACATTGCATTCAAATATGGAAGCAAGCGCATGGATCAAACCAACAAGCAATATTCCATGGATTGTGGAGCAATCAATGAGCCTTGGAAAATGATTATAATAAAGAGGTGAGTTCTTCTTCACCACAACTCCATTATCCTTTGCATTTACCATTCCATGTAGTGGAATAGTAGATCTTAGATTGATGTTGAGAGAAGTGTTTATCATGGTTATGTGAGAGGTAAATATACGATGGTATTGAGTCAAAGCTCCTGTAATAATATGAGACCTACACATTGTGCTTGTGTAGCATAAAATTTTGGTTCCATTGTTGGGACCAACCACAAGTGTAATATTTCCACACAATAAAAGTTAGTTGGTTAGTTTAAAAGTTAGTTAGTTAATTAATAAGTTAGTAAGATTACTAACTAAATACTAACTAAGGTAAAAACTAACTAACATTAATTATTAATAATTTTTATTTAATTTAAAATATTTTATTTAGAAAAATCAAGAGTCGTAAATTCGATATTTTTTTCGAATTGGCAAGAACTGTGGCCACCCTTCACGTAAATTACAACGTGAACGAAACTTATGAGTTATATTAATCACTAGGATAAGGTGTATAGTTTGGATGGTCTAAAAATATTAAACTTTTGGACAAGACTAGAATATTTTAGATATTTTAGAGATTATCTTAAATTTTTTTTAAAGGATATGGAGATTTCTAGAACTAGATGTCATTTAAAAGAAAAAAACAAGTGATGTGTTAGTTAGTTTGAAGATTTTATAAAAAGAAAAATAAAGAAAAGTGACTGGCGAAATCGCGATCACCGCGATCGCAGTTTACAGGTAGTAGATAGCACTTTGAACAGAGAAAAGAAGGAGTGAACTGAGAGCTTTTTAAACAAGTGTCTTGGGGTTTTACCCCCCTTTCAGAGCCAATGGAACCATCAGATTTATGATCTGAGCATCAGATCACTGATCTTTCCAAGATCCCCCTCCACAAAGAGCTCCACTTCTCAACCACAATCCCTCTTCTCCAATTCACTATAAATAAGAGGCATGGGGGGCACTTAGGGAGACATAAGGAGACCCCGAGAGGCTGCAAGAGAGAAGAAGAGAGAAAGAAGATTACTCCTTCAAGAGGCTGCGAGAAGTTAGAGAGAGAGAGAGAGAGAGAGAGAGAGAGAGAGAGAGAGAGAAAGAGAAAGAGGAAGAGAGTTAGCTCAAATCCCTTGTCTCGATCTTTAACTAAGCCATATTTGTTGAGAATCAGCAATCACACTCACTCAAACAGCCTCTTTGTATGGAGCTTCAGGGTCAAGGATATGCAGGCTAACCTATCCCATATGCACAATGGTGCCTACTACAGTTTCCTACTTTCCTATAAAGCATTGTACTTGCTTCCTTTTCTTAATGCAATGATAGTACTCTTTTCTTTTTAGTGAAGTGTCAATGTCATTGTCCACATACACAAGACTGTGTTTATGAGTCCAAGTCTCAATCTTGGAACCTAATTCACTTGTGTAACAAACAGTGTCTTTTCCATCATGAGTCCACACTTCTCCTTCCATCCTCCATAGCTTCCGCCTTTGCAATGCTCTAGATCCCGCATTTCTCACATGGTATCAGAGCCCAGTTGGGCATGGCATTGCTTTTCCAGCCTCTCTTGATTCCTCTCAACCTCAATCTAGCTCAATGTCAGCTCATGACTTCATCTCCCAACTCTACTCTCACTGAAGCTTCCATGGCAGCCATAGCCAGCAGCACCCTGTCAGATTGAGCTGCTTATATCTCACTTCACAGGTCAAATCTCTTGGAGCTTCCTTCTGGAAAAATATTCCCCAACTCACAAAGCTTCCCTGTATCACATCAATCCAGGACATTTGACCATCTGGAGCTCAGCATTGTGAAAATTCTCAATCTCTGCTCTGTGTCTGCCATAGCCAGACAGGACCTACCTTACTTGGAGCTTCAATAACTTCTCAACCAAGCCACTTCAGCTCTTGATTTCTTCTAGGGAGTTGTTCCTCTACTCAAGGCACTTCATCCTGGCATGAAAATCGATCATATTGCTGCGCCTTGACCCTAGCATTGCACAAATTCGTCATCGCTATCCTGAACTGCGCCGAATCTGTTCGAGCTGCCTGCGTGTTTCATACAGTCCACGATCTTGATGATTATCATGGGTTTTTGATAGCCCATGAATTCAGCTTCCTAGGCATGTAAAAATTTTTGAAAATGATCAGGTATAGCTCCTGCAATGTTGAAAAAACCAGGCCCCTGTCTCAGAAACCCTAATTCCACCATAGCTAAATTTTCTCAAGCTTTTTTTTCCTCAGTTTTTCTCTCTCCTAACACTCAACCCAAGCCTCTGTCACTCTAATCCATTGACCCAGCATCAAATCAAGGAGGGGAAGGACCTGAGAAGATTGAAGAACGACCGAACGATCCCGAACAAGAAGAATCAAGCTCAACATCAACACTGACATAGTGTGTTTTCACACTGTCACTAATTGTGTCTCTTGACACACTGATTCTGCTCTTCTACTGATAAAATCTCAGAATTCTGGTGTTGATTTGCTATTGATCTTGCAACCTCAACATGGGAAAAGACTCTCCAAATGCTCGATTCAAAGGAGTCGGGTTTCACACCTGGCAAACCCGCATCAAGCTCATCTTGATGAAAAAGGGTCTCTGGGCCATCACAAATGGCAAAGAGAAGAAACCTCGGGACGCGGACCTTGCAACTACTTGGCAAAAGAATGATGACAGAGCCCAGGCCATTATCAAACTGGAGCTAGACGACAGTTATATCCACCATGTGGATAATTGTGAAACCTCACAAGATACATGGAAAAGACTTGACATCCCGTTCGGTGCACAATCTAAATCATCAAAGTATGGTCTCCTGATTGAGTTCTTCAGGCTTGAAATGAAGTCCAGCACATCACTTGCCACACATCTCAATTACATGGAAGGACTCCTAACCCAACTTGCAGGAATCAACATTAAAATGGATGAAGATGTTTGCATCGGTGTTCTACTTAAGAGTTTGCCTCTTGAATATAATAATGTATCAACAACTTTAATCAACATGCCAAATCCTGAACTTGTTGATATCCAGGCATCTCTGTTAGAAGAAGAAAATAAACTTAAAAGCAAAGAAGAGCCCATCACTTCAAAGGATGAACAAATGTTATATGTAAACAACAGATACAAAGGTAAAAAGGAACCGCTCTTCTGTGACTTCTGCAAAAGGACCGGACATACTGAAAAGTTCTGTCATGCTAAGAAGAGGTCCGAAAAGGCCTATCTTGCAGCTGTAAAAGAAGAAAAAGACCATGGACCAAAAGATGAAGATGAAGATGAAGATGAAGACCACCAGGATCGGAAGGACAAGACTCATCAATCCTTCTACTCTCATAGATCTGATAGACTGTTTTAAAAGCCTTGTACTTCCTTGCCCTAATGCTTCCTACCATAAGCTTTGTAAACTCCTTATGTAACTTGGCATTACAGTCCCTGTACACTTTGTGAGGCCCCTGTTACAGCCTCTGGATGTCCATCATGTTTTGGTGCCCACACTTAGCCTTTTCTGCAACAGCCTCTGGTGTCTACCATGTTTGTGGTGTGCCCACACTTTGTAGGTGGTTCTCATTACAGCCTCTACACACTTTGTGCCTTTCTAGTTGTGATTGAGGAGGGGTGTTGAGAATCAGCAATCACACTCACTCAAACAGCCTCTTTGTATGGAGCTTCAGGGTCAAGGATATGCAGGCTAACCTATCCCATATGCACAATGGTGCCTACTGCAGTTTCCTACTTTCCTATAAAGCATTGTACTTGCTTCCTTTTCTTAATGCAATGATAGTACTCTTTTCTTGTCAGTGAAGTGTCAATGTCATTGTCCACATACACAAGACTGTGTTTATGAGTCCAAGTCTCAATCTTGAAACCTAATTCACTTGTCCCGTTCGGGCGCCCAAGAGCCCGGGCGGTCATTCTCGTGCATGTTCCCCTAGATTTACCTTAATGTCACATTAAATGTCAATTTAATGTCACATTCAATATTTGTGACCTTAATGTTACATTAAATGTCACTTTTAATGTCACATTAATGTCACACATGGAGGGAGATTGTACCTAATTTTTCACTTTTCTTCATGTCGTGCAAATCTATCTTCTTGCTTTTTGAGCATAAGTAGAGTTCTTTTGTTCTTGGGGACCTTTCGACGCTCGCTACATACACATCTAGCATCTGATTTGTGCACTAGTGGTGTCAGAGAAAAGCTGAGATCAAGGGCTTCCAATTGCTTACCATCTCGCATGAAGGTGAAGCTCTTGGAATGAACAGACTCTACAGTCATAGTCTTGCGATGAACTGTCAATACCAACGTGTTCTTGGCGGTGAAGAACCCCCTACTGTGCTATTGGATTGCAAAGGTCAACTCTTTGGCGGTGGACGACCACCTCCCAAGCTCCTTTGTAAACTAGTCTTATTGACAGAGAACTTATTGTTTAAGATTTAAAAAAGCTTAACCTCTAATTTCAATTGTCCGCGGTAGTAGGATGTCCTCATTAGCGATGATCGCGGCCAGTACATGCTACCATCCTGATCGTTAAGTTAAAATCGATTAAGCTATTCTAAATCTTAAGGCTTTAAGCCTTACTAAAGCTTAAAGATTTCAATCTTTAACCTCTTGCCTAGCAGTTGTTCACATTGAACTAACCCCAAACTTGTTTTGCAACTCCAGTGAGCACTTGTTTGTACCTGCACTCTGATAGAGCCAATTTTCAACAAGTAGATTGTTATACGCAGTCTACACAGACAAAGTATTCGTTGGAAGAAGGACTTCATCAATTTTCGTATCCACAAATAATAGAGATTGCAAAAAGGCATATTTTAAAAAAAGAAGAAGCAAGCCTTGTAAACCCAAACTTACATGCTAACAAGATTTTGATTGTGTGAGGTTGTTTGAGATTTTGCAAGATGTCTGATCAAACTATGGAAGATTTTATGGCCGAAGGTGATTTGTTGGAACCAAAGGTGGAGCAAAAATTGAACCTAATTATGATGCAACTTCAAGAGGAACGAAAAGCATGTCAAACTTTGCAAGCTCAACTGGCTACTCTTCAATAGCCCATTGTCGATCAAGATGGACCGAAACCCAAAGATGTTATACGACGTACGATCAATGTGACACTCGAAGCACAATCTATCAGAAAAGAAGCCAAGATAAGTGAAAGAACTTTTAAATTCCATAATTTTAATGGGCTACGTGACATAGAAATTGTTCTCGCTTTTATTAGTCAGCTTGATGATTATTTCCATGAAGAATAGTATGTCGAAAAAGACAAACTCAAGTTTGTCACTAACCATTTAGTGGACAGAGCATCGTTATGGTGGATTGTTGTCCGCAAGAGTATTGATTGTCCTACTACTTGGGAGGCTTTTCAAAAGAAATTTTTGCAGAATTTTCTTCCACCTCAATTCCATGAAAAAGTAATCAAACAGTGGAATCTTTTGCAACAAAGAGATTGTGAGCCTATTTCGCAATCATTGAGCATTTCAGGAAGGCCTTATTGCAACTTTGAATGCTTGAAGACGTACCTAAGGTGATCCACAAGTGCAATTTTATGTCTAGTTTGCTTGGTCACTTCTATGTGGAGGTGAACATGTTCAAGCCAATGACTTTGGAGGATGCGATTTCTTTGGCCCATGATGCTGAAGACAAATTAGTAGATGAGAGAAATGACCACAACAATTTTCAACTAACATAACTTCGGTACAAAGCAATTCAATCCTAACTTTCGAAGATTCAATCAAAATTGCTTTGTTCCTTCTTCCTTTTGTAAATCCTAGATATGACCCCCTGTTTTTGTTGAGATGGCAAGCTCAATATGTGCGGACATTGATGATGGACAACCTGGCGAGATGAGTCTGCACGTCTACACTTAGCATGTTGGTGGTCATTATGATACTCACATGGCCACTGACTCATCACTTATTATATTTAGTTTGTTACACCTACCTACAGCTAGCAAAGATATAGTGCCAGTCGATTAGTGTAGTTGGTTATGCACTATTTGACTTAGAAGGCCACTTTCCTTTATGTTGTATCTTATCTATACTTTTTGTACATTGTATAGTGTGTGGAAGAAGAAGAAAAATCAGCAAGAAAATGTTTTGGCCTCCATTTCTCTTCTTGTGTTCTTGAGTGAGCTTTCTCTTGTGTATAGAGTGTGTGTTTGGTGTAGCAGCTCAAGCACATCCCCCCATCATGCGATTCTTGACAGCTTTACCACAAATCCAATTACAAAGCCATCTTTCCAACCAAATCCCAACATACCTAAACTCCCATCCATTACCAATAATGTCTCCAAAGCCAAGCCTATAGTTTGCTTCAAGTGCCATCAACCTAGACACCCAGGGGTGAATTGTCAATCCAAGAAGCTAATGTTCACATCAACTACTTGGGAGTGACTGAAGATGAAGACCATGAAGAAATGCTAGATTTCACAGAAGATGATGATGATATCGATACTACTGTAGATATTTTACCAGGTATGCCAAATTCTCATTCATTATTAACGATGAAATATTTTGTGCATGGTCACAAAAAGATTGTTTTGCATGATGATGGTAGCACACATGATTTTATTTCTGCAAAATTGGTCAAAGAATTGAATTTACATACTCTTCCAACTCATTATCGCATAAAAGCTACATTCTTAGGAATTAGATACAATGGTACACAAGAAGTTCATGATTTAGAAATTAAAATTGGCGATTATGTTGAGCGTAGAAATTTCTTGGTTGTGCCTTTGCAAGCTAGTGACATTAACTTAGGAATTTCTTGGTGTCATAAATGCAATCCCCATATAGATTATTCCACACATTCAATGAAAATTCATTCTAACGGAAAACAAATCACATTACATGGTACACATACTTTAGATAATTTTCCATTGCTTAGTCACACACATGCTAAACATGCATTAAGAAAAGGTAGCAAATCATACTTAGTATGGGTGAATGAAATTAAAGCTAAGGAAAATTAGATGCATCCTAGGCACGCACAATTTCTTTCACAATTTAAAGATTGTTTTGTTGTTAATTTACCACTTGGTTTACCAGCTACACGTTCTGGAGATCATAAAATAGACTTAATTCCTGGTTCACAACCACCATGTAAAGCATTGTAACGTGTCCCCCTGTCCACTTGTAGGACACGTCTTAGCAGCTCATCGGGAAGAGAGTCTAGAAAGTGCCGCCTGGCACTCCCAAGGAATGTCATAGGTTTTGCGATCTAGGTCTTCCCGAGTCTGCCACGAAGCGGAAGCATTCTGGCCATTCCCACTTAGGACCGACCTAAATCAAGGTTTTCCTAATGTCAAATTCCTAGAATGGTAGCTAGCGTCGAGCCCTAGACAAACTACTTTACACAAAAACATCAGGGTCAAAGCGGATTTATACTGCACTTGGTTCAAGGAGAATGGGAAATGAGAGGGATGCGAAGCTCGACCTCTCTGCCCGTAAGGCATAGTCCCATTCCATTCCCCTAAAACAACATAAATCGGGAGTCTAGCTCTATAGATTCTAGGTCATTATTACCTTGCTGTCAATTCCTTTAAGAAAAGTTCTCGGCCAACTGGGACCACCCTTCCGTAGGATGGACCCAGGGTCACATTCATCGCACTTTCATCGGGTTGCTTTAGTTATCTAATTACCTACCACATTTAGTTTGACAAGAAAAAAGAGCTTCTTTAATTAACCAATTAATCATTGGTTCCTTCACGTAACTTAGGCACTGACATAAAAAAACAATGTCAAGAAAGTTTCTTTTCAACATTTGATCTTTATTTATTAGTCTTTGGAATACATCATATAATCCGCCTGAAGGCTATTCCAACAATCCTTAGGGATCGCTATTCCAAGTTCTGCCCGTTGAGTAGTATGCGAGCCTCGAGATCCCATCTTAAGTCACGTCAGCCTCTTGTGTAGGATCAAGAGGCAAGGGATTTAGGCTAGAGCCTCCCCTGGCACCCAAGCATCCTCCTGCTCCAAGTAGCACCCACGGAGAGACCTCTTGCGACGGGGTTGGTCCACGTACCCGGCACGGCTAACAACCCTCTTGGATAGGGTCAGGCAAACAATTGGAGGTAACTGATACTGCCTCTCCCTCCAGGCTTTCAACATGAAGCATTAATTATTTTTCGGGCATTATTTCCTTGATTAAAGAAGTACAAACTGTGCTCCTAAGTGTACAAACACAAGCACTCCAATAGTCGTTTATACGGCCAACTGCTAAGGTGTAATTCCTTCTCCTCGAATACTTCCAGCATTCGATCCTGAATCAATCACGACTTGGCAAGATCCCAAGCGTTTTGTAAGCTGAGTTGCTTGTTTACCTCTTTTTCATTGGGTTAGGGTTTATACCTTGTTGACCCAAATTGTCACTACCTTAGGCATCCTTAAATTATGGACAATAAATCCTGGGCAACCTCGTTGTCCTCACTTGATTGGTCAATTGCTTACTAGGCAATTCATAATCTCCCCCCAGCTTGGCAAATCAGTCCCAAGGAAAAGTGTAGTACCAGGATAACTACTCAACTCCTAGAAAAATTAGACTTGTACTTAGGACTCGCCAACCTTGTTCTAAGGAGTGGCAATACTATTTTGTGATTTAGACACAAAATCGTACGGTGTTGCAGCTTGTGTCAGTATCTGACTTGTGGGATTATATATTTCTTCATACGGTCTTTCTTGATCAAGAATACCTTTGATCAAGATAAGGGCTTGGGAGTTCTCTTGACCCAACCCAGCCTTGACCCTACTAGGCCGATATCGCTTTGGCCCTAGGGTTCCTAAATTCCTATGGAAGTCTAGTATTTGGTCAATTGATGCTTAGGGTGAGAACCCTAGATCATTCTTGCATAGGCGTTTAGCTAACCCTAACATTCCGTGAATGTGGATAGGACCTTTGAGATCGGAGATATTAGGTTGGCATCCTAAGTGTGATACTAGGCATAATTTTAACATAACTTAACCCTACCTAGCACATTGAGGTGATTGTCATATGCTAACTTATCATACCCTTATGATTCTCATGTAAGCTATTCAATTATATGTGAACTACTTAGTTGATCTAACCAACCCACAATTTAAGATGATCTTTTCTTTTAAAGATGCAAATACTTTCTTCTAAATTTGCAAGTATTTTCCCCTAAAAGATGTAAGTAACTGCAAGATATAACATTCCATGCAGATATGCAATTTCAAGACCATAGACCTTTTCCTTCTATGCAGCTATAAGATCTACAATGATCATTACTTTTCCTTGCCCTAAACTATAATGATTGACAATTCAGAGCTAACTCTTATAAACCCTACGTTGATGCAACAAAATTAAAGCTTTAATATTTTTAATGAAGATGCATTCAAACTTTGATAAAAGAACTCCATGCATGAGCAAATGCCATGAGTCCATCATTGATTTTAATCCGTCCTTTATCACTTAACCCAATCTAAATTGCAACTATTCATTGCAGGCGACTTGGATTATATCAGTTTTATTGACAAAGTTCATAAATCTTTTTTCCTTTCAATGCAACTTTTTAGACAACATTTAACGTCTGTCTATGGTTGCCTTAATCACGAGACACAACCAAGAATTTATTACCTAAATGCGTTATGTGTTATATGTCATAACCTTTGTGAGATGCAACAAGGATGCCTTCACACAAATTAATCTTTTAACTTATGCGTCATACGTTGAAAATGTAGCTACTCTTGACCACGGAAGTGCAAGCAAATGCAAGTGCTCGACATACCCCTAAACTTTGTAAATTGAATGTGTAAATGCATTTAAATTTCCCTACCTGAATTAAAACATGCTCAAAGCATCCTTTTCATGCGGAATTAATTTTTCAGAACCTGGTTATTCAAGGGCGGGGCATTGTCCACTCTTGTACTCGGGTTGGAGGCTCCCGTATGTGCTCCTCTCGACTTTTGCTTAGGAGCCATCGATGACGTAGATCTCGACTCAGCAAACTATCATTGCCCTTAATCCGATTTCCAAAACTCCCTACTGCCTGTGAGTTTACTTCCCTTCGTAGGAATCGGTCCTTGCAAACTTGGTTTTAGAAACCCGAAAAGCACGGGTGAATTAGGCCTATGGAAGCTTTAGTTAGAAGCTTCCAATAGAAGTTTCCAACTTTTGTAACAGGGATGACGTGTAATGGAGAGGATGAAGAATATCACAATGATGAAAACGACAATGATGATGCTGATGATGATGATGATGATGATGATGATGATAGTGGTGGTGGTGGTGATGGGGGCGCGGCAGCCTGGCGATGTGACCAGGGCGGCAGCGGCAGCAGACTCGTGGTGGGCTTCCTCCACGGCAGGCAACACGATCATATCCTTCCTCCTCCCTCCCCTCAAGCTTGGGAGGGGGTTCACATAGGTCTAAGGGGGGAGGATAGCCATACAAGTGGCGGGTGCATGATTCCCTCCCCGATGCCCCTCCATACACCTACTCATACTCCCTCTCCCCGCCATGCCACTATGAAGGGGAGGGGAGTTTTAAAAAAAACTTGCACTAAATTTATTATCTTTTTGTCCCATGAAGGGGTGTTCTCGCGTGGGCTATGATTTTTAGCCATGGCTTCGGGCAGACCAACAACAAAGTCCATACTAATGAATTTCCATTTCATTTGGGGAATATCAAGTGGTTGCAATTTCCCTGGCAATTTAACATGTTTGGCCTTAATGTGTTGACAAGACAAACATTCCGTGGCATATTTGAGAATGTCACCTTTGAGCCTATCCCAATAATAGCTCTTCCTGAGACTGCATTAAGGGTCTTGGCATAGCCAGGATGTCCTGAGAAAGGGGAGTCATGGGCTTCCAAAAGTATCTTTTGCTTGAGTGATTGGCTTGCCGGAATACATAATCTTGTCCTATAGTAGACAAGTCCATTATTGATAGAGAATTTCTTGATACTTTGTTTGTAGCTTCGGGTCTTGATCTTTGATGGGGATCTCCCTTAGTAATTTCTAATAGGTTTGGTTATGGCATGCCTCTTCTCTAGCTAGCTCAAGAATTGGGTTGTTTGGCATGGATACCTTTATGGCTAGAGATCTTGCTGTTGATGGATCTTGCAAAATCAGAGAATTCAAAAATGCCTTGCGAGCGACTGAGTGCATTGGCAACTACATTTTCCTTTCCAGGTCGGTATTTGATTTCAAAATCATATTCTTCCAGCACTTCAATCCATCGAGGTTGCCTCATTTTGAGCTCATTCTGGGTGAAAATCCATTTAAGACTTTTGTGGTGCGTCACTAATGTGAATTTGTTACCCAGCAAGTAGTGTCTCCAAAGTTTGAGAGCATGGATGACAGCCAACAACTCCAGATCGTGAGTAGCATAGTTCCTTTCATGGCTTTTTAGTTTCCTTGAAGAGTATGCTATGGGATGACTGTCTTGCATAAGCACACATCCTAAGGCAAGTGTGCTACCATCAATTATTACTTCAAACCTCTTATTAAGATCCGAAAGTTTCAGGATGGGTGTTGATACCAAGCTTTGCTTTAGTTTGTCAAAGCTAGAATATTCAGCAGGTGACCATACAATTGATACTTGCTTCTTTAGTAGATCAGTCAGAGGCGCTGCAATCAAAGCATAGTTTTTGATAAAGACCCTGTACCATCCTCTCAATCCAAGAAAGCTACGTATCTCTTTGACAGAAGTTGGTGTTGGCCATTCCAGAACGTCTCTGACCTTGGCCAGATCTACTGAAATTCCTTTTGTTGAAATAATGAATCCTAGATATTCAATCTGTTGCTTAAAAAATGCACACTTCTTCTTCTTGGCATAAAGCTTGTGTGCCCTCATTGTTTTAAGAACAATGCAAAGCTGGGGTTCATGATCTTATTCCTATTTGGAAGAGACTAGGGTATCGTCAAAGAAGATGAGTACGAAGTCATCAAGATAGGGCCTAAATATATCCTGCATTAGCCTATTGAAGGTAGCAGGAGCATTTGTCAGCCCGAATGACATGACTAGGAATTCAAAGTGTCCATACCTTGTGCTGAATGCCATCTTTGGGATATCTTCTTCCTTAATCAAAATCTGATAATATCCAAACCTGAGATCTATCTTAGAGAAGATCTTCGCACCTTGAAGACGATCAAGAAGTTCATCTACTTGGAATGGGGTATTTGTTTTTAATGGTCAATTGATTCAACCCTCTGTAGTCAATGCATAACCGAAGTGTTCCATCTTTCTTCTTCTGGAACAGCACTGGAGCTCCCCATGGCGAACTGCTAGGATGGATGTAGCCTTGGTCTAATAGTTGCTTGAGTTGCTCCTTCAGCTCAATCACTTCCGGGATAGACATCCTATATGGTCTCTTTGTGATTGGCGCAGCTCCTGGCGCCAGCTTGATTTCGTGATCGACTTCCCTTGGAGAAGGAAGTTCAGTCAGCTCCTCAGGAAATACATCTACGTATTCTTTTACCCATGAAGGTTCTTCCCTAGATTCTCGATTCTGATCTAGCTTATTTAGTTTAATCAAATAGACATGTAGCCCCTTTCTAACTCCTTTTATTATCCGTGTTGCTTTGGCTAGTTGAATTTTTGGCCTACCAGCCTCTCCCTGAGTTGTGACCAGTTACTCTCTTCAGAATTTCAAAAGGAGACATGGCCCTTTCCATGGTGAATGTGGGCGTCATTCGGTATTAGCCAATCCATTCCGAGCAAACATTCGTGGACACCTAGGTTCATTACCCTGAATTTGACCGAAGTCGACTTTCCACCCAGTAGGAATTTCACCTTAGCAGTTTGCCTGGTACAAGAAACCTCTCCACCATTTGCTAATTCCACAAGGTAGGTGCATATTTTGTGGTTATTCCTAATCTTCTTGCACAGACTGGTGAAATGAAGGAATGTGTATTGCCACAATCAATCAAGATTTTGAAGCTTTTACCTTGATAATTCAATGGAGTTTGAATCATCAAGAATTGGTGATTTGGGCCTTTCTTGTGAAGAGCAGTGTGAACTACTACCCTCTCAATGTCAGCTTCCATGGTTGGGTCTTCTTCATCACCAAGCTCCTTGTTGGCAACACTGGAGGTTCTCCCTCTGGCCCTGACCGTGGCTCCTTGTCCATAGGTGGCTCCTTGGAATGGCCCTTGACGTTGTCCTCTACTAAGCTTGGGACACTGCCTTTTAAAGTGACCAGTCTCATTGCAATGGAAGCAATGGAGATTGCAACCATTACCTTGTGTAGGAACGAAATTGTTAACAGTGTTCACCATAGCTTTCTTCCTTTGTCCATGATTTTGGCCCTGCGCTCTCTTGGCCCGAGTCCTAAACATTCCCTTGTTTTGATCCCTGTAAGACCAAGTCTTGTTATTCCTTGGCTTGGTTTGCACCTCCTGTATTATCAGAGCAGCTCGAATGAGCGCGTCTTGCAGATCCGTTGGACGCATTGACTCCAAGTGGGTGTTAATGGGTGGGTTTAATCCAGCACAAAACTTTGACACCTATTGTGTCATGTCCATTTGTGGCGCGTACTTTAAGCCAGAGACAAAATTTGAATAGTATGCATCTAGGGATAGTCCAAGCTACTTTAATTCATAGAAATTGTTCATCTTCTATGTGCTGTAGGCAGATGGTAGATATCTCCCTTGCACAGCTCTTTTAAGCTTCTCCCAAGTAACTGACCCTTTCGAGATCCCTTGGTCTCTGTACCATTATTTCCATCAAAGTCTTTCTTCGTCGGTAAGCTTCAGTTTGGTGAGCACAGCTTGGTTAGCGGGTGCAATACTACCTGCTGCTTCAAAATAATCCTCCATGGATTTGATCCAGATCTCGGCGTCAGTTTGAACGGTCCTTCCCTTGCCATCCAATTCTGGTGGCTTGATTTGTTTGAGAAGAAACTTCTTCTCCTGAATTACGGCTGTAATTGGTGTAGGGGTCAGACTAGGAATCTGCACTTGAGGTTGCGCTTGGGCAATAAGATTCTTTATGTTGAAAACTTACTAAATGTTTCTCACATTACATTTATATGCCTAGTTCATCTTTTAGCCAAGTGACCTAATCACTTAACTCCTTTACCAACACTTACATCCATGAAAAATAATGATAAAAATCTTATTCATTCATGCCTTTCGAGTACATTTATTTGGGAAGGTAAAACAAGCTGATACATTAATTTGGGAAAAATAAGATTGTGTTACATTCAGCTATGGGGACTGAGTAATAATATGGAGTGGAGTCGTGGATTTTCAGGAATCGATAGGTCATAGGAAGCTTGGGGTATCCCTTCCTTTGATACCCGTTCTTCTCATTACATCCCAACACCTTGATCTGTTGGCAGGGATTATTCGAGTCACTTCCTCGTACACATACTTGTTCTGCTTGACCTTTCGACCGCCGACATATAGGGTTGCGTTTGCATGAGCCTTGACAAAGACGAACAACTTCACTATCTTTAAGTCCTCCATCCACTTGATTCTCTTCAAGTTGGTCCGAAGGTACGCAAGTCGGTGGGTAGCTATGTAATAAATTCCTGACTCACCCGTCCATCTTTCTTCCACGTACATGGGTGAAGGATTGTAGATGCGGTCTAGGATATTCATCATACCTAGCCTCTGTTGATAATCTGAAGCACGCATTGCAATCATAAATATAATTTGGAACACCAAGAATTTGTTCCATGCTTCGTGACTCTACAGGCCAGCATCGATAAGTAAGGAAATGTTCTTAATGGTAACATTGCTCTACTTCCCCTCATTAAGTTTTCCTGTAAATATTAGATTCTGTTGGTTTTCTCTGATACCAACTGTAACGTGTCCCCCTGTCCACTTATAGGACACATCTTAGCAGCCCATCAGGAAGAGAGTCTAAAAAGCGATGCCCGACACTCCCAAGGAATGTCACAGGTTTTGCATTCTAGGTCTTCCCGAGTTTGCCACGAAGCGGAAGCATTCTGACCGTTCCCACTTAGGACCGACGTGAATCAAGATTTTCCTAATGGTCAAATTCCTAGAATGGTAGCTAGTGTAACTACCTTATGCAGAAACATCAGGGTCGAAGTGGATTTATACTGCACTAGGAGAATGGGAAACGAGAGGGATGTGAAGCTCAACCTCTCTTCCCCTAAGGCATAGTCCCATTCCGTTCCCCTAAAACAACATAAATCGGGAGTCTGGCTCTATAGATTCTAGGTCATTATTACCTTGCTGTCAATTCCTTTGAGAAAAGTTCCCGGCCAACCGGGACCACCCTTCCGTAGGACGGACCCAAGGACACATCCACCGCAATTTTCTCGGGTTATTTTAGTTATCTAATTACCTACCAAATTTAGTTTGACAAGAAAAAACAACTTCTTTAATTAACCAATTAATCATTGGTTCCTTCACGTAACTTAGGGGCACTGACATAGAAAAACAATATCAAGAAAGTTCATTTTCAACATTTGATCTTTATTTATTAGTCTTTGGAATACATCATATAATCCGCTTGAAGGCTATTCCAACAATCCTTAGGGATCACTATTCCAAGTTCCGCCCGTTGACTAGTATGTGGGCCTCGAGATCCCATCTCGAGTCACGTCGGCCTCTTGTGCACGATCCGGAGGCAAGGGATTTATGGCCAGATCCTCCCCTGGCACCCAAGCGTCCTCCTACTCCAAGTAGCACCCACGGAGAGACCTCTTGCGATGGGTTCGGTCCACGTACCCGGCACGGCTAGCAACCCCCTTGGATAGGGTCAGGTAGATAGTCGGAGGTAATTGATACTGCCTCTCCCTCCAGGCTTTCAATCTGAAGAAATAATTATTTTTCGGGCATTAGTTCCTTGATCAAAGAAGTACAAATAGTGCTCCTAAGTGTACAAACACAAGCACTCCAGTAGTCATTTATACGGCCAACTGCTAAGGTGTAATTCCTTCTCCTCGAATACTTCCAGCATTCGATCCTGGATCAATCGCGACTTGGCAAGATCCCAAGGGTTTTGTAAGCTGAGTTGCTTGTTTACCCCTTTTTCCTTGGATTAGGGTTTATACCTTGTTGACCCAAATTGTCACTACCTTAGGTATCCTTAAATTATAGACAATAAATCCTGGGCAACCTCATTGTCATTACTTGATTGGCCAATTGCTTACTAGGCAATTCATAATTTCCCCCCAGCATGGCAATCAGTCCTAAGGAAAAGTGTAGTACCAGGATAACTACTCAACTCCTAGAAAAATTAGACTTGTACTTAGGACTCGCCAACCTTGTTCTGAGGAGTGGCAATACTATTTTGTGATTTAGACACAAAATCATACAGCGTTGCAGCTTGTGTCAGTATCTGACTTGTGGGATTATATCTTTCTTCGTACGGTCTTTCTTGATCAAGAATACCTTTGATCAAGATAAGGGCTTGGGAGTCCTCTTGACCCAACCCAACCTTAGCCCTACTAGGCCGATAACGCTTTGGCCCTAGGGTTCCTAAATTCATACGAAAGTCTAGTATTTGATCAATTGATCCTTAGGATGAGAACCCTAGATCATTCTTGCATGGGTGTTTAGCTAACCCTAACATTCCGTGAATGTGGGTAGGACCTTTGATATTGGAGATATTAGGTTGGCATCCAAAGTGCGATACTAGGTAGAATTTTAACATAGCTTAACCCTACCTAGCACATTGAGGTGATTGTCATATGCTAACTAATCATACCCTTATGATTCTCATGTAAGCTATTCAATTATATGTGAATTACTTAGTTGATCTAACCAACCCACATTTTAAGATGATCTTTCCTTTTAAAGATGCAAATACTTTCTTCTAAATTTGCAAGTACTTTCCCCTAAAGTAACTGCAAGATATAACATTCCATGCAAATATGCGATTTCAAGACCATAGACCTTTTCCTTCTATGCAGCTATAAGATCTACAATGATCGTTACTTTTCCTTGCCGTAAACTATAATGATTGACAATTCAGAGCTAACTCTTATAAACCCTACGTTGATGCAACAAAATTAAAGCTTTAATATTTTTAATGAAGATGCATTCAAACTTTGATAAAAGAACTCCATGCATGAGCGAATTCCATGAGTCCATCATTGATTTTAATCTGTCCTTCATCACTTAACCCAATCTAAATTACAACTATTCATTGTAGGTGAATTGGATTATATCAGTTTTATTGACAAAGTTCATAAATCTTTTTTCCTTTGAATGCAACCTTTTTAGACAACATTTAACGTCTGTCTACGGTTGCCTTAATCACGAGACACAACCAAGAATTTATTACCTCAATGCGCTATGTGTTATATGTCCTAACCTTTGCGAGATGCAACAAGGACACCTTCGCACAAATTCGTCTTTTAACTTATGCGTCATACGTTGAAAATGCAACTACTCTTGACCACGGAAGTGCAAGCAAATGCAAGTAGTCGACATACCCCTAAACTTTGTAAATCGAATGTGTGAATGCATTTAAATTTCCCTACATGAATTAAAACATGCTTAAAGCATCCTTTCCATGCGGAATTAATTTTCGTAACCTGGTTATTCAAGGGCAAAGCATTGTCCACTCTTGTACTCGGGTTGGAGGCTTCCGCGTGTGCTCCTCTCGACTTTTGCTTAGGAGCCATCGATGATGTAGATCTCGACTCAGCAAACTCTCCTTGCCCTTTATTCGATTTCCAAAACTCCCTACTACCCGCGAGTTTACTTCCCTTCGCAGGAATCCGTCCTTGCAAACTTGGTTTTAAAAACCCAAAATGCACAGGTGAATAAGGCCTATGGAAGCTTTAGTTAGAAGCTTCTAACTTCTATAACAGGGATGGCATGTCATGGAGAGGATGAAGAAGATCACGATAATGAAAACGATGATGATGATGATGATGATGATGATGATGATGATGATGATGATGATGATGGTGGTGGTGGTGATGGGGGCGCGGCAGCATGGCGGCGTGACCAGGACAGCGGCGACAGTAGATTGGTAGCGGGCTTCCTCCATGGCGGGCAGCACGATCATATCCTTCCTCCTCCCTCCCCTCAAGCTTGGAAGGGGGTTCATATGTGTCTAAGGGGGGAGGGTTGCCACACAAGTGGTGGGTGCATGATTCCCTCCCCCATACCCCTCCATACACCTACTCATACTCCCTCTCCCGCCATGCAACGGCTAAAGGGGAGGGGAGTTTAATAAAAAAATTTGCACTAAATTCATTATCTTTTTGTCCCACGAAGGGGTGTTCCCATGTGGGCTACGGTTTTTAGCCACGGCTTCCTATACGCGACGCGGGCTGGAGTTTGTTATTAGTGCACGCGGAGGGAGCACTTAGCCGAAAGTTTTTGTTTGCAAGAGATTACTCAAAATTGCTCTTGCGCGGGATGTGAGGGGTCTAAGGTCTTCAATATTTCATTGTAGAAATATTACAAGCACCTTATAGACACAATCAAATTGAACAGGAAGAAATCCAATCACAAGTTGAAGAATTGTTAACCCAAGGACTCATTAGGCCCAGTAGTTCTCCTTTCGGTGCACTGTCCTATTAGTTAAGAAGAAAAATAATACCTATAATATGTGCATTGATTATCGTGCCCTAAACAAGATCATTGTCAAGAATAGATATCCAATCCCTAGGGTAGACGACCTCGTGGATAAACTACAAGGGGCCACAATATTTAGCAAGATAGATCTCAAATCTCTATATCGTCAAGTATGATTGGATACACTTGACATTTTCAAAACTACATTTAGAACTCAATTTGGTCATTATGAATTCCTTGTTATGCCTTTTGGTTTAACTAATGCACCAGCCACATTCAGTCCTATGATGAATCACATATTTTTGAAGGATCAGCATTGTGTAATTGTTTTCTTTGATGACATATTGGTTTTTCGGTAAGAATGAGAACGAGCATTATGAACCTTTACCTTTGGGTTTTGAATTATTTAAAGAAAATCAATTATATGCTAACTTGAAAAGAGTGAATTTTTCCCAACCCACATTGAATATTTAATAAGATACAACATAAAGGAAAGTGGCCTACTAAGTCAAGCAGTGCATAACAGACTACACTAATCGACTGATGCTATATATTTGCCAGCTGTAGATAGGTGTAACAAACTAAATATAATAAGTGATAATTTAGTGGCCATGTGAGTATCATCACATTTGATTACCTCAATACCAAGAAAGTATCTCAGCTCACCCAAATCCTTCATCTCAAACTTCTTCTTCAAGAAGTCCTTAACTTTAGCAATCTCGTTGTCACTATCACCTGTAATAATCAAGTCATCTACGTAGATGACTATGATGACCAAACCTGTATCTTCCTTTCTCACATAAAGTGAGTGATCAGCATCAGAAATACAAAATCTAATATTGACAAGATACTCTCCAATCTTGTTAGACCATGCTCTAGGTGCTTGCTTCAGCCCCCCATAGAGCACATTCTTTAACCTATACACATATGTGGGATGATCTAAATCCTCATAACCTGCTGGGTGCTTCACATATACTTCTTCTTGCAATTCACCATGCAAGAAGGCATTCTTAACATCCATTTGTTGCAAACTACAACCTTTGGCTGCTGCCAAGGCAATCACACACCTAACAGTTGCCATACTAGAAACTGGACTGAATGTCTCTTTATAATCTATGCCATATGTTTGAGCCTAGCCTTTTGCAACTAGCCTAGCCTTATACCTTCTAACTAAACCATTTGCATTATGCTTGACTTTGTAAACCCACTTACAAACAATAAATTTCTTACCCTTAGGCAAGTGTACCAAATCCCAAGTCTTATTGGCTTCTAATGCAACCATCTCCTCATCCATTGCTGCATCCCAATGAGCATGACCAACAACATTCTCAACACATGTGGGCTCAACATCCTTAACTAGTTTCACCATGTAAGCATAATGGTGAGCTGCATAACCTTCAAAGCCAAATCTTTTAACAGGGTATCTGACCTTGCTAGACCTGCGTACCACTAGATCACTCAATGGAGCCTTTACATTACTACAAGCTCTCTGTACACCTAGTGTCCTGAGTGAAGGAATACCAAGCTCATCATCCATATTCTCTGAACCACTAGAATCTCTATCAAATCCCAAATGACTAGTCGATGCATCATAACCATCTAGCACTTTCTTATTTCCTTTGTCTTTGCTTGCAACACTTATAGATACACTTGAAGATGTCGGGCTACTCCTTAGTCTCCCAGACCAAGGGCTCATTGTAGGTGTAGTACCAAATGATGTTTATGGTCCACTAAGACTCTGTGATTCTCGGTTTTCTTTCTGCACATAGCTATCATGATCATTATCATCATCTAATACATCATCAGCAGGTGCATATCAACTGCTTATCTCATTAAAAATAACGTCCATGCTCACTCTAAACTCACTTGTGACAGGGTAATACCAACGATACCCTTTTTGCTCTTAAGAGTATCCAATAAAAATGCATTTTTCAGCCTTTGGATCAAGCTTCTTCCATAGCTCATCTGGCACATGAACATATGCAATGTAGCCAAACAACTTCAAGTGTGATACGTAAGGCTTGTTGCCAGTAAAGC
The DNA here is from genome assembly GCF_053477565.2 of Lygodium microphyllum. Lineage (NCBI taxonomy): Eukaryota > Viridiplantae > Streptophyta > Polypodiopsida > Schizaeales > Lygodiaceae > Lygodium > Lygodium microphyllum. The sequence continues at coordinate 78,598,006 of NC_141152.1, forward strand.
ATTCTTTAGGAGTCATCCCATGAACTACAGCTATGGAGGTTCTGTTTATAATATAGATAGCAGTATGGACATCTTCAGACCAAAAATGTTTTGGCATATTCTTTTCAGCCATTAATGCTTGTGCGACTTCTAAAATATGCCTATTTTTTCTCTCTGTAACCCCATTTTGATGTGGGATATATCTACAAAGTAAATTGCCTCTTTATCCCATGAGTCCTCAAGAAGCCACTAAACTCATTAGAGAGGTACTCTCCCCCTCCATATCTCAAGCACTTCACTTTCAAGCTTGTTTCTATTTCAACAGCTGCCTTGAAAGATTTGAAGTGCTCAAATACATCACTCTTTTTCTTCATAAAATATACCAATAGCTTCCTTGAATAGTCATCAATAAATGTGACAAAGTATTTGTTGCCACCAAGAGATACATTCTGTGTAGGCGCCAAACATCTGTATGCACTACATCAAGTATATTTCTACTCACTTCTCTGTCATGCGAGAAGGGTTGTCTCGCCTACTTACCAAACAGGCATGCTTCATAGACTTTATGAAATTCTGCAACTCTAAAAGAAGGCAAACCTATAACCAATCCTCTAGATTGCATTAATTTCAGCCTTTGCACATTTGCATTTCCAATACGTTTATGCCATATTTCAATGTTTGCAACCACTCCTTTTCCTTTAGCATACATAGCAGCATCCATTGCAGGAATTCTAGCATCTAAAGTGAACATGTGGTGAAATCTACTTCCTTTTGCAACCAACCTGCACTTATCATTAAAGTCTTCTACAAAACAACCTTTTTCATTGAATCGGACCTGCAACCCCTACTCTATTGTCTGGCCAACAGACACAATAGATTGTTTGTGATTGATAGCACATGTAATACATCTGTTAGCCTCTTTGTCTGGCCATCATGCAATGAGAAGGAAAACTTTCCAATGTGTGAAATTGGGTGGCATGAATCATCACCTGTCTACACATAACCTAGATTTTGTAAGTCCTACATCTCTCCAAACCATTCAACATGACTGGTCATATGATTAGATGCACGTGCATCGACATACTATACATCATCATGTGTCCCCTTCCTGTAGCTGCATTCATCATATGCTACATAACAAACAGACGCTTATTTTTGTCTTCATTCTGTCATGAAGATGATACATAGTTTCCTTGCTACAATTTACCACTGCGAATATCATCCTTCTTAGCATAACAATGGGTTGCAATATGACCTGTTTTTCCACAATAATGGCAAACTATAGAAGAATTTCGAGAATCTCTATTCTGCCATCCACCTCTTCCTCTAGAGCCCCCCCTACCTCTAAATTTTTCTCGGCCTCCTGAAACCTGTATTTCACCAAATTGCTGATTGAACCTATTTTGCTGGTTATCACCAGCACGTCCCATACCACAGCCTCTCGAAGAGGATCTACCACGTCCCCTTCTTGAACTTGAGTAAAATGCTTGGACCTGTTCACCATTTTTTTCAGATGAGTCACCATGCATATTGATCTTTTTGATAATCATGAGAGAGATCAACTCATCAAAATATAGAAATGGCTTTCGTACGTATACTGAAGTAACAAATGATTTCCATGCCTTCTCATTGTTAAGGCCACTCAAAGTGGATGAAACCAAATCATCATCATCAAGCATTGCATCAATTGCTGCTAAAGCATCTGGAATGCTTCCCACCTTCAAAACATACTCATTGATAGGCATTTTCCCTTTCTTCAAGGTATTTAACTCTTGCTTGAGTTGAATCTTCCGTGCCTTTGTTTTTACCGAAAATATGTTCTCAAAAATTTTCCAAGCTACATGTGAAGTTTCTGCATTTTTGATATGTCCCAACATTGTATTATCAATGACTGCAAATAGCCAATATATCACCTTTTTGTCTTTTGCATTCCATGCTTTTAATTCATCTGTAGTCAGCTCTAGCTCCTTTTCTTCACCTGAAACAAACTCATAAAGGCCCTTTCCAATGAGGAAGTTCATCACATGGAACTTCATGAAGGGTAGTTGTTCTTGTCGAGCTTCTCAATAATGGGATTTCCACTTTTCTCTGTCATTATCACAAAAAATGATACAACATAGCAAGCTAGTATTCTGCAGCCTTTCACAACTAGTGCACAACAATACACCAAGCAACCTTTTTCATTGATTGCTCAATAGTACATGTAATCTACAACCTATTACAAATGAACCTTATATTTACTTCCTAGAAAACACCTCAAAAATTACAGATTTAAAATTTATAACCTGTGCACCCACTTTCGGTCAATACAGTCGAAATCACAGTGTACCCTGAAACTGCTTTCCGCAACCTTGCAACTCTAAAACGGGGCCTAAAACGGTCTCAGATGCCAAAACAAACTGCGGGAAAGCCCTAAAAGTCTAATTTGCAAAATATACAGTGCTCTGCTTGCACCCTAAATCTCTCAAAAATCTGAGATTTTCACTCCACTTTGCTTCTAGTGCCTCCACAGGCACTATCCAAGAGAGAGAGTGGAAGAATGGGAGAGCTTATTACCCATTGCTTGCTTGCTCAAACCTTGCTTCTTCTCCTTTACTTCAGCCTTCAAAATCAACCTCTCTCAGTGGCATGGCTCTGATACCATGTCAAGAATCATGTGGTTGGGAGACTTACTTGAGCTGCTACGCCAAATACACACTCTATGCACAAGAGGAAGCTCACTCAAGAACACAAGAAGAGAGATAGAGGCCAAAACACTTTCTTTCTGATTTCTTCTTCTTCTTCTAGTGCATAATAGACTACACTAATTGACTAGCGCTATATCTTTGCCAGTTGTAGGTAGGTGTAACAAACTAAATATAATAAGTGATAATTCAATGTCCATGTGAGTATCATAATGACCACCAACGTGCTAAGTGTAGACGTGAGGACCCATCTAGACAAGTGGTCCATCATCAATGTCTGCACGTGTTGAGCGATCTCAACACCCATGGACGTTCAAGATTTGGTAAAGGCATTAACAAACCATATTTCTTACCATGGTGTGACTTCACTCATTGACAAATTAAACATTCAGAAACAAAGTTAGAAACATCAGATTCCATTTGTGGCCAGTAAAAATCTTCAACCAATGTATGTAAAGTAGAAATAATACCTCTATGGCCTTGATATGGGGGAGGTGCAATACAAATGATCTAAATGGAACAATGACACACAATCTTTTCTCATAAAACATAAATCCATCAGAATAAGATAAAGAATCAATTGGAATCTAGTTATTAGCAACTAATTTATTCTAATCATCTTGAAAATTGGGGTCATGCATAAGTATCTTTCATAGGGATAAGGGAATCAAAAGATATAACAGAAATATTATGGATACTTGGTCTTCTACTTAATGCATCGGCAACAACATTCTCTCTTATGGGTTGATATTGGATAAGTGGATGAAAAATTTGAATGAAAGCAACCCAATTAATATGAGGGTCAGAAATTTGTGGCTGACTAAGGAGATATTTGATACTTTGTTGGTCAGTGTTTCCATTGATGTAAGGCTTATACTACAGCTAACAATTCCTTATCATAGGTAGAATACTTCAGTCCAGAGGGTTTAAGTTTGCAACTAGAATAGGCTATGGGATGTGAATCTTGCATAAGGACAGCTCCTATTCTTGATCCGCTAGCATGACTACTAGAAAGAATGGTCGATTAAAATTAGGTAATTGCAAAATAGGTGCATGTGTTAAAGCATGTTTCAATGAATCAAAAGACTTTTGTTGGTTATCAAACCAATGATATACAATACCTTTCTTTAACAATTTTGTCAAAGATAATGCAAGTAATGAAAAATTTTGGATAAATTTTCTATAAAAGCTGGCAAGACCTAAGAAAGAACGTAACTCATGCACATTTCTAGGGATTGGCCAATTCAAAATTGCTTCTATCTTTTTAGGATCAACTTGAATACCATCAGAAGAAACAATGTGACCTAAATATTCAATTTGGGTTTGGAAAAATTCACTCTTGTCAAGGTTAGCATACAATTGATTCTCTTTCAACAATTTGAAAACCAAAGATAAATGTGCATAATGCATGTTCTCATTCTTACTGAAAACCAATATGTCATGAAAGAAAACAATTACAAAATGCTAATACTTCAAAAATATTTGATTCATCATACGACTGAATGTAGCTGGTACATTAGTCAAACCAAAAGACATAACAAGAAATTCATAATGACCAAACTGAGTTCTAAATGCAATCTTGAAAATGTCAGGTGTATCCAATCGTACTTGATGATATCCAGATTTGAGATCTATCTTGCTAAATATTGTGGCCCCTTATAGTTTATTCATGAGGTCATCTACTCTAGGGATCGGATATCTATTCTTAACAGTGATCTTATTTAGGGCACGATAGTCAATGCACATCTATTATTTTTCTTCTTAACTAATAGGACAGGTGCACCAAAAGGAGAACTACTAGGCCTAATGAGTCCTCGGGTTAATAGTTCTTTAACTTGTGCTTGGATTTCTTTCTATTCAATCTGATTATGTGTATACGGTACCTTACATATGGTGGTTGAGAACATGGGATTAAGTCTATTTTATGGTCTTCAAGACGTATAGGTGGTAAACCATGGGGTAAATGAGTAGCAAAACAATCTTCAAATTGTGAAAGAAATTGTGTGTGCCTAGGATGCATCTAATTTTCCTTAGCTTCAATTTCATTCACCAATACTAAGTATGATTTGTTACCTTTTCTCAATGCACATTTAGCCTGTGTGTGACTAAGCAATGGAAAATTATCAAAGGTGTTCGTTTCAAGTAATGTAATTTGTTTTCTGTTAGAATAAATTTTCATGGAATGTGTGGAATAATCTATATCGGGATTATATTTGTGATGCCAAGGCATTCCTAAAATAATATCACTAGCTTGCAAAGGCACAACCAAGAAATTTCTACACTCAAGATAATCACCAATTTTAATTCTAAATCATGAACTTCTTGTGTACCATTGTATCTAATGCCTAAAAATGTAGCCTTTATGCAATAATGAGTTGGAATAGTAGATAAGTTCAATTCTTTGACCAAATTTGCATAAATAAAATCACGTGTGCTCCCATCATCATGCAAAATAATCTTTTCTTGACCATGGACAAAACATTTCATCATTAATAATGAATGAGGATTTAGCATACTTGGTAAAATATCTGAAGCAGTACCGATATCATCATCATCTCCAGTGAAATTTGGCATGTCTTCATGGTCTTCGTCTTGAGTCGCTCCCAAGTAATTGATTTGAATAATTGGCTTCTTGGATTGACAATTCACTGCTTAGTGTCCAGGTTGATGGCACTTGTAGCAAACTCTAGACTTTGCTTTGAAAACATTATTGATAATGGTTGGAAATTTGGGTATGTTGGGATTTGGCTAGAGAGATGGCTTAGGTTTTGAATTTGTGTTTGATGGTAAAGCAAGGGGTCATGTCTAGGGTTTACGGAAATAAGAAGGAACAAAGTCATTTTGATTGAATCTTTGAAGGTTAGAATTGAATTTCTTTGTACCAAAGTTACCGTTAGTTGGAAATTGTTACGGTTGCTTTTCTCATCCACGAATTTTATCTTCAACAGCATGGGCTAAAGAAATTGCATCCTCCAAAGTCTTTGGCATGTTCACTTTTGCATAGAAGTGACCAAGCAAACTAGACATAAATTTACGCTTGTGGATCACATCAGAAACATCTTCAAGCATTCAAAATTACGGAATAGATTCACGATCTCTTTGTTGCAAAAGATCCCATTGTTTAATTGCTTTTTCATGGAATTGAGGTGGAAGAAAATTTTGCAAAATTTTCTTCTTTTGAAAGGCCTCCCAAGTAGTAGGACAATCAATACTCTTGCGGACAACAATCCACCATAATGATGCTCTGTCTACTAAATGGTTAGTGACACATTTGAGTTTATCTTTTTCAACATACTACTCTTCATGGAAATAATCATCAAATTGACTGATAAAAGTGAGCAGTTTTTTCATCACGTTGCCCATTAAAATTACAAAATTTGAAATTTATTTTACTTATCTTGGCTTCTTTCCTAAGAGACTGTGCTTCGAGTGTCGCATCAATTGTATGTCAAATAATATCTGTGGATTGCACTCCATCTTAATTAACAATGGAGCGTTGAAGTGTAGCCAGTTGTGCTTGCAAAGTTTGACGTGCACTTCATTTCTCTCGAAGTTGCATCATAATTAGGTCCGAATTTTGCTCCATGGTTGGTTCCGAAAAATCACCTTTAGCCATAAAATCTTCCATGTTTTGATCGGACATCTTGCAAAATCTCAAACAACCTCTCACAATCGAAATCTCGTTAGAGGGATGAGCATAGCTCAAGTTTAGGTTTACAAGACTTACTTTTTTTTTAAATATATCGCCCTTTTTGTGATCTTGCTTCTTTTGTGGGTATGGCAATTGATGACGGTCTTTCTCCAAGCAAATACATCTTCCGTATTGTCTGCGTGTGACAGTCTGCTTATTGAAAATCGACTCTGTCAAGGTGTAGGTGTGAACAGAGGCTTGTACAAGGTTAGAAAACGCGTTCAGGATTAGCTCGAAGTGAACATCCACTATGGAAAGGTTTAATATTGAAATTTTGAAGCTTTAGGAAGCTTAAAAACTTTATGATTTTAAAAATCTTAACTATTGGAAATCAATCGTGGTAGGACGACAGCATGTACTTGCCCCACGAAGGGTTTTCATAGACAGGATGAACAGGTAATTGGCCTCTAAAGGTCGTAATAAACTTATATGAAAAGTATTGTGGATTTTCCAGTGTTGGGGTATTTCTAATTTAAATGCATTGTCATTGATTTTGTGAATGATCTTAAAAGGTCCATAAAATCTGGGGGCTAACTTAACAACACGGTGTCTCTCAACACTTTGCAATCTTCTCTTTTCAATGCGTAACCAAACATAATCATCAACTTTGAAACTCATAGCTTTTCTTTTCTTGTTAGCTTGTTTAGTGTATGATTGTTGGGCTTTCGCAATCATGTCTTTGACTTCCGTAAAAATAGTAGCATGCATATTAGCAATATCATTAGCAGCTTTAACTTTGTTTGATAATGATGTAACATGTGTAGACAATATATGTCCATAAACGATTTCAAAAGGTGCTTTGTGTGTAGCTGTGTGCAGTGTATTATTGTATGTAAATTGAAGTAAATGCAAAAATGTGTATCCCATGTTTGTGGTTTTGAAATTGTGTATGCATGCAAAATATCTAAAATTGCACTGTTAGTAACTTCTGTTTGTCCATTTGTTTTAGAATGAAATACAGATGAAATCAATATTTGTACCTAAATTAGCAAACAAAGTAGTCCAAAAATTATAATAGAATCTAGATCAGAAAGAATAACTTTTGGTAAACCATGGTTAGTGAAAACTGTCTTAAAAAACAATTGTGAAGCTTGAGATGTAGTTAATGTTTTCTTGCATGGAATGAAATATGCTTGTTTGCTAAATCATTCTACTATAGTCCAAATCATATCATGATTAGCTTGGGTGCTAGGCAAACCAGTTATAAAATCCATTGAAATATGTTCGCATGGTTTTTCAAGAATTGGTAAAGGCTAAAATAAACCATATTCCTTACCATGGTGTCGCTTAACTCTTTGACAAATTAAACATTCAAAAAAAAAGTTAGAAATATCAGCTTCCATTTGTGGCCAGTAAAATCTTCAACCAATGTATGTAAAGTAGAAATAATACCTCTATGGCCTTGATATGGGGGACAATGAATTTCGTGCAACACAAACGTTCAAAATGGAACAGTTACACACAACCTTTTCTCATAAAACATAAATCCATCAGAATAAGACACTGAATCTATTGGAATCCACTTATTAACAACTAATTTATTCCAATCAGGTTGAAAACTGGGGTCTTGGACAAAGGTATCATTCATAGGGATAAGGGAATCAAAAGATATAACTAAGATATTATGGATACTTGGTCTTCTACTTAAGGCATTGGCAACAACATTCTCTTTTTCGGGTTGATATTGGATAAGTGGATGAAAATTTTGAATAAAATCAGCCCATTTAATATGACGGTTAGAGATTTGTGGCTGACTAAGGAGATGTTTGATACTTTGTTGGACAGTTTTGATCATGAATTCAGATCCCATTAAATAGTGTTTCCGTTGACGTAAAGCTTGTACTACACCTAATAATTCCTTATCATAGGTAGAATACTTCAGCTCAAAGGGTTTAAGTTTGCAACTAGAATAGGCTATGGGATGTGCATCTTGCATAAGGACAGCTCCTATTACAGATCCACTAGCATCAGTGAGACTACCAGAAATAATGATCTATTAAAGCCAGGTAATTGCAAAACAGGGGCATGGGTTAAAGCATGTTTCAATAAATCAAAAAACTTTTGTTGATTATCAGACCAATGGTATACAATACCTTTCTTTAATAATTTTGTTAAAGGTAATGCAAGTAATGAAAATTTTCTCGCAAATTTTCTATAAAAGCTAGCAAGACCTAAGAAAGAACGTAACTCATGCACATTTTTAGGGCTCGGCCAATTCAAAATTTCTTCTATCTTTTTAGGATCAACTTGAATACCATCTGAATATCAATGAAAACAATACAGTGTAGCATAGACTTTTTCTAAACCTTTCATGCGGGTGACAACCACTCTAGCTAGTTCATTATGGTCTCTACTGTGTTTTAGATGTGTGATTTGAGGGGTAGCAGGTTTAGTCAGTTAGTCCGGATCTCTATTAGGACATGTGGCTAAGGTTTAGTAACCACATTCATTTTTTGGACCATTAGGTCATGATTTGTGAGTCTGGTGGCCCTATAAGCCATTCTACGTGTCTGGAAGGCTACGTGGGTGTCGTCTAGCTAGGGCTTAGGCTCTGCCTAATCATCTGAGTCCGAATGTTTGCACATACGAGTTGACTATTTTTGGAGTTCAAATTTGGCCATTTGAGGCTGAGGTTAGCTGTGCGTAAAGGACTAAGAAAAGAGGGATTTAAGAAGCCAAGAGGGCATGGGGGAGAGCTCATTTTTCATTTTTGAGTTGAGAGAGAGAGAGAGAGAGAGAGAGAGAGAGAGAGAGAGAGAGAGAGAGAGAGAGAGAGAGAGAGAGAGAGAGAGAGAGAGAGAGAGAGAGAGAGAGAGAGAGAGAGAGAGAGAGAGAGAGAGAGAGAGAGAGAGAGATCTGGTTGGAAACAATTTTGTGCTTGGTGATCTTCACTACCACACCTTCAAGCCTTGGAGGTAAGATCTAAGTGTGCCTTCATATTGGATAATTACTTCTAAGATCATAGTTGAGAGATTGATCAAGGTGCGTGTGAGATTCATCACAATTTTTTTCATTTTGGAACTTTCGATGAAGTGCTCGAATGGATTCACTATTGTCCAAATCTCACTACTACTTGGAAAATCTGATTCCTTAATTTTCTTGGATGAATCATACCAATTCAAGTCCTAGACTTGGACTTGGACAATGACATTCAGCCTCAGATGGCCACTCAGTCTCGAACGGGCTCGGACCCCTTCTCTCTCTTTGCCATCTTAATACCTTGAAGCTCTCTTTTCCCTCTTTTTTTCCTATTTTGGGCCTGCAATTACAACAAAAACCCTACTCTGTGTTTCTCTTTTTTCCTTATGTAAATGCATCCAAATCACAAGAAAACACTTACACTAATCCAATCTACTTACCTAAATCCCAAAAATAAAAAAAAATTACTTGCAAAGGAGATCGAATACCTCTTTAACTCGCTCACTTCCTATCTATCTCAAGCATCAGTTCTTTGGGGCAAACCCTTCTTCAATGCTTGATTTGGAGTGCACAAGCACTCAAAGCTTGAATCCATTGGTCCTGGCAATGGAACCAAAATGTAGGAGCTCATGCTCAGCGGTCAAGATGTATGGACTGCTTATTATTTCAAGCATTTCAAGCTAAGTGCAATGGCTACCTCTCACATAGCCATCCACATTCTCACACCTAGAAGTATAGTGAGCTTACCTTCATCCTTGATCGAGTTGCATCCTCCCTCAAACAAATACAGAGGCGAGCACATGCAAGTACAAACTTACCATCCAACTAGATTCAATTTATTCATCTTGGAGAAGTATATATCATTGAGTACTAATAGATGAGATGGAGGCCAGAAAATTGCAAACTCAAGGAAAGAAACATATAGATTTGTGGGTGGATGGAAATTTTTATCCCAAGGATCCTTCAACAAGTAAACCTCCTAATTTTTTTAATATTCATGTAACTACGTGAGATATGTTGGGAAAAGTTATGATGGGATGCTTGGATATTGTAAAAGGTTATACTCTACATCTTACACATACATGGCTCAAATTAATGAAATGAGAAAAGCATTATTTATTGCATAGACAAGCATTTTTGAGCTTACAAATAAGATTGATGTTTTGGAAAATGTTAATATGTCATTATAAGACAAGCTAGTACACTTAAAGAAAACTCGAATAGGATTCAGAGAGAGAAAGAGACCGTTAAGAAATAGAACTAGCTTGTATGAGAGAGTAAAGAAAAGAAGATTGAATCTTGCAAAGAAATATGTATCTAATATGTCACACATTAATATTCAAGCGAGTGAGGAGAGAATCAGTATTTTAAAAGAGACCATGAATAATAATGATATTTTGAGGATTCTTAAGTCACCTCAGAATTTGGATTTGAGAGGCCCAACTCTCAAAGAATTGGTTAAGAACTTAAAGGACACACTAAAACCAAACACAATTGTAGAGACATGTGATACTGTGGGCATTAGTTGAAAAGGTTATGGTGCTATCTCAAGATTATGGTTTAAAAATCCAAAATGTAATAGAATAACTAGATTTGGGTTGCCTCGAGCTCTTAGAGTATCGGTTGCACGAGGACTGCCATGAATCGTAAGATTCCACAAGTTTTTGGGAAATACATTCATATTGAAGCGTCTATGCCATACAAAAAGACAAAAAGAAAATCTAGTTTTGAATATAATGCATTTAAAAATATATGTGTAATAAACCCCCCTTGCATGTTCCATAGGAACCCCCCCAATAATTTTCATTAAAATTACTAGAAATTATTTTTATCTCCTCCCCCCTATCGATGCCGAATAGGTGGGGGGGGGGAGAGAAGAGGAGAAGATGACAATGATTACATTGAGGGGGAGGCCATGTGGTTTACCACCCCCTGTCTCCCTTGATCTGCGGCCAATTTGCGGCCTAAATGGGCTCCCCACTACCATGCGCATACAAATGGGTGGTGGTGGGTGGGGTGAGACACCACCACCATCCCATACCACCTTCTCCCCCCCCCCCCCCCCCCCCCTCTGGAGGAAAAAGAGGATGACACAGCATGCTACCGCTCTGACGAGAGAGAGAGAGAGAGAGAGAGAGAGAGAGAGAGAGAGAGAGAGAGAGAGAGAGAGAGAGAGAGAGAGAGAGAGAGAGAGTTTTGGAAGGTTCCAAAAACTCCCTCCCATAAGAGGGGTTCATATGCACAAGCCCCACAATCGAATAGAGCCCCACCTTCTATCAATTGCTTTTGTTCGGGAGGCCTCAATTGTAGAATCCCTGCTCCCACTTTGCAAAATTTCTCTACAAGGTTAGGTAGTACATCAAGGTCCTCTACCAAGGACACACACAACTAGGCCATTTTCCAAGATGCCTCGATTTATCAATCGAGTCCATGGCCGGGGATAGTACGAATCCTCATCTTAGTCAAAGCTAAAAATATGGCTCCAAAAACAAAGAGTGGCACGCACCAATGGTAATCCCACATCCAACAATAGCGCCACCAGCTAGGGCATTGTAACTAATATGAATACAACGTTGGATATCCATAATTCATCTCCGAATACCCAGGTACTAATTGCCATCTCCTCTATTCATTAAGTCATAGATTATATCGTTGACCGATACTTTTATACTTGTTTAGAAGAAGGTTGGGTTGTCGATCAATGTAAGTGATCAATAGAACTTACAGCTTGTGTAGTTGTATGAGACCTTAATACATGCCTTAGCTAAAGGAAGGGAGTGTTAAGTAAAATTGTGCATAGTATCACTCTTAGATCCCAAGGGGGAGAGCGAATATGTGGATGAAAATGTTATCATGTCTATTCTTGCATTTTTTGGAAAAATGCAATTGGTTTTGTTGGTTGATCAAACAATATCCTAAATGCTTTTACATTCGATTGACTGTTGGATTATCATTTGGATGATTATTCCAAGTGCTTGTGATTGATGGTAAATTCATGGCGGGGGTCTGTCATGATAAATTTCCATGAAGATAAAGTAATGTTTTTCTGGAAGATGATATTAGGGCTAACTGCCTTGACTGTGCTTGATTCTTAAATGATTTAATTAGGAAAGATTCTATGCACACGTGGATCACCTCTATGATCACACCGTGGATCAACCTGAAAAGGCCACTGCTCGATTCATGGGCCGAAGGTCGAGTAGTCAAAAGGCCAACCACGAGAATAATGTTTCTCTCCTCGGTAGCTTGTGGGTCAGGTGGAGCTTTGGACACCCTTGCCAAGAATCGAGTTGAAGACCTCAGTGGCCCCAAAAACTGCGGCATTCAAAGATCCTATTCTAGATAAAGGATGGAAATTGTGGTGCCATGTGATTTGGATCAGCTACTTCTATAGGCGACAAGGGACATGTAATTTCTCCTGTATGGGTAGGAGACAAAGATTAACTTGAAGATAAGTTAAGAAACTTGTTTGTCAAAAGGATTGGTTGCTCTGTTTTTGTATCAGTACTATACATTATGCGAACGAGCCCCGTTCCCTAAAAGGCTTAATTAAGGAATCCGACTTTAAATGTCACACATAATTGTGGTAGGACCTAATTAAATAACTAAAGAATGCCTATTGAGGGAAGCAGGTGGGCGGAACCCCCGATAGGTCTGTCTTACGGCAAGGTGGTCCCAGAGAACTGGGAGGCTTCTCACAAGATTTTACCGACGTCCGCACCCTAGAAATTATTAGATTAGAACCTCGATTCATGCCCTTTTAGGGGACTGGAATGGGACTATGCCCTACGGGTAGAGAGGTTGAGCAGGGCATCCCTCTCATTTTCCATTCTCTTTGAACCAAGTGCAGCATGGATCTTCTTCGGATTGGGTATCTCTACGTAAAGTAGGATATCCAGGACCCGACGCTAGAATCCTGTCAGGAGACCTTGATCACTAGGAACCCAAATTTCAGGTCGATCCCAATGTGTTTTTCTGCGAAAGTTTTGTTGCAAGGAAAACTTGAGAAACCCTAGTTGAAAAACCCTATAACATTCCATGGAAGTACCAGGCAACGTCACTTAGATTCGTGTCTCGATGGACTGCTAAAAACATGCTTGGACAGCTGAGACACACATGTTATACTTGATATCAAAGTAAAACTTCATAATGAGGTGTGATTGATTAATGGATGGTTCATAGACATATCCTAAACAGAATAACCTAAGTGGTATGGCTTATTGTCAAGCACCTTCTGCACCCCCAAGTACTGACATGCAAGAGAAGAAATTCTTGCTTAAGAATATTAAGGCACCCTAGTTTGGTGGAAAATTAATAGACATTGCAGAGGAGGTGAAAATATGGATTGAGTCGATGAATGATTATTTCTCTGTTGTAGGAACTGCTTCTGCCAATCAAGTAATGATAGCCAAAGTTGGCCAGGCTCGGATATGGTGGAAGAAATGGTGCAAAGATTAAGGTATTTCTGAAACCACTGTCACTTGGGTTCAATTGAAAGATGTTGTAGATAGACAATACCTTCTGCTGACCTACTAGACTTTGAGGATGAATGAATTCTTCATGCTAAAGTAGCTGGAATTAACCTTGGAAGCTTACTACTCAAAGTTTGTATCCCTACTAAAATATGCACCACCTATGGATATTGCATAGCAAGCATCCAAGTTTTGCCATGGCCTAAACACTCCTCTAAACCACCATCTTGAAGCAATGCGTCCAACAGACTTGCAAGATGCATTACTTTGAGAAAAGCCAATCATCCAAGAACTTAAATCGGGAAATTGTGACAAAGATGATTCTCGAGATTAGGATAAGAGATACCACACATGCCGAGAGATAGGGCACATCTGTAGGAGATGTCCTGCTTCCACTACAATGAGCTAGGGCACATCCAACCAAAATGCCTTGACTTAAGTCTAGAAGATATTAAGTTTTCGAGAAAACGAAGCTACACAAGTGCAATCTTTGGATATATAGAGTAATCAGATGAAGATGAAGACCTAGAACCTACTACACCTCTTTAGGATTACTAGAAACCCTAGAAATTTTATCGACATGTAATACAACTTGTATTGGAATAAACCTTACTCTTGTAACTACAGATAACTCGAGTGATATGAGTTGCATCAATTTTAAGCCTATAACTTACAAGTGATCAGAGATACTTTAGCAAGGAATGACAATTATAACTTGCAGTCAATTTCTCTTAAGTTGTTCCTTCTCAACTAATATAGATTGTGTCTTACCAGAATGTCGAAGCTTGGGATTATTCTTTAGTATTACAAGCAAAGCAGATTGTCCATGGATCTCAGTCCAGATCTAAAAAGAGGAAAATTTGGAAACATAGTTTCTAAGATAAAGGACCATTTCGGTCCACTAAAAGGATCCTAGAGCAATTAAGTCTAAAGAGGAAAATCCTGCCAAAGACAACCAAGAATCTTGTGACCACAAGTGATAAAGTTCCACGTTGTTTCTATTACAAGGAGCTAGGTCATTTCAAAAGGGAATGTCCAAAGCACCCTAAACACCAATGCTCCTAGTATCACAATATTGGACATATCCACATCAATTTTCCCAAGAAGACTCAAAGAGAGATTGAACTTACAAGAAATGTTGTACAAGCTTCAGTGTTCCAGAATCTACTAGGATGTTATCAGATACCTAGGAAAAAAACCTATAAGATATTCATGAGATGTATCTACAATAAACTTTTCTCTTGTAATCCATATTCGAATATATCAAATACAATAAGTTGTTGTTTTAAAATACCGAATGCTTATGAGAGGTTAGAGTGTCGTAATGAATGTGTGATGGGTCCTACCCCACAGGTTCCAAAATGAAACCCCCAGTTTCTTTCGAGATGAGGACATCTCGAGTTCTCTAAGGGGGAGAGGATGTAATAAACCCCCCTTGCATGTTCCATACAAACCCCCCTATAATTTTTCATTAAAATTATTGAAAACTTTTTTATCTCCTCCCCCCTAGTCGATGCCAAATAGGTGGTGGGGGGGGGGGGAGAAGAGGAGAAGATGACAACGATTACGTTAAGGGGGAGGCCACGTGGCCTACACCCTAGCTCCCTCGATTAGTCCACAACCTAATTAATGGGCTCCTTGCTGCCATGCACATGCGGAGGTAGGTGGTGGGTGGGGTGAGACACCACCACCACCCCCCCATACCACCTCCCTCCCCCCCAACCTATCAAACCACTATCCTTCCCCCCCCAGGGAGGAAATACGAGATGCCACATCATGCTGCAACTCTGATAAGATAGAGAGAGAGAGAGAGAAACTTTTGGAAGGTTCCAAAAATTCCCTCTTATAAGAAGTTCATATGCATAAGCCCCGCAATTGCATACAACCCCACCCTCTATGACTTGCTCTTGTTCAGGAGGCCTCAATTGCAGAATCCTTGCTCCCACTTTGTGGAATTTCTCTACAAGGTTAGGTAGTCTAGCAAGGTTCTCTACCAAGGATGCGCGCAAGTAGGCCATTTTTCAAGTCGCCTCCATTTATCGATTAAGTCCATGGCTAGGGATGGTACGAATCCTCATCTTAGTCGAAGTTGGAAATATGGCTCCAAAACAAAGAGTGGCACGCACCAATGGTAATCTCACATCCAACAATAGAGCCACCAGCCAGGGCGTTGCAATTAATACGAATACAATGTTGAGTATGGATAATTCATCTCGGAATACCCAAGTACTAATTGTCATCTCCTCTATTCATTAAGTCATAGATTATATCGTCTTGGCATGTGCTTGAATTCAATTAAATGAGCAGCTTGAATTTATTTTTCAATGGTTAATGAACTCATAGGATAATTTTTCCCACATTAATCATAAATGACCTTGCATAGATTTATGCATATGGCGCATTGAGATTCACACAAATCCTTGTACTAAATAAAATCATTAAAAGGGTTAAACTTCATCTGAAATATTTGCAAGACCGATTTTTCAAAATGCATGTATCAAGAAAAGTTAATTGCATCTAGCTACTATGCGATAAATTCATACATAACATAAATAGCATATAAGGATCCAAAGTATTGTCTGACTCCCCTCTTCTTGCAAATTAGTAGGTATGTTTTTGCCACATTGAAGGGATATGTTGTAGCTTGCACACCTGATTTGCATGATAAGAAATCTAGCCTAAATGAAAATTCATTTTAGAAACTCTAGATCTTTCCCCAAGCTATTACTAATATCATAAACTGATAGCTCATGTTTCATAGATTGGTATCTTGATGATGTGTGTAGGTAGTACAAACAATAATCATAAGGATTAAAACTAAGATGCCTTGAGATCCTTCTATTAATTTACTGATTTCATCAATCCAATTCGGAGTGATGCTATATACAAATGAAAATTCCAGGCCTCAAAGGCAAGTGGAGAGCTCAAGGATTAGGAAACCCTAACTCAAAGGAAAGACTGATACTTTTATACTTGTTGGGAAGAAGGTTGGGTTGTCGATCAATGTAAATGATCAATATAACTTATATCTTGTATAGTTGCATGAGACCTTAACATATGCCTTAACTGAAGGAAGGGAGTGTTAAGTAAAATTGTGCATAGTATTGCTCTCAGATCCCAAGGGGGAGAGCGAATATGCAGATGAAAATGTTATCGCTTTTATTCTTGAATTGTTTGGAAAAATACAATTGGTTTTATTAGTTGACCAAACAACATTCTAAATGCTTTTACATTCACTTGATTATTGGATTGTCATTTGGATGATTATTTCAAGTGCTTGTGATTGATGGTAAATTCATGGCGGGGGTCTGTGATGACAAATTGCCATGGGGATAAAGGAATGTTTTCTAAGAGGATGATATTATGACTGACTGCCTTGATTATGCTTGATTCTTAAATGATTTAATTAAGAAAAGGTTCTATGCACGGGTGGATTACCTCCATGATTGCACCACAAATCAACCCGAAAAGGGCACTGTTGAATTCATGAGCCAAAGGCCTAGTGTTAAAAAGGCCAACCACGGGAATAATTTCACTCCAAGGTAGCTTGTGGGTCAAGTGAAGCCTTGGATACCCCTTGCCAAGTCTGTAATGGAGTTGAAGATCTCCATGGCCCTAACATCTGTGGCATTGGAAGATCCTATTCTACATAAAGGATAGAAATTGTGGTGACATGTAATTTGGATCAGCTACTTCTATAGGCCAGAAGGGACATGTCATTTCTCTTGTAGGGGCAGAAGACAAATATTAACTTGAAGATAAGTTAAGGAACTTGTTTGTCAAAAGGAGTGCTTGCTCTGTTTTTGTGTCTGCACTATAAATTAGGCGAACAAACCTCGTTCCCTAAAAAGCTTAATTAAGGAAGCTGACTTTAAATGTCACATATAATTGTGGTAGGACCTAATTAAATAACTAAAGAATTCCTATTAAGGGAAGCGGGTGGCTGGAATCCCTAACGGGTTCCCAAAGAACTGGGAGGCTTCTCACAAGATTTTACTGATGTCCGACCCCTAGAAATTGCTAGATTAGAACCTTGATTCATACCATTTTAGGGGACCAGAATGGGACTATGCCCTATGTGTGGAGAGGTTGAGCGACGCATCCCTCTAGTTTCCCATTCTTTTTGAACCAAGTGTAGCATGGATGTGCTTCGGCTTGGGTGTCTCTGCGTAAAGTAGGATTTCCAAGACATGAGACTAAAATCTTGTTAAGAGACCTTGACCACTAGGAACCCAAATTTTAGGACGATCCCAATGGGTTTGGCCGCGAATGTTCCGTTGCGAGGAGGACTCGAGAAACCCTAGGTGACAAACCCCATAACATTCCATGGGAGTACCGGGTAGTGTCGCTTAGATTCGACTTGGACCACTAAAATGGTGTCTGGATAGCCAATAGATAGGCACATTACAGTTGATATCAGAGTAAAACTTCATAATGAGGTGTGATTGATTAATGGATGGTTCATAGACATATCCTAAAAAGAATAACCTAAGTGGTATGGCTTATTGTCAGGAACCTTCTACACCCACGAATACTAACATGCAAGAGAAAAAATTCCTTCTCAAGGAGATTAAGGCACCCTAGTTTGGTGGAAAAGGAATAGATGTCAAAGTGGAGGCGGAGATATGGATTGAGTCGATGAATGATTATTTCTCTGCTATAGGAATTGGTTCTGGCAATGAAGCAATGATAGCCAAACTTAAGTTATTTGGCTAAATCTTGGATATGGTGGAAGAAATTGTGCAAAGATCAAGGTATTTCTGAAACTATTGTCACTTGGGTTTAGTTGAAAGATGATGTATACAAACGATACCTTCCACCGACCTACCGAACTTTGAGGATGAATGAATTCTTCAAGCTAAAGCAGTTGGAATTAACCTTGGAAGCTTACTACTCAAAGTTGGAATTAACCTTGGAAGCTTACTACTCAAAGTTTTTATTCCTACTAAAATATGCACCACTTATGGATATTGTGCAACAAGTATGCAAGTTTTGCCATGGCCTAAACACTCCTCTGAACCACCATCTTGAAGCAATGCATCCAACAGACTTGCAAGGTGCATTATTTTGAGCAAAGCCAATCATCCAAGAACTTAAATCGGGCAATTGCGACAAAGATGATTCGTGAGATCAGGATAAGAGATGCCACACGTGCGGAGAGATAGGGCACATCTGTAAGAGATGTCCCAACCGTCGATGCCTCCACTACAATGAGCTAGGGCACATCCAAGAAGACTGCCCCGACTTAAGTCCAGAAGATATTGAGCCTCCAAGAAAATGAAGCTATACAAGTGCAGTCTTTGGATATATAGAGTAATTAGATGAAGAGGAAGACCTAGAACCCACTACACCTCTTTAGGATTACTAGAAACCCTAGAAATTTTATCGACATGTAATACAACTTGTATTGGAATAAACCTTACTCTTGTAACTATAGATAACTCAAGTAATATAAGTTGCATCAATTTTGTAGCCTGGAACTTACAAGTGATCAGATATACTTTAGCAAGGAATGATAGTTATAACTTGTAATGAATTCCTCTTAAGTTGTTCCTTCTCAACTAATATAGATTGTGTCTTACCAGAATGTTGAAGCTTGAAAGTATTCTTTAGTATTACAAGCAAAGCCGATTGTCCATGGATCTCACTCCAGATCTAAAAATAGGAAAATTTGGAGACATATTTTCGGAGATAAAGGACCACTTTGGTCCCCGCTAAAAGGATCCTAGGGAAATTTGGTCTAAAGAAGAAAATCTTGCCAAGATAACCAAGAATCTTGTGACTATAAGTGATAAAGTTACACGATGTTTCTATTGCAAGGAGCTAGGTCATTTCAAAAGGGAATGTCCAAAGCACCCTGAACACTGATGCTCCTAGTACCACAACATTGGACATATCCACATCTATTGTCCCAACAAGACTCAACTTGAACTTACAAGAAATGAAGTTGTACAAGCTTCAGTGATCCAGAATCTACTAGGAATTTATCAGATACCTAGGGAAAAAAACCTAGAAGATATTCATGAGATGTAACTATAATAAGCTTTTCTCTTGTAATCCAGATTCAAATATATCAAATACAATAAGTTGTTGTTTTAAAAGACCACATGCTTATGAGAGGTCAGAGTGTCGCAACGAATGCGTGATGGGTCCTACCCCACAGGTTCCAAAATGAAACCCCCAGTTTCTTTCAAGGTGAGGATATCTCGAGTTCTCTAAGGGGGAGAGGATGTAATAAACCCCCCTTTCATGTTCCATAGGAACCCCCGCCCCCTATAACTTTTTATTAAAATTAATGGAAATTTGTTAAATCTCCTCCCCCCCTATCGATGCCAAACGGGTGGTAGGAGGGAAGAAGAGCAGAAGATGATGATCATTACATTGAGGGGGAGGCCATGCGGCATGCAACCGCCCTGGCTCCCTCGATCAGTCCGCGACCTAAATGGGCTCCTTGCCACCATGTGCATGCAAACAGGTGGTGGGTGGGGTGAGACACCACCACCACCCCATGCCACCTTCTCCACCCCCTCCCCCACCTATTAAACCACTATCTTCCCCCCCATGGAGGAAAAAGAGGACACCACATCACGCTACTGCTCTAACAAGAGAGAGAGAGAGAGAGAGAGAGAGAGAGAGAGAGAAACTTCTAGAAGGTTCCAAAATTTCCCTACCATAAGAGAGGCTCATATGCACAAGCTCCACAATCGCATACAACCCCACCCTCTATCACTTGCTCTTGTTTGGAAGGCCTCAATTGTAGAATCCCTACTCCCACTTCACAGAATTTCTTTACAAGGTTAGGTAGTCGCAAGGTTCTCTACCAAGGATGTGCACAAGTAGACCATTTTTCAAAATGCCTCCATTTATCGATTGAGTCCATGGCTGGGGATAGTATGAATCCGCATCTTAGTCAAAGCTAAAAATATGGCTCCAAAACAAGGAGTGGCACACACCAATGGTAATCCCGCATCCAACAATAGAGCCACTGGTTAAGGTGTTGTAGTTAATACGAATACAACGTTGGGTATGTATAATTCATCTCCAAATACCCAAGTACTAATTGCCATCTCCTCTATTCATTGAGTCATAGATTATATCGTCTTGGCATGTAGTTGAATTCAATTAAATGAGTAGCTTGAATTTATTTTTCAATGGTTAATGAACTCATAGGATAATTCTTCCCACATTAATCATAAATGACCTTGCATAGATTTATGCATATGGCGCATTGAAATTCACACAAATCCTTGTACCAAATAAAATCATTGAAAGGATTAAACTTCATCTGAAATATTTGCAAGACTTAGTTTTCAAATTGCATCTAGATACTATGCGATAAGTTTATACATAGCATAAATAGCATATAAGGATCCAAAGTACTGTGATCCCCTCTTCTTGCAAATTAGTAGGTACGTTTTTGCCACATTGAAGGGATATCTTGTAGCTTGCACACTTGACGGATTGCATCATAAGTTGTCTAGGGTAAAGGAAATTCATTTCAGAAACTCTAGATCTTTCCCCAAGCTCTTGCTAATATCACTAACTGATAGCTCATGTTATATAGATTGGGATCTTGATGATGTGCATAGTTCATAAAACAATGATCATAAGGATTAAAACTAGGATGCCTTGAGATATGTTTGTTTATTACTCATTTCATCAATCCAATTCGGAGTGAGGCTAGATACAAAGGACAACTCCAGGCCTCAAGGGCAAGTGGAGAGCTCAAGGATTAGGGAACCGTAAGTCAAAGGAAAGACCAATACTTTTATACTTGTTGGGAAGAAGGTTGGGTTTTCGATCAATGTAAGTGATCAATAGAACTTACATCTTGTATAGTTGTATGAGACCTTAACATATGCCTTATTCAAAGGAAGGGAGTGTTAAGCAAAATTGTGCATAGTATCGCTCTCAGATCCCAAGGGGGAGAGTGAATATGCAGATGAAAATGTTATTGCGTCTATTCTTGCATTGTTTGGAAAAATACAATTGGTTTTGTTGTGGTTGATCAAACAACATCGTAAATTCTTTTACATTCAACTGATTGTTGGATTGTCGTTTGGGTGATTATTCCAAGTACTTGTGATTGATGGTAAATTCATGGCAGGGGTCAATCATGAAAAATGGGGCCTTCTTCTCTGTTCACGACCAAAAAAAAAATCCCCCCCTCCCCCACGATTTCCAAAAATTGAGGGGGGGCCAAAGGGAGCCCCCAAAGGTCACATCTCTTGGGCTTCCTAAAGCCTATTCCCACTTGACCTTGGCCTTGGCCTCCCGGGCACTCCTATTTCTATGTCTCCGGTGTCCGATTTGTAGTCCAAAAAATCCTGGGCATCCATCTTGAAGTCCTCCACTGCCGGGCAACTCCTAGGGTCTCGTCTGACATGCCAAATTATTATGAAAATTCACCAACTGTCATCTAATGGGTCTTTTAAAAGAACTTTCAAGCATTGCTGCTTAAAATCATACTGATTGCAACTACCACCTTTGAGAAGTCTATTTTTCCCTTGAAATTCAGAAGATATCTATCATCTTCACTTGACATACATGCAATATATTCTGACCGGTTGGACATGTATCAACTCCTGCATAGAGTGGCAATTGAATGAGATATTTTAGGGTTGTTTTGAAGTTTGAATACTCTTATTTTAACAGACAAAATATTGCTACTTATAGCCGTGGGCTGATTGTATTTGGTACTACAGTACAAACATTGATACTTGTATGGATATAGTTTTGGTTCTATTAGTAGGTATAAAGCTAGGCTGGTTGCAAAAGGCTATGCCCAGACATATTGCATAGATTATGATGAAACCTTCAGTCCAGTTGCTAGGATGGCAACTGTCAGATGTGTGATTGCTTTGGCAGCAGCCAAAGGTTGGAGGTTGCAGCAAATGGATGTGAAGAATGCCTTCTTGCATGGTGATTTGCAGGAAGAAGTGTATATGGATCAGCCAGCAGGTTATGAAGATTTAGAGCATCCCACATATGTGTGCAGGTTGAAGAAGGCGCTCTATGGGCTCAAGCAAGCACCTAGAGCATGGTCTGACAAGATCAGAGAGTATCTTATCAATATTGGCTTTTATGTGTTTGATGCTGATCACTCACTTTATGTGAGAAAGGGAGATGCAGGTTTTGTCATCATAGTCATCTATGTGGATGACTTGATTATTACAGGTGATAGTGATAGTGGGATTGTTGAAGTCAAGGATTTTTTGAAGAAGAAGTTTGAGATGAAGGATTTAGGTGAGCTAAGATACTTCCTTGGCATTGAGGTGATCAGATGTGATGATGGTATATGGCTGTCCCAAAGACAGTATGGCTTGAATATGTTGTCCAAGTATGGTATGACTGCATGCAAACCACTTTCAATCCCGTTGGAGCAGAATGTAAAGTTGAGTGCTGATGTTGGGGATGAGATAGAAGAACCTACTATGTTCAGGAGGATAGTGGGGTGTTTGATCTACATGACCATTACAAGGCCAGACTTGAGCTACAGTGTTGGTCTTGTGAATCAGTTTATGCAAGTACCTAGAAAGCCACATTTGGATGCAGTCAGATGCATATTGAGATATGTGAAGTCCACATTACATTATGGACTTTTCTATGAGGTAGATACATATGTACAGGTGTTTGGATACACAGATGCAGATTGGGCTGGTAGTATGTGTGATAGAAGATCTACCAACGGATGCATGTTCTCTCTTGGTAGTGCAGCAGTTTCTTGGAGCAGCAAAAAGCAATCTACAGTTGCTTTATCGAGTACAGAGGCTGAGTATAGAGGTGCTGCTGTTGCAGCATGTGAGGTAGTATGGCTACAGAAGTTAATGGCTGATTTGGATGTGCAGGTGGAAGGTCCAATTGTCATTTATTGTGACAACATGAGCAGTATACAGTTGGCTAGGAACCCTGTGTTCCATGCCAGGACAAAACATATTGAGGTACACTACCACTTTGTGAGAGAGAAGGTACTAGCAGGTGAGATTGACTTGGTGTATGTCAGCACACAGGATCAGATAGCTGACATCTTCACAAAGGCATTGGATACAGAGAAGCTTCAAAAGTTTTGAAGCTTACTTGGAGTTGCAGAGATGCAGTTGAGCTTAATGAAATTGTTTTTATGAAATCTTAATAAGATGAAGTAAAGCAAATATTGCTGCTCCAAACATTTCCTTACTTCCAATGCTATCTTGTAGAATTACGAAGCGTATAATTTAGTATTTTGAGTCATGTTTATGACTACAATGCATTCTTTGCATTATCGACAAAGGGTTGAGATGATGAACATCCTGGAGCAAATGTATAATCCATCACCTTTATACATGGAACGAAGATGGATGGGTGCCTCAGGAATCTACTATATAGCCGCCCATCGGTTTGCTTATCTACAAACCAACCTAAAGAGGATCAAGTGGTTGGAAGACTTGAAAGTTGTAAAGCTGTTCATTTTTGTGGAAGCTCACGTAAACTCAACTTTACATATTCGAGGTCGGAGGGTTGAGATGAACTCATATGTATATGAGGAAGTAACCCGTGTAATCCCTGCCACCGACAGGATTAAAGTGTTAGGGTGCCATGAAAAGAATGGGTTTCAAAGGAAAGGATACCCTGAACTTCCAATGATTTACCGATTCCTAAAGATCCATGACCCGAAACCATACTATTATACAATTCCTGTAAATAAATGTAATACAACGTTGTTTTTCCCAAACTAAATGTAACAGTTGGCTTATCATCGCAAGAAACGTTGTATTCCGAAAGGGCTATGCCCATATAAATACAAATAAGACTTCCTTTTATCAATGTCTGATTGTGCATGAGAATTGATAAAAAGTTAAGTAGCTACATTGCTTATGTGATAGAAGAATTGAAGATGTAATTTAATTCAATAACGATTATCATATAATAACGTTAAGAAACCTTTACCCAGGCACAACCCCAGGTACAAGTTTCCAATTCGCCTCTTACATCAAGTACTGCTGTAATCCAAGAGAAGAAGTTTCTTCTCAAGCAGATTAAGCCGCCCGAGTTTGACGGGAGAGGCAGGTCCGTCCAAGCGGATACTGAAATTTGGATTGAATCCATGGAGGATTACTTCGAAGCAGCCGGTACTACACCCGCTAATCAGGCTATGCTCACCAAGCTAAAGCTCACACAGCGAAGCCAGGCTTTGGTGGAAGCAATGGTGCAGGGATCAAGGGATCGCGGAAGGATCCGTTACCTGGGAGAAGCTGAAGAAAGCCATGTAAGGAAGATACTTACCACCTGCATATTGCACGTAGAAAATGAATGAGTTCTACGAGCTAAAACAGCTGGGGCTCATGCTTAACACATACTATTCTAAATTTGTCTCACTTCTTAAGTATGTACCACAGATGGACATGACACAGTAGGTGTCCAAATTTTGTGCTGGTTTAAATCCACCAGTAAATACCTGTCTTGAATCTATGCATCCATCAGATCTTCAGGATGCACTCATTCAAACGGTGCCTATAATGTAGAAGGTACAGTCTAGACCAAGGGGTAACAAAAACTGGGTCTTATAATGACCCAAACAGAGGCGCATTTAGACCTCAGATGAAGAGAGTTCAATGTCATAATCAGGGACAAAGAAAGAAAGCAAGGACTAATAACGTCAACAACTTTGTTCCTACTCAAAGTAATGGCCGAAACCTTCTTTGTTTCCACTACAACGAGCCCGGTCATTTCAAGAGGCAATGTCCCAAGCTTGGTGGAGGACATCGCCAAGCATCTTTCCAAGGAACGGGCCATGGTTAAGGAGCCGCTACTTGAGGTAGAGGAAGAACTGCCTGCATTGCCAATCGTAGGCAAATGTGTGAAGAAGAAGAAGAAGAAGATCCGACCATGGAAGCAGAGTTTGAAAGGGCGACAGTCCATGCTGCTCTACACAAGAGAGGCCCAAATCGCTAGTTCTCGGTGATTCAGACACCGTCGGACTATCAAGGTAAAAGTTTCAAGACCTTGATTGATTGTGGCAGTACACATTCCTTTATCTCACCAAGATTAGGAATAGCCACCGTAGAAGCACCTACCCTGCTTGTGGAATTGGAAAATGGTCGTGAGGTTACTTGTACCAGGCAAACTGCTAAGGTGGAATTCTTTCTAGGAGGAAAGAAGACTTCGGTCAAATTCAGAGTTATAAATTTAGGTATCCAGGAGTGTCTACTCAGAATGGATTGGCTTAAGCCTAATGATGACCACATTCATTATGGAAAGGGTCAAGTTTCCTTTTGAAACTCTGAAAGGGAATTAGTCACAACTCAAGGTGAGGTTGGAGTGCCAAGAATCCAATTGGCCAAAGTATCTCGGATCATAAAAGGAGTTAGAAAAGGATTACCCGTTTACTTAATTAGGCTTAACAAGTTAGATCAGAAGCAAGAGTCTAGTGAAGGACCTTCTTGGCTAAAGGAATACGCAGACGTATTCCCTAAAGAGTTGACAGAACTCCCGCCTCAAAGAGAAGTGGATCATGAGATTAAGTTAGTACCAGGAGCTGCGCCAATTGCAAAGAGACCTTATAGAATGTCCATACCAGAAGCAATTGAGCTGAAGGAACAACTTAAGCAACTGCTAGAATAGGGCTACATATGTCCTAGCAGTTCATTGTGGGGAGCTCCAGTACTATTCTGGAAAAAAGAAAGATGGGACACTTCGACTATGTATTGATTACCGAGGATTGAATCAATCAACAGTCAAGAACAAGTACCCTATTCCTAGAATAGATGAGCTTCTTGATCGTCTTCAGGGTGCAAAGATTTTCTCCAAGATTGATCTCAGGTTAGGTTACTATCAGATAAGGATCAAGGAAGAAGATATCCCCAAGACGGCCTTCAATACAAGATATGGGAACTTTGAGTTCCTAGTTATGTCATTCGGACTTACAAACGCACCTGCCACCTTCAACAGGTTAATGCAGGATATCTTTAGGCCATATCTTGATGATTTCGTGCTTGTCTTCTTCGAATACACTTTAGTCTATTCTAAACAGGAAGAAGATCATGAACCCCAACTTCGGATTGTCCTTGAAACAATGAGGTCACATAAGCTGTATGCTAAGATGAAGAAGTGTGCATTCTTCAAACGTCAGATTGAATATTTGGGATTCATAGTATCAGCGGAAGGAATCTCAGTGGACCGAGCCAAGGTCAGAGATGTGCTTGAATGGCCAATACCAACATCTGTCAAAGAAATACATAGCTTTCTTGGATTGACAGGATGTTATAGGGTCTTCACTAAAAACTATGCTTTGATTGCAACACCCCTGACGGACTTACTGAAGAAGCAAACTTCCATTGCATGGTCAACTCCCGAACAAAATAGCTTTGACAGATTGAAGCAAATTTTGGTATCAAAACCTATCCTAAAACTTCCCGACCTCAATAAGGAGTTCAAGGTAGTAACTGATGCTAGCACACTTGCCTTGGGATGTGTGCTCATGCAAGAAGGTCATCCTGTAGCATACTCTTCAAGGAAACTGAAGAGTCATGAGAGGAATTATGCTACGCATGATCTGGAATTGCTAGCTGTCATCCATGCTCTAAAGCTTTGGAGACACTATCTGTTGGGTAACAAGTTTACTCTAGTAACTGACCATAAGAGTCTCAAATGGATCTTTACCCAGAATGAGCTCAACATGAGGCAATGTCGGTGGATTGAGGTGTTGGAGGAGTATGACTTTGAAATCAAGTATCGACCAGGAAAAGAGAATGTAGTTGCTGATGCACTTAGTTGCAAGGCATTCCTTAATTTCCTAATCTTGCAGAATCCATCAACAGCCAGATCTCTAGCTACAAAAGTATCTATGCCAAACAACCCAATACTTGAGTTAGCTAGAGAGGATGCATGCCATGATCCGGCCTACCAAACAATGCTAAGGGAGATCTCTATCAAAGATCAGAACCAAAAGCTGCAGGCTAAGTATCATGAACTTTCTATCAATAGTGGACTTGTCTATTATAGAACAAGGCTGTGTATACTAGCAAGCCAGTCACTTAAGGAGAAGTTTTTGTGGGAAGCTCATGATTCCCCTTTCGCAGGACATCCTGGCTATGCCAAGACTCTCAATGCAGTTAGGAAGAGCTACCATTGGGGAAGCTTAAAGGTGGCATTCTCAAATATGTCACCGAGTGTTTGTCTTGTCAATGTACCAAAGCCGAACATGTCAAGATGCTAGGGAAGCTGCAAGCGCTTGACATTCCCCAAATGAAATGGGAATTCATCAGTATGGATTTTGTTGTTGCCCTACCCCAAGTTCAGGGAGGATACAACTCCATCATGGTTGTGTTGACATACTTACTAAGGTTGCACACCTTATTCTAGTAAAGAAAAACTATAAAGCCTCAGACATTGCAAGATTGTTTATCAAGGAAATATTCAAGCTACATGGTTTACCTAGAAGAATCATTAGTGATCGTGATTCTCTCTTCACATCACACTTCTGGAGAGCTATCTTTGAAGCTATTGGGATTCAACTCTGCTTTAGCATCGCTTACCATCCCCAAACGTATGGCCAAACAGAGCGAGTAAATCAAGTCATGGAGAACATGCTTAGGGCATACTGCTATCGTGAGCCGAAGAGGTGGATTCAATACTTGCCTTTAGTTGAATTTGCCTACAATGCTTCTTACCAACAAAGCATTCAGATGACCCCTTTCCAAGCATTGTATGGTCATGACTGTCAAAGTCTCCTAAACTTCTCAGATCCAACCTTAAGGGTTGAAGCTTCAAGGCAGATGTTGGAAGAGATGGATGACCAAGTAAAGTCAATAAGACAGGACATCCAAGCTGCCAAGGATAGACAAAAGGCATACGCGGATTTGAAGCATCAAGATAGAATCTTCGAAGAAGGAGACATGGTCTTCATTCACGTACGCCCTAAGAAGAGTTTCCTATCCTTAGGAGATTGCAAGAAGCTAAGTCCAAGGTATTGTGGGCCGTACAAGATCCTCAAATGACTAGGACCTAATGCTTATAGATTGCAACTCCATGAGAACCTAAAGGTTCACAAGGTATTCCATATCAACCTATTGAAGAAGTATGTACCTAATCCTAACCATGTACTTGATGACCAACAAGTTGTAATGCCTAGTCAAGGAGTCCTTGAACTAAGGCCTGATAGGATCTTAGATGTTAGGGAGAGACAATTAAGATCCAAAACCCTGAGAGAATGCCTCGTCTAGTGGAAAGATTATCCCGAAGAGGATGCCACTTGGGTAGATGAAGGCACTCTCAACCATCAATATCCCCAGTTTATCTCGAGATGAGGACATCTCGATTCCTCCAAGGGGGAGAGAATGTAACGTTCTAATTCTATTTTTTGCATGAACTACTTCTAATAGAAAATGGGGATAATGATATAGCATTTTTATAATTTACTAACGATAATGGAAAATTTTTTCCTTATCTTCCCCCCCCCCAGCCCAACGGTCGTGCTAAAGGGGGAGAGGGGAATAGAATGTTGAGCAAGCTCCTTTGCTGGAGCTTGCTCACACTTGGAGCCATGCCTGTCGACACATAGGAGAGGGAGGATCCCCCTCCCCTCCCCTATTTAAACCATGGGGGTATACAAGCAAGGGGAAGGAATGAGGTGCTGCCATTATACGTGCTGTCGACCTGCAGAAGATAAAGGAGGGAGGGCTGCCATGACGCTAACCAAGGGTAGAGATCGGGAAGAAAGCGGAGCGCCATCTCTCTCTCTCTCTCCCTCTTCGATCAGGAGCACGCCGTCTGCCACCGCATAAAGGCTGCCAGCTAGTCATGAAGCCGTCGACTATACCTTATTTCCCCCTCCCACGTGGCGCTGAAGCTTCAGAAGCTTTCTGGGGGGGAAGCTTCTAAGGGGCTTCACAAGCCCCTTTTCCCCCCAATAAAAATTGACCTTAAAATGTTTTACCACCCCCCGTGTCTTAAAACCTTCCAAGCCCCCCTTCCTGTGCCTCTTGAAACCCCCCCCTCCCCCCCCCCCCGTGTTTTATTTTCCCTTAAGCCTCCTTCCTATCACTTTAGGATTACCCCCTCCCCCCTCCAAGGTTGCCTTTAAGGGCCCTTAGGCCTTTTCCCTCATTCCAAAAGCTATAGCCTTTAAAGGCTACTTTTTCCCCTTTATAAAATAAAATCTCTCTCTAAGGCTTCCTTAGGGTTTTCCCCCCCATAAAAGGTTACTTCAAATAACCTTTCCTTTTCCCCTCGTGTTTTTTAAAAAAACCCCCTTAGGCCATTAGCCTTTAAGGCCACTTTTTCCCCTTGGAGTTTCTCCCTTAAGATTCTATAAGGCCCACTTTTTCCCCAAGAAAATTTTACCCTAGCCTTTTCTTTCCCCATGCAAAATACCCTTGGAGCTTTGTTTTTTTCCCCCACTCGTAAAAGAAAATAGAGTGTTGAGGGTCTTTTGACACCTCCCTTTCCCACTCAAAAGCCCTCGTAATAAGGGATTCCACACCTTTCTATTCCCCGTTTGTGCGAGTCTTTACAAGGCCATTAAGCCCTTCCCATGGCTTTAATGGGTCTTATCCGCAAAAGATTTTGAAACACCCCCTTTTTCGAAATCCCTACTTCAAGGAGGGAGCCTTCTAAAACTACTTTCAACGGATGGTGCAAGTTATTGCAAAAAGGGAGCGACAATGGAATTCCAAAGAGGAGTTGTAAAGCTACTTCCACGATGGAAAGACTGCAATTGCGATGCCTCCTAAGAAAGTCCAAGGCACAGCCGCGGGAGGGTCATCTCCCAGCATCCACGTGGACATCTCACCCCAAGCCCAGGTTTTCCTTCCTAATTTTTATTTGATAATATTGAAATTCAATCATGCAAGGTTAATTGTTGGATATAGGATATATTTTTGTCCTAGATGTTCATGACGGAGGAACTTAGTCATTAATACTTCCAATAAAACATGCAAAATAAAGAAAGCATAAATGCACTTCTAGCAAATAGCCTTATGCATTGAAATGGATTTAAAAATTAGATTAATATCCATCAAAATAGTATACTTTGTTTAAACCTAGATGTATAAACTACATATCTCACTATTAACCCATATCCTCTTCGCAATGAATCATCATGGAAAGTGCAAGGCATGAAATGATTCTTACAATGCATAACTCTAAGAAATTATCATTGTCAACTACATAAATTATCAAGAAAAAGGTTGCTTGTTTAGCATGAATTTTGTTTGCAAAGTATAGGAAGATTAGTTGGAATTAACCTAACCTATGCCTGACCTCAAATTGATAAGTTAGGGTTGAAAAATCAATTTACGCATAGACAACAAGTCATGTAGAAATGATCACGTAATTATTCTCTAGAGTTAAACAATTTGGCATAAACCTAAAACACCTAAACCGCGGAGTACTCGTTTAGAACGAGTTAAATTCCAAGAAATTCACTAGGAAATTAATATGTGACCTAATCATACGTATTGTTAAAACTGATATTCCTATACCTTAAATACTTGCCCACATTCACTGAATATAGGGACAATGAAAATGTAATTGGAAAGTGAACTAGGGTTTGTCCCTAAAAATCTTACGAGATGGAAATTGGAACTCTAAGACTGACAACCACAGCCTAACGTAATCAGGAACAGATTGTTTCATGACTCCATCAATGAATAGAATAAGTCTCATGGTTCGATGCGACACTTGCGCAGCAAGTGCGGAGTCATACGATATTGTGATTGGATCACAAGGGAATGGCCAAATTCTCGCAATGAGGTTGGCAGGTCCTTACCCAAGTTATCTTGCAAAAGAATAAATAATCATCCTAATTTAGTATCGTTCTTGAGTAAAGAAGATTGCTTGGAAGTAATGGACCAACCAATAAACTGAAATAACCTATAAACTTAAGGTTTGACCAAGTGGGGTTAATAGGGTACGCCCTAACCCAGGATATAGGGGATCTTGCCAAGCATTCAAAAGGAAAGATTCATTCATTAGCAGTTTGCCAACAAAAACGATCAATGGAAATGTTTGTGCTTGCTATAGATTTTAGAGCATTGTTTGGCTTTGTTTGATCAATGAATTAAAAGATAAATGGATATCTATACTTCAGGTTGAAGGCTTGAAGGGAGAGGCAGCTTCAGTTACCCTCGACTACTTGCCTAACCCTAACCGAGGGGACTGTTGACCGCGCCGGACAAGTGGACGGAACCCGCAGCGAGACGTCTCTCCGTTAAGCGCTACTTGGAGTAGGAGGACACTTGGGTGCCAGAGGGGGCTCTGGTCGTAAATCCCTCACCTTTCGGGCCCTGCACAAGAGGCTAACCTGACTCGAGATTGGATCTCGAGGCCCGCATACCAGTCTACGGGTGGAAACTTGGATTGGTAATCCCTGTGGATTGTTGGATAGCGTTCGGGCGGATTGTGGGTAAGCCTATGGGATGGACTCTTTGTATTTCAAAGATAAATATGATAACCTGTTAATAAGGGACTTGTCTGATATTGTTTTTCTATGTCAAGTGATAAGATTACGTGAAAGAACCAGTGCCTAACGGGTTAATTAAAGAAGCTGATCGTTACATGTCCAACTAATGTGTTAGGTAATTAAATAACTAAAACAACCCGAGGAAAGTGCGGAGGATGGGCCATAGGTCCGTCCTACGGATGGGTGGTCCTGGTTGGCTGGGAACTTTTCTCAAATCATGATGGACAGTAGGAAGATCATCAAAGAACACGAACAACAAAAGCATTGACCTAGAGTTATGATTGAACCCGATTTACGCTGTTTTAGGGGAACGGAATGGGACTATGTCTTATGGCAGAGAGGTTGAGCTTTGCATCCCTCTCGTTTCCCATTCTCCTTGAACCAAGTGCAGCATGAATCCGCTTCAGACCTGGCGTTTCTGCGTAAAGTAGTTCGCTTGGGTCCGAGGCTAGTTGCCATTAGGAAATGACCAATAAGGAAAACCCTAATTCAGATCAATCCTAAGTGGGAATGGCTAGAATACTTTCGCTACGTGGTAGACGCGGAAAGCCCTAGATTGCAAACCCCGTAACATTCCATGGGAGTGCCAGGCAGAGATTTCTAGACATCCTTTCCGATGGACTGCTAAGATGTGTCCTGAAGTTACAAGTGGACATGTTACATCTGGGGCCACTTTCTGGCCTGCAGTTGCCCTGTCTGAAGTCTGGCATTTGGGGCCACTTTCTGGGGCCTGCCGTGTCCGAAGTCTGGTGTCTGGGGCCACTTTTTGGGCCCTGTCCTGTCCAAAGTCTAGCATCTGGGGCCACTTTCTGGGCCAGAAAGTGG
Source organism: Lygodium microphyllum (assembly GCF_053477565.2). Classification (NCBI taxonomy): domain Eukaryota; kingdom Viridiplantae; phylum Streptophyta; class Polypodiopsida; order Schizaeales; family Lygodiaceae; genus Lygodium; species Lygodium microphyllum. The sequence goes on from NC_141152.1 coordinate 78,631,015, forward strand.
CCCCAGATGCCATACTTCAGACAGGGAAGCTACACGTATCATTTTTGGCCAAGATTTCACTAGTGGACTCCACGGGACCCGATGCACCCTACCATCAAGTTTCATCACTTTCTGATAAATCTAGGTCAGTCGCTAAATATATTGTTTGATTTGACTTTGTCATTCACGACATACTATATATAGATGAGTTTGCATCAAGGCAAGGAGAAGCTCGACATACGGATCGACACAAGGATTCAGCTCTTTAAGGAGTATATTGGTAACCTTGTTGCAGATTTGATGGTCTTCCATAAGAAGTGCTCACCAGGAGGGCAAGAAATAATCATGAAAATTTGAGCTTTGACCAAGTTTGGACCTTTTCAAGTGATACCTGTGACATCTAGCTTGGAGAAGGTGGTGCTAATCAAGCAGTCAAAGCTTCTTTACTTGTTTGACCAAACACATGGAGGAGCAATCTGTGTGCTTGTGACATTCGGCGACCTCGCTAAAGTGTCAGATCCGCTTCTCTTGGAGAAAGAGCTGAAGGGGGAGCACATCATTTTTGAAGCAAAGAAGGAACTTATATTTTCATCGGAAGCTAGCCCCTCCTCTCCACCGATGAAAAAGCCAAGGAACACTTGAGAGTTCTTGTTGACTATCTGTTTTTTGTATCTACCATCACTAACATCTGTCACATGTATTTTTATTGATGAATATAAGATACTTTACTTTGTCCCTATAAATAAATATTTATTAAATAAATGTGTGGTTTGTATAAGTGTAACAATAATGTGTGGTACGTGAATGACGCATTCGCATACGTTAACATAATTCAACACGTAGTAGTGCACTTGCGATTGTATAAGCGTGATGATAATGTGTGGCACGTGAATGACGCGCATTAAAGGATGAAGTCTTGAATATGAGACAAGCAACCATTTTGTTACATCAATAAGGCTAGCACTTATTTGATACCAAGGTGTTGTTTTCCTCATGAAGTGATATTTGGAAGTTGGAGAAGAGAACTAAACTATCTTTCCTGCTAAACATTTTCTTCTACAAGGGACCTTACAATCCAACAATAGCTAATTTGAGACCTTCATCTTACCACAACTTGGAAATCAATGAATGACTTTTCACAATGGAACCTTTTAACACTTGTAAGAGCTGAATGGAGCAGTACAAAGATCCTCTAGAGACTGCCATGGATCAATCTTTGTATTTTGGTGTAGCCTACCAAATGAGTTGTAGTCAAGGTTGTTGGGACATCTACATTACAAGTTTTATATGCAACTTATTATGGGGTGGTGAGATAGTGAAGATGGTCCATTAGAGAAAAGGGGCTAAACACTATATTGGGGAATATGGGAATTTCCCATAAGTTTGGGACATGTGGTCAAATCTTTGGATTTGTTATAACTTGAACATTATAACTCCAAATTGAGCGCTCTATTGCTCAATAGATTCCATTTTTCAAGAGCTTTACAATGATAGGTCACATCATATGGTTTTGAGAAACTTGTGGGTATGTTATCTAGGTGCCACCTTTTTAGTATTCAAAAAATGGGAATTGGGAGATTCCCAAACTCACTAATATTGTGTTGCTAGTGATTAGCTTGTGAGAGAAGTACAACTTCTAGTTGATGCATCAAGTGTGGGACACCATGATATGCCATGCCATGGGCTATTTTTTCATGATGCTAAACAACATCAAGTGGAGGTGAAAACAAATGACTCAACTATGTATACTATAAATTGAAAGCATGGTGTTGCCTGGGGGATGAAAATGAAGATTCATTTCTTCTTCCTTCACTCTTTGTATAATATAAATTAAAAGCAAGGTGTTGCATATTTGGGTGTTGAGAAGGATGATTTATCTATTCTTCTTGCACTCTATTTATACTATTAATTAAAAGCACAGTGTTACCTATTTGGGTGTTGAAAAGGATGATTCATCTCTTCTTCCTTCACTCTCTGTTGATGGATTGTAGTGATTTGCTAAAAACTCAATGTAAAAAAAATATGGGCTATTGTATCTTCATATGCAAAAAAAAGAGTTTTTTGTCACTAATGAAGAAAGGGACATATGATCTCTTATTTGTATAAGTCTAAATAGTATGTTTTGTATGCAAATCCACAATATTTTGTATGGGAGAATATTGATTATGATTTTTTAAGTTTAGAATGGAGATCTTATCAGTAAAACAATAGAGATTGCAAGGTTTGTAACATTTATTGTAGTAACAATAATAGATGTAGTTGCATCCATCACATGTGGATAATCTAGGATGGCCATTGCTATGTGTCAGAGACAAAGGGAAGCAAGGTTGCATGTAGAAGCATTAGTTGAAGTAAGAACATAAGTTTATTTCAAATGTAACATAGAGCAATGAAGTTCATGCTCTGTCTCTAAGAAAGATTCAAGATTAAGACTAGCAACAATAATAAAAAATACATGTTTTACTTGAGCAATAGTAATGTCAAAAGAAGGAAGAAAGGTTTATGAATTGGAGTGATGCTTGTTACTAGTCGCAAGACATTTTTATCTTATAAAAACCATTAGTGTGCAATAAGTCTGATCTCACCGAGATAGTATGCAAGAGTCTACTCTGAAAGACATCATAAGTCTGCTTCAATGTTGAGCTGATAGGTCTTTCCCATGTTAAGGAAAATAAGAGTGTACATCATCAAAATGTCATGCTGCATATGCCATATAAATATTAAATATGCTAATTTTAGCATGAATCAAAAGAGGAGTTGTCAATGTAGCCACAATATTTCGACAATAAGAATTGTAGACTAAATTAATGTACTTAGTGTTTCCATGGTCAATGTGTTTAGTCATTCCTCCCTGAGTTTGACACCGTATTCTCTTGTTTGATAAGGATTGCACATCCATCTGAAACTTGTTGTTGTTTATGTATGTATGTACATATAAGCATCTTAGATACTTATTCAACCATCCTTGGCACGTTGTGAATCCCCATTTTAGGTTCAATACTATTTGGACCATGTATCTACAAGTTATGAAACTTAGAAGTTGAATTGATGTACAAACCAACATGCAAAAACTTTATACAACTATTTGAAAAGAGAAAAATTCAAGGTATGCACTCTTAGAACTAGGCATAGGTCTCTCTCAGAGACTTGTAGCATACCTTCTAAGCTCTAACTTCACTAAAAAAAATTTCCATTCACCTTACATGATAACAAAAGTTATGCATATATTTCAACCTACCGATACTATAAACAACATCCTACTTGCGATCAATTTGATAAATTTGGTCACTAGGTTGAACATCTAATAGGTTACTATTGTGATAGGGTGTAGGGTTTAAGTTGTTCTTGAGACCTAGGATCCTTGGAATTTCTCCTCTAATGTTAGCTTAGGATTGATGTAGGCTAGACATGGATTCATCTACCAAAGTGATGATGATGTTAGCACTCTATGTGAAGAAAAATGGCTAAACAAATAGCAAGGTAGCCTACCTAGATAGAAAATCCATGCCTATTTGATATAAATGACATGTCAGCAAAACACAATAACTAGAGATTAGTAACAATCTTGGAGATGATAATGAGATGTCGGGAAACTTTTGTAATAGTGAATTAGAGGGTAGACGATGAAGATAGCTATAGGAAAATACCACAAAAAACTAGGCAAAAAATCTAATGGAGAAATACATATGTGGGGCTAGCCCAAAGTAGGTCACTTATATAAACCAAGGTCATGGGCAACAAAATGAAGTGGAGATGATGAAGATGATGCAAAAAGAGAGCTCCTGCTTAGGTCATCGTCAGTAGAAGAACTCATTCACAAATGGGTGTCACTCCAAAGAACCTCCACAAGCTTGGAATTTCCTTCAACAGGGATGTTTCCATGGTCAATGTGTTTAGTCAGTCCCTAAGTTTGACAGGGAATTGTCTCTCTAGTCTAATAATAATCATATATCCATCTAAAACTTGTTGCTAATGTTGATATCAGTATGTACATCTAAGCATATTAGACACTTATTCATCAATCCTTTGCACCTTATGAATCCTTAGTTCAGGTTTGATACCATTTAGAGCATGTACCGTGAAGCTTAAAAGTTCAAACTGTTGTACAAAACAACATGCAAGGATTTTATACAGTAATCTAAATAGATAAAAATTCAAGGTACCTAGTTGCAGAATTAGGCATAGTTTCTTCTAAAGAGTTGGAGAGTATCTTCTAGGCTCCAAGTTTACTAAAGAAAATTTTCCAATTTGCCTTACTTAGCAAATGTTATGTTTAGATTTCAACTTGCCAATACTGTAAATAGCATCCTATTCATCACCAAGTCTAATCTATGTGGTCATTCTTTGAATGCTAGCATATGTATGTATGTATGTATGTATGTATGTATGTAGAGAGAGAGAGAGAGAGAAAGAGAAGAGAGAAAAGATAGTGGAAAGAGAGGGGAATAGAGAGAGAGAGAGATAATAAGAAGAGAGGGAAGGAGATAGAGAGAGAGCAAGTGAGATAGAGAGATAGATGGGTAAAGAGGATTGGAAGGAGAAAGACCTCAAAAAACCACCAATCGACTTCCTTACAACCCATCCTTGCAAGTGACTTCAATTAATCCCTCTTATCTCCACCATCATTAAACTCCAATCTATTTATTTTTCTATTCTCAAATCCATTAAGAAATACTTAGTCTTACCCTCTAATATATGGAAGTTTCCTAATACAAAATCCCTATCATTTCAACGACCCTCTCTAAGGATTATCATATTCTCCTAGCCAAGATACTCCCCTCCTTTGTTAGACTCTATGCATCATGTTTTATCTTGCCAAGCTTTACTTCAAAAATATGAGTTAGGAGGTACTACAAAGGTCTAAGAAGGAATATAGTAGAGAATGTGTTAAAAGAAGTTCATTTGCTACGATGGCTCCAAAGTAGTGAAGAAGAAGTTGTACATGTGAACAAAGTCCCATTCGCACCAACTTCTATTCAAGTACCTTTGGATAGCTTTAAAGGGGTTTTGATTAAGTAGAGATTAAGGCAAATGATTGATTGAATGAATGATTAGTTTATATCTAGTTAGCTATTATTACTACTTGCAACAATGAAGGGTAAAGAGTAATTTCCTTCCATCCTTGACTATCCTTAAATTATTGTGTATTTAGGAGGCAATTATAGCTTACAATGTCCTTAGAATATGAAAATAATTTATCCATTAGAAACTAATCATGATTATCCCTTAAAGGATGTAACTACTAGGAGTAAAGGTAGATGCCTCACTCATGTGTGTGAAAGTGTTGCATCTTGTAGATAAAAGCTTATAACCTTTGAAAAATATGGAGAGGATTTAAGAAGTATCGCATCCTAAATTCTAGGGGGAATGTCACATATCACTTCATGCGATTGCACTCAAAGGAGAAAATAAATATGAAATGTAAGAAAATTATTTTGTTTTTGATGAAGTGTTTTAACATATATTTGTTCTTAGAAAAGAGATGGTTTTCTAGTTAGGAATAGTCTAATTTCCTCATTTGTGGATTTTGGAGAAGAGAAAATATGCCCACATGAGTGGATTCTTGGATATACCCAAGGTCTCCCCCTAGGCTAGTGGCAAAGCCCTTCACCAACAAGGGGTTAGATTTGTTTGCATTGAATGCTAGGACCAGCCCTACATATGAGAGGTATCTCCTTAGGGAGGACCTTAGGCTAGGAGGCAACAAGGGTGCTAGGGGCTGTAGCTATAAATTCCTTTGGTGTCAAGGATTGGTATAATCCATGTGAACCCATGATGGTCTTCTCAGAAGGTTGACATAGCTGCAGGCAGAACATTGCACCTTGGCGAAGATGCAGATAAATAATTTATTATTTGTAAATATTTTAAAAATATTATTTGATTTATATTTTCATGCCCAATTTACACAAATTAACATTGTTTATAGGGTTCGTAAATTTGATATCTATATGTTTAACTAAATAGTGCTAGATTAATTTGATAACTGAAGAAACTCCTTGAGGAAAGTGAGCAATAAGATCTCTAATGGGTCTTTCCAATGGAAGGGTGGTCTCAATTAGTTAAGAGGCTTTAGTCATAACTCAAAAATTGGATTCGAAAAAAGGCTAAGAAGGGCCAAACGTTGACTGTTGAATATCCTAGCATGTCATCTTTAAAATCCAACTAGTGCTATTTTAGGGGGGGTATGGTGGGTAGAGGAATCAACACATATCACTTCCTCTCATTTCTCACCCTCTTTGAACCAAGTGTGTGTCAAGAAGTGAACTGGAGAGAGAGAAAGAGGAGAGAGAAGACTACAAAAGTGAGAAATGAAGAAGTGCAGAAGAGAGAGAAAGATAGTGATGAGGAGAGAGAAATACTAGAATAGGAGAGAGAAAGATAGGAAAGAGAAAGAAGCCATTGAAGCTGAGAGCAAGGTGAAGAGGAGAAGAACATTAATGTATTAATGTGTCAAAAGATTACAAAGTTATTGGTACTTTCACCGTTTATACCTCCCCCTATGTACCCTATTTTCCATCTCTTACATTCCATCCCCACTCAAAGAAGTTTTTGTCCTAAAAAATATTAGTTGACTGTTTACAATGGTTGAATATCAAGGAAATCCGAGTACTACTCTAGTACAAGTGGCTACAAAAAATAGGAAAAGCACCAATATGCACTAAGTAATGGATGGAATCGAAAGTGGAAAAGTGAATAGACCATATGGAAATCCAACTAAAATGATAAAACTAAAAACTAAACCACCATAACTCCAAGAAAAGACACTTACAAACAATAGGCAACTTGATGTCTACTACAGACCCTGTTGTAGTAAAATTGAGATACCTTTTGATGGGCACATCCAAATCAAGTGTGCTATGAGTCAAAAGAAATCTCATTAGATATAATTTCAGCCCATATAGATATTTCTCCTCTATAATAAAATCAGAATTGAAACTGAGCCAAAATAGTAAGCTGTCCATAAACTGTCTATAGTAGAACAATAGAAAAATGACTAGTTTTCAGCCAAATAAACCTCTGAAAGATAAAGATTTTGAACCCCAATATGGATGTTGGTCTAATGAAGGTGCAAAATCCTACCCAAAGCTTCCTAGATCAAAAGGTATACCATCATAATAATGATCAAGAGGAGAAGATTTGTCATCAAGCTCATAATCTTGACTGTCAAGAATCACGTGGTGGGGGGCTTTGCTTGAGTTGCTGCGCCAAACACACACTGTATACACAAGAGGAAGCTCACTCAAGAACACAAGAAGAGAAATGGAGGCCAAAACGTTTTCTTGCTAGTCTCTCTTCTTCTCCTTCCACACACTACACAATGCACACAAAGTATAGATAAGATACAACATAAAGGAGAGTGGCCTTATAAGTCAAACAGTGCATAACCGACTACACTAATCGACTGGCATTATATCTTTGCCAGCTGTAGGTAGGTGTAACAACCTAAATATAATAAGTGATAAGTCAGTGGCCATGTGAGTATCATAATGACCACCAATGTGCTAAGTGTAGACATACGGACCCATCTAGCCATGCGGTCCATCATCAATGTCCGCACGTGTTGAACTTGCCATCTCAATACTCCCTCAACTCTATCTCTGCAACTCCAAGTAAGCTTCGGAACTTTCAAAGCTTCTCTGCACCCAATGCCTTTGTGAAAATGTCAGCTATCTGATCCTGTTTGCTGACATATACCAAGTCAATCTCTCCTGAAAGTACATTCTCTCTCACAAAGTGGTAGTGCACCTCAACGTGTTTTGTCCTAGCATGGAACAGTGGATTCCTAGCTAGCTGTATGCTGCTCATGTTGTCACAATGAATGACAACTGGACCATCTCCTTGCATATCCAAATCACCTAATAACTTTTGCAACCATATCACCTCACATGCTGCCATAGCAGCACCTCTGCAGTACTCAGCCTCTGTACCTAATAAAGCAATTGTAAGTTGCTTTTTGCTGCTCCATGTAATTGCTGCACTATCAAGGGGAAAACATGAATCCACTTGTAGATCTTCTGTCTGACATGCTACCAGCCCAATCTACATCTGTGTATCCAAAGATTTGTACATCCTTACCTGCCTCATAAAAAGGTCCATAATGTAAAGTGGACTTCACGTACCTCAATATATGTCTAACTGTGTCCAAATGAGGCTTTCTAGGCATCTCCATAAGCTAATTGACAAGGCTAACATCATAGCTCAAGTCTGGCCTTGTGATAGTCATGTAAATCAAACTCCCTACTATCCTCCTAAACATAGTAGGGTCTTCTATCTCATCCCCAACATCAACACTTAGCTTCACATTTTGCTAAGATGGTATTGAAAGAGGCCTACATGCTATCATACCATAATTGGATAACATATCCAAGCCATATTGCCTTTGGGATAGCCATATACCATCATCACATCTGATCACCTCAATACCAAGAAAGTATCTCAGCTCACCCAAATCTTTCATCTCAAACTTCTTCTTCAAGAAGTCTTTAACTTGAGCAATCCCATTGTCACTGTCACCTGTAATAATCAAGTCATCCACATAGATGACTATGATGACCAACCATGCATCTCCCTTTCTCACATAAAGTGAGTGATTAGCATCGGAAATACGAAATCCAATATTGACAATATACTCTCCAATCTTGTCAGACCATGCTGTAGGTGCTTGCTTCAACCCATAGAGCGCCTTCTTTAACCTGCACACATACATAGGATGCTCTAAATCCTCATAACCTACTGGCTGCTCCATATACACTTATTCTTGCAATTCACCATGCAAGTAGGCATTCTTAACATCCATTTGCTACAAACTCTAACCTTTGGTTGCTTCCAAGGTAATCACACACCTAACAGTTTCCATCCTAGCAACTGGACTGAATGTCTTGTCGTAATCTATGCCATATGTTTGAGTATAGCCTTTTGCAACCAACCTAGCCTTATACCTGCTAACTGAACCGTCTGCATTATGCTTGACTTTGTAAAACCACTTACAACCAATAGCTTTCTTACCCTTAGGTAAGGGTACCAAATCCGGTTTCTAGTGCAGCCATCTCCTCATCCATTGCTGCATCCCAATGAGCATGACCAATAGCATCCTCAAAATAGGTGGGCTTAACATCCTCAACTAGTTTCACCATATAAGCATAATGGTGAGCTCTATAACCTTCAAAACCAAATCTTTTAACAGGGTATCTGACCCTGCTAGATCTACGTACCACCGGATCACTCAATGGAGCCTTTACATTACTATGAGCTCTCTGTACACCTGGTGTCCTGACTGAAGGAATGCCAAGCTCATCATCCAAACACTCTGAACCACTAGAATCTCCATCAAATCCCAAATGACTGGTAGATTCATCATTACCATCTAGCACTTTCTTCTTTCCTTTTTTCTTCCTTGCAACATTATAGATCCACTTGAATATGTGGGACTACTCCTTAGTCTCCCGGACCAAGGACTCATTGTAGGTATAGTACCCGATGATGTTTCTGGTCCATTAAGACTCTGTGATTCTTGTTTTTCTTTTTTGCATGTAGTTGTCCTGATCATTATCATCATCTAATACATCACCAGTACCCTTTTGGCTCTAAAGAGTACCCAATAAAAATACATTTATCAGTCTTTGGATCAAGCTTCTTCCATAGCTCATCTGGCACATGAACATATGCAACACATCCAAATACCTTCAAGTGTGATACATCAGACGTCTTGCTAGTAAAGCATTCTTCAGGAGTCATCCCATGAACTGCAGCTATGGGAGTTCTGTTCATAATGTAAATAGCAGTATGGACAGCCTCAGACTAAAAATGTTTGGGCATATTCTTTTCAGCCATTAATGCTCGTGCAACTTCTGTAATATGCTTGTTTTTTCTTTTTACAACACCATTTTGCTGTGGGGTATACCTGCAAGTAAATTGCCTCTTTATCCCATGAGTCCTCAAGAAGCCACTGAACTCATTAGAGAGGTACTCTCCCCCTCCATTTGATCTCAAGCACTTCACTTTTAAGCATGTTTCTGTTTCAATAGCTGGCTTAAAAGATTTGAAGTGCTCAAACACATCACTCTTTTCCTTCATGAAGTATACCCATAGCTTCCTTGAACAGTCATCAATAAATGTGACAAAGTATTTGCTGCCACCAAGAGATACATTCTGTGTAGGCCCCCAAACATCTGTATGTACTACATCAAGTATATTCCTGCTCACTTCTCTATCATGCGAGAAGGGTTATCTTGCCTGCTTACCAAACTGGCATGCTTCACAAACTTTATGCAATTCTGCAACTCTAAAAGAAGGAAACCTTGTAACCAATCCTCTAGACTACATTAATTTCCACCTTTGCACATTTGCATGTCCAATACGTTTATGCCATATTTCAATATTTGTAACTACTCCTTTTCCTTTAGCATACATAGCAGCATCCATTGCAGGAATTCCAGCATCTAAAGTGAACATTCGGCCAACTCTACTTCCTTTTGTGACCAACCTAAACTTATCATTAAAGTCTTCTACAAAACAACCTTTTGCATTGAATCGGACCTGCAACCCCTGCTCTACCATTTGGCCAATAGATACTAGATTCTTTGTAATTGATGGCACATGTAATACATCTGTCAGACTCTTTGTCTGGCCATCATACAAGGACAAGGGAGGCTTTCCAATGTGTGAAATTGGGTGACATGAATCATCACCTGCCTGCACATAACATGGGTTTTTTAAGTCCTGCATCTCTCCAAACCATTCAACATGACTAGTCATATGATTAGATGCACCTAAATTGACATATCATACATCATCATGTGTCCCCTTTCCTACAACTGCATTCATCATATGCTGCATAACAAACAGATACTCATTTTTGTCTTCATTATGTTGTGAAGATGATGTATAGATTCCTTGCTGCAATTTACCATTGCAAATATCATTCTTCTTTGCATAGCAATGGGCTGCAATATGGCCGGTTTTGCTACAATAATGGCAAACAATATCAAAATTTCCAGAACCTCTATTCTGCCATCTACCTCTTCCTCTAGAGCTCCCCCTGCCTCTAAAGTTTCCTCTGCCTCTAGAAACCTGCATTTCACTAAACTGTTGATTGAACCTATTTTGCTGGTTATCGCTAGCACGTCCCATACCACGGCCTCTCGAAGAGGGTCTACCACGTTCCCTTCTTGAACTCGAGTAAAATGCTTGGACTTGCTCACCATTTCTTTCAAACGAATCATCCTGCATATTGATCTCTTCAGTAATTATGAGAGAGATCAGCTCATCGAAATCTGGAAATGGTTTCCGTACATATACTGAAGTAACAAATGATTTCCATACCTTCTCATTATTAAGGCCACTCAGAGTGGATGAAACCAAATCATCATCATTCAGCATTGCATGAATCGCTACTAAAGCATCTGCAATGCTCCTCACCTTCAACATATACTCATTGACAGATATTTTCCCTTTCTGCAAGGCATTCAACTCTTGCTTGAGTTGAATCTTTCCTACCTTTGTATTTACTGAAAACATGCTCTCAAAATTTGTCCAAGCTGCATGTGAAGTTTTTGCATTCCTGATATGTCCCAGCATAGTATTATCAATGACTGCAGATAGCCAGTACATCACCTTTTTTTCTTTCACAGTCCACTCTTTCCATGCTTTTAACTCATCTACAGTCATCAGAGGGATACCCAACTCTGGCTCCTTTTCTTCACCTAAGACATACTCATAAAGGCACTTTCCAATGAGGAAGTTTGTCACACGGAACTTCCATGAAGGGTATTTGTTCTTGTCAAGCTTCTCAATAATGAAATTTCCACTGTTCTCTGCCATTATCACAAACAAGGATACAACACAACAAGCTAGTTTTCTGCAATCTTTCACAACACATGCACAGCAATACACCAAGCAATCTTTTTCACTAATTGCTCAATAATACATGTAATCTGCAACCTATTTGTAGATAAACCTTATGTTTTCTTCCTACAAACACTTAAAAAATTACAGATTCATAATCTGTAACCTACGCATCCACTTTCAGTCAATACAACCGAAATCATAGTGTACCCTGAAACTGTTGTTCGTAACATTGCCGCTCTAAAACAGGGCCTGAAACGGCCTCAGATGCCCAAAATAATCGTGGATTGGCCGTGAAGGGATTTTCTATAGAATATATAGTGCTCTGCTTGCACACCAAATCTCACAGCAATCTGAGATTTTTACTCAACCCTGCTTCCGGTGCCTCCACATACACTATCCAAGAGAGAGTGGAAGAATGGGAGAGATTTTTACCCATTGCTTGCTTGCTCAAACCTTGCTTCTTCTCCTTCACTTCAGCCTTCAAAATTAGCATCTCTCAGTGGCGGGCTCTGATACCATGTCAAGAATTGCATGGTGGGAAGTTTTACTTGAGCTGCTACGCCAAACACACACTGTATACATAAGAGGAAGCTCACTCAAGAACATAACAAGAGAGATGGAGTCCAAAACGTTTTCTTGCTAGTTTCTTCTTCTTCTTCCACACACTATACAATGTACAAATAGTATAGATAAGATACAACATAAAGGAGAGTGGCCCTCTAAGTCAAACTGTGCATAACTGACTACACTAATCGACTGGTGTTATATTGTTGTCAGCTGTAGGTAGGTGTAACAACCTAAATATAATAAGTAATAAGTCAGTGGCCATGTGAGTATCATAATGACCACCAACGTGCTAAGTGTATACATGCGGACCCATCTAGCTAGGCGGTCCATCATTAATGTCCGCACGTGTTGAGCTTGCCATCTCAACATTGACCACTTGGGTCAAATGGGTAAGAAGAAAGATCTCCATAATCATCACCATAAGCATATCCATCATCCATCATATTATAACCATCATGAATCTCATGTACATCCTCATTATCAGCATACCAATCATCAAAATCATTATTCAAGTTTTCATAACCATGATCATAAGCATCCAACTCCTCTTCTAGTTGATGTAGTTCGTGATTGAGCATGAACTGATGCATACTCTCAAATAATCCATCATAATAATGATCAAAAACTTTAGAGTATTCATTTTTAGCATGCACATATTCCTCCCCAAATGGTCCAAAAGGCTGACTTACTTACCAAGTGATCTTCATATGCATTGTCTTCTACTAGAGCATAAACTTACTAATCAGCTTGGTCTTCTTTATATGGTTCATCTTCATGATCTTCATCTTTGCCATTAGCCTCTTCATGCTCTTCCTCTTGCCCATCATAGAACCCATTGTCCACTTCAGCATCATCATTACCTTGAAGAAACAAAGAATTCAACACAACAATTGGTTGATTCCCATTGAGTTGTTATCCAAGATCTATGGAATAATCCTCTTCATCCTGGCTTTGTACAAAATATACTTGATGTCCATGATTTACTTCAGAAAATTTAGACATAAGACCAACATCAAAATATTCCAAAGAAGTAATTTCATCTTGTAGAATAGGTTGAGCACTATTCTTGAAGTGATTGCACCAAATAGTAATCAATGCAAGCATTTTCTTTTTCCATGAAGCATGTTTTAGTAGAAGATTAATAGCCATCTCTACACAATGGCGAATATCCTCATGGTGAATACAAAGACGAATCAAGATGAAGGTAGCATATTCCTCTATCTTAGTAGAAGACATCCCAAGAAGTTTAACTAATGAAAGCATACCAACATCCAATATTTCCCATGGGAGTTGTTCTTCTAGTGAAACCCATGATCGCCTACTAACCAATGGAGGTGTATGAACCATCGTAGCCCATTGATTAGCATCAATCTCAGCAAAGAGAGTAGAAAGAAATATCAATGCATATTCTAATTGCTCATAAAATGATTGATTAAGCAATAATACCAACCAATGTAATTTATCCCTACCTTGAAGAGACCAACCAATGTAATTTATCCCTACCTTGAAGAGACTATAAAAGAGTAGTATTATTATTGCAAAAATACTTCATTGATGCCCAAAAATCAGCTTGAAGCTCTAGTTTCTCTATGGTTAATAATCCCAACAACATGCATTTAGGTTCAACATTACATATACTTCCTTGTAAGATACTATTATTACAGAGATTGATAAGAGCCTACATTACACCTTGCTGAACCAATTGAGAGGTATGTGGTTTCAATTGGTGGATAAGTACTTGCTCAACCAAACTCACATATATTACTTCCAATGCCATTTGAGAGTCATCATAATCGATAAAAGCATGTGCCAAAGTACCCATAATGTCTACCAAAGGAATATCCAACCTATTAAAACCAACATCTCTAATAAGACCTATAATACTCTCTTTCCCTACCTCTTGAAAGTGCAATCCTACAATACCTATAGGTACTAAATCAGCCATAACTTTTGACTGAAAGCTTCGATTGACAATTTTTTTCATTCAAATTGAAGCTAACACATTTCTCTTTCAACAAAGTACTTAATAGTAAATTTTAGAGCAGGCCATAAAAAGATATGATAGCCTAAAGTTGACTAATTGAAACTATCTACAACTTGCTCTATGTTTATTTGAGTCTATAGGAGGTCTATAATTCCAACTTTGACCTTATTGAACCTTGTATACTCACAAGTAGAATTGAGGGCACTCTGTACCAAGACATCAATTCATGATCAATGAAAAGTAAACAAAGTCCAGACCACCCATTTTAATGATTGCAATGAAAAAGTAATGTCCTGCAATCACTAATCCCATGATACCACAAATATGCCATCAGCATAATCCATGTACCATACCATGCTCCAACATCTACCAGTAGCTTAAAAAAGAGTAATGACTTTCCAACTTGTTGCTATCAAAAGCCCCAAGATGATGCTTCTAAATTGAAGCCCATAGCTCCACAATCTTCAATCTTACCAATTTAAGAAAGCCTTGTTGTAGATAGAATGCTTACTATAAGAGAGGAAAAACCCCCTACTTTGAAGCACTTCTGGGTGAAAGATCAATGATCCAACTAGAACTGGCCCATTTATGCTCCAAATGTTGTAGGAGAGAAGAGTATGGGATGCTGGCTTGTTTTATTCAGCAAAGAGAGACTCAATGTGGATTTAATAGAAGAAGAATAGTCTTCAATTTTCAGTATATAAGTTCCAATGTATTATCACTCTTAATAGGATGAATGTAGAGCTCAAGTCCTTGACAAAATATGAAGTAGAATGTGGCTGCCACCCTGGTTATTTCAACAAAGAGATTCCTTGATGCTCCAATGGTAGAAGAAGGACCTTCAATATGGCTATAAGGATCTTTGCATAGCATTGTTTACAGCTATTGATCATTGCCCCTTTAGATCAGAAGCAACCAGCAAAAAGGACACTAACATCATGCTCTTATTGAGTATATGGTAAAGACAAGAGAGATGCTGCTACAATGGAATGCTCCTAACCATCCCGATTGATATGCATGCACCATTGCTGGTAGAGACATTATCAAAGCCAATTGGTGTTCTTGCATCTGTCTTAGTTTGTCTTCCCCCACATGACACAAGACATTGCCCTATGGTCTAGATTTCACAGAGCAATATTATTCCTATAGAGGGCCTAAAAACACATTGAATGTTGTGAAAAACGTTGATAGATCTACTCCTCCACTGATAAGATACACAATGCTTTGCATCTATTCAGCACTATTCAAAGCTGTCTTTCGGTTATGTCTGCTCTACTGAAACAAGGATCTCACATTTTTTGCTTCAAACCTTGTGCCAACAAGGCGATACGACTTACCTATTTCCACGAGAGAGCTAAAACATGTCGCTCTCCCATAAAGGCATTATCTTCTCTACCATTTGAAGATAACTACAAGCATGGGGGTAGCCAGGTCATATGCATTTGTTGATTAGGGAGAACTATAGATCCTGGTGAGCTGTTGACCCTAGCTCGAGACAGAAGCAAAAAAAAGTGATATGTGGATGAAATGGAAGAAGCATGATAGAGAACAAGCAAAGGCAAAAGAGCGACCTCTAAAATCAAGGCAAAAGCGCATTTTTAAGTGAAAGGCGCCCCAAAATTTTTATAAAAGAGTGCAAGGCTCCCTCATCCTTTTGTAAATTGTAAAAGAGTAGATGGGCATAGGCTAAAGAAATAGCCCAAGTAGAAGGGAATGGAAAAGAGGACCTTGCCACAATGGCCGGTCATGTAAAAAAGGGGATGGGTGCCCATGGGATTCTAGGGCATGTATATAAAGTTCAAAAAGTAAATGAGAGCTCATTCTTTGGTATGTGGCAACAAGAGACTCTTCTTCTCTTCCTCTCTTCTTTTTGCTTGCTTGTGTGTGCTTGAGAGAGGGAGTGTGAGTGTATGAGGGTGAGGGATCAAGGAGGTGAAGCTCTCCACCATCTCTTCTCTTCTCTTCTCTTCTCTTCTCTTCTCTTCTCTTCTCTCACGCATGGGTATAGAGGATGGAGCTTGGTGATGGAGGCTTGAGGATGCTTGAGCTTGCATCAAGAATCATGGAGCTACCGGTGTGCTTAAGCGGGGATGCAACTCATTCAGGCATCAAGGTAAGCTCACTACACCCCGATAGGATCAAAGACGCGTTGGCTAGGTGAGAGATAGCTATAGGTACTCGCTTGAAATGCTTGAATAAATAAGCAGTCACTGGGTCTTGCTAGTTGAGTGTGAGTTGCCTCTACATTTTGGTTCCATTGTCGAGACCAATAGATTCAAGCTTGAGCACTTGCACGCCTCAAATCGAGCATCAAAGTAAGGGTTTCATCCCTGAAATGGAGCTTAAGATAGGAAGGAAGTTTTGGGTTTTCAATCTTCACAACAAGTAAGCATTTTGGTTATTTTGGTAGTTTGATGATTAGGAGAGTAGGAGAAATGATTTTAGTACTTTGCTTTTGATTCTTTTTGCATTTAGAGTGGGTTAGGATTCAGAAATCGAATTGGAAAAGTGTAGGGTTTGATGCTATTAAACAGGCCCAAACAAGACACAAATCAAAAAAATGGGAAAAACGAGTGCTCAAGGAGATTAAGGTTGACAAGTGAGTGATTAGAAGTGGCAAGACCTTTGCCGAGAAGAGGTTTAATAGCCAAGAGGCCAAGGGAGAGCTCATTTGACACAGTGATTGAGAGAGAGAGAGAGAGAGAGAGAGAGAGAGAGAGAACTCCATTGTGTGGATTTGCTTCGATCTGTTGCCCACTATAGGTATGTCCAAACCTTCTCCTTAATCCATGAATGTGATCTAGAAGTTCTTGAGGATTATAAAGCCTTGAGTCGCACCGTTCGTCAAAATTTTTGCCATTTTGGTAAAAAATGCACCGTGTTCAGCCCTGTCCGAGTGGCTTGATTTTGGACACCAAGTCCCAGAATCAGCCCTCAGCCATTTGTATTTGGTCTCCTCAGCCTGCGGCCAACAATTCGGCCTTGCTCACTCAAACACAACATCCACTCGAACCTTAGCCATTCATCCCACCAACCATTCGGACCATCCAAAAACCATATTCAGACACGGTCCACTAGTGCCACGTGTCATTTGGACATCCCAATTCAGACCAATTCCACTCAGCCTGTTCGAGCTATACATTTAAACACACTAGGTACTTGACCTATCCAATGCCTGACTCTGCCCCTTCGAGCTACACATTCAAAAACACTAGGTACTCGACCTATCTTGGCCTAGTTCCACTCGGCCCTCGGCCATTTGGTCCATCCAAGTTATACACTCAGCCCCTGCAATTCTGAAGACCATACAAACACATGAAACACCTTTTTGGCACAAGGGATAGAAGAATCAGTGAGACGCAAACATAGAGGTGATGCTAGTTGACTATCTAGCAATGCAGCCCATTAGCGGCATTAAGCGGAGTCATAAACCCCCAAATGAATTTTGACTAAGTGGAGGGCACATCAAAAACCCTATAAATTAGCGAGGATGGTCAGAAATCGACCATACAAGCCTATTAGGCCAAAACCATATACGAGAGTGCAAGAGCTGCTTAGCACTTTGTTCTCTCACTCACTCTGATTTCCAACACTTGAAGCACACTTACGAAAAGCTAAAAGCCTGATTTCGCACAGTGCACGGAAAAGAGTCATACACACACACAATGAAGGTAAGTTGAGGAATATTTGTAATTAACAAGGAACTCACTCATACATAAAAACTTGAAAGAACCCATTAGTAAGAGAAGATCCCAAGACATAGATGGGTGATCAAATCCCAAGCATAGGACCAAGTGAAGAACACAATTGACAAGCTAGATGTAGCAAGGACCGACACTATCGGGGAGGTGGATCTACCCAATCTCATCAACTTGATCAACAACTAGAACATGAAATATTAGACATGGAAGAGGGCAGGTCTGATCATAAAGGTGATGAAGAACTTAACTTAGGAGACTTTCTTGAGGCGATCCATCAATTAGTGAGCAAGTATGATGCTCAAAACCGGTTAGAATATCGCGACAGACCTATGGGGGACATCATAGGTGGACCTTGAGGAGGAGAGGAAACTAGCATGCAAATTTGTGCAAGGCATAGTCACTTACAACTAGGATCAGTAAACTAGGAGCTTATGTCAGAGCCAAAAATGCAAGAGATTCAGAGAGTGCTAGCCCTAATAGACAGAAATTGAAAAGAGAACGAGAGAGTGCTAAAAGGAGACCTCACCCTTAGTGAGCTTCTAACAAAGTGGCTGCTAGATAACATGGCAGTGGAGTAGAGTGCTCCAGCGTTAGCAACATTGCTACTAGCAGGGTTAGTAGGAGTTAGCCAAGGCTCTAAGAGCCAATAAAAAATTCTCATAGTGGTGAAGCAGTTGGACAAATATTAGCCGAATGATGACCCATACAACTTCGTAGAGCAATTCAAGCAAGTCTACGAGGCCAATGGCCTCACTGATCTCACTCAATGCTCGCAAGATTTTGATTTGTGCTTAGGCACGATAAGGGTAGGACCTGGTACACAATTCTAGATGCTGTTGAGTGAGCCAATTTCAATGGCTTGAAAAAACTCTTCATTAAGAGATTCTCTGAACCAGGATACTCCGACAACCTGCTAGTGTGACTCATGAATGTCAAGCAAAGAGAGAAAGAGGACATCCACGATGATGTGACCCATGTGAGGAGCCTCTTCAAGAGAATCCCTATGGGTGAGAGACCTAATGAAAGATTAGTGTCCATATTATTCATTAATGGAATACGAAGTGAAGAGCTCTACAAAGCTTTGGCAGGCAACTTGAGCCTGCAGCGAGATGCGTTAGCAAGGGTGTTTGAAGAAGCTATTAGAGTGGACGACAGCTCAAGGAGAGAAGCTCCAAGAGCTTGAATCGAGAAGAGTTCAATGCTAGGAATTTTGAGAGAGCTTCAACACCGAGTGAGAGATTAGGCCCAAGTTCTCAGGATAAAGGGAAGGGCACTGATTTAGGGCAAGTGCTAGTAGAGATGAAGATGGAAATTTCCAAATTGTAAGAGATGATGAGACGACCAACACACCCACATGTCCAATGCATGTATTGTGGTGGAAACCACATGCCAATCAAGTGTTAGGACCCTAGGTCACAAACTTGTGCTAATTACAGTATATTTGGACATGACACCATGCATTGTCGATTACCTTGGAGACTCCCATACTCATAGCCTTACGATCAACCCTACCTTGCAACTAGGTCGCCAAACTTCTTTGGAAGGGGAGCCCCATTGGCCCTCCCAGCACCTAACGACACTAAGTTGGTCATCCCTAGGATGGAGATAAACCCTACGAGTATCCCTAGACCACCTGGACCCTATGTATCCTATCCACTGAGTGACACTCCAATTCACTATGTGGAGGAGTTGAACGATGACGAGCCTTATGTACACCCTTACATATCGTACGACAAAGAAGGCAATGCAGTCCTTATAGACTACCGACTAGTACTGGTGATTGTGTTAGGTAGAGGGAGAGGCAAAGGCCTAGGAGGGCAGACACAAGAGCCAATGTTAGGCTTGCGGTCACCTAGAACACATTTATTCGTGCTTCCCAGAGAGGAAGTAAGCAAATAGACACAAGACTGACCTAAGATGTGCTGAGTGTGGAATCACTCATCTCTTTGTCAATTGCCCTAGAAGGAAGCCATCCTCTAGTTTGGCAATCGAGCCATTGGTCCCATTGGGGTTGATTGATATCGCGACAGTTGACAGGGAAACCACACCTATCCCATTGCATATCATGACCCACGTGTAGACAAAGCAAGCTAACATATCATTGCTAGGGCCTAGCAATCTTAACGCAACTTCAATCGGAAAGAAGATTCAGAGACGAAGAAAGAAGAGGCTAGACACTAAGGTCATGCAGAGAATAAAAAAGGAAGGATAAATCACACAATGATGTAGCAAGCTACACAGAGACCACAATCACTACACCTAAGGGTTCTCAAGTTAGGCGTGTTCGGTGGCCTAAGTCAGCCCTAACCCCCTAGCCCTTTTTTATCCCCCACTATACATGCTTAGGGCACCTCAAGGGCAGGACATACCTAGGGAGGTAACACTCGCCTATGGTTAGACTTGTCACCTTAAGCCGCAACCACGCCACCTCACTCCCACACGCGCGGGGTCCTCAAGTGTGGGACATCACCCAGACTTGCCTATAGACACCTAGGATTTCTCCTATGGTTAGACCCAGCTCACCATTCCACCAGCACAAGCACGATGCACTACATGGTGAGGTAGACACTCCCCCTAGGTAGAGCATGTCTTCCCTTTTTAGGTACTCTCGGATGTTGCAACCACCAACATCGGAGGCCTCGCCATCTACTCAACATACCCTTGGTCTCCAATAATAAAATCATTGCCAAGCTCCTCAATCACTACCAATCAACACAAGGCCCCATCATCCACTCAATAACATGAAGGCTCTTGTGTATGCTATAATCTCTCTTGGCATCGTAGCTCTATACACATTTGCATAAACTAACCACTTTCTTGCTAGCTCTGGTCATAGCTTTCACCTCCTACTCCACCTAATGTTCCCCTTTTGTTCCTCTTATAGACGTTGGGGCCTATACATTGCAGGGATGGAGGATGAATTCAAGAACTTGTTCGAATTGCATAGTCAATCTGTAGATGTTGAATGGTTTTTTGAAATGCAAAGTGGATGAAGGCTCTCAAGGTGTTTATAGATTGAAGATGAAGAAATGACATGCTGTAAAATCACTACACACTATGTTGAACATGCAGTCCCAAATCTTGAATGCCTTGAGAAGAAGAAGAAGATGATGATGAAGAAGAAAAGTTTGCTCCCTAAAGCCTCTTCAAAGGCTTCAATAATGGTGCTTCACTTGTTGAGAATGAAGAGTAGAGAAAGATTCAAACATAAAATGTTATGTGAAAC
Organism: Lygodium microphyllum; assembly: GCF_053477565.2. Taxonomy (NCBI): domain Eukaryota; kingdom Viridiplantae; phylum Streptophyta; class Polypodiopsida; order Schizaeales; family Lygodiaceae; genus Lygodium; species Lygodium microphyllum. The sequence continues at coordinate 78,652,319 of NC_141152.1, forward strand.
TTCATGATTTGAAGGCTAGAAGTAGATCTCTATTGAAAACTCCATGAAAGCTTAACCAAATCTTGAAGAAAGAGTAAAGAGAAGACTCTCTTGAAAAGTAACCACAATAAGTCTAGTTAACTCCCACTTAACCTAGTTACCTCAAATTTGCATGAAATTTTGAAGACGACTTGCTATTTTAGCCTTCTAGTGCCATATCTGACCTTGAAGATCTCCAGATATAGTCTCCTTCTAACTACTATAGATGATTTGTAAACCTCAGCTAGTCACTGTCAATGTTTTGTACCTGTAGCACTTGTCTGAAATTATTTTTTAATGGAGAAAATTAGAACTGAAATAGAAGGAAAATTTGATCAAAGACTAGTGCTCTAATACCACTTGCCAAGAAGTGAACTAGAGTGAGAAAAACAGGAGAGAGAAGATTGTAGAAGTGAGAAATGAAGAAGTGTAGAAGAGAGAGAAAGAGAGTGACAAGGAGAGAGAAATACTAGAATAGGAGAGAGAAAGATAGGAAAGAGAAAGAAGCCATTGAATCTGAGAGCAAAGTGAAGAGGAGAAGAACAATAATGTATCAATGTGTCAAAAGATTACAAAATGATTGGTACCTTCACCTTTTATACCTACCCCTATGTACCCTATTTTCCATCTCTTATAGTGTGGCAATGGTTGGTCTTGAGGGATTATAGCATTGTGGTCACCTCAAAATTTGACGCTAGATGAGTGATAGGATACTATAGAATTTATATTGGGTTCCCATGTTTGGGTCAATCATTGTGAGGTTGAGGCCAAGTTACCTCTGCAATGTAGACTCAAACAGTTTAAGATTATGAATGTCTGATTGTTCTAATGAGTTCTGAGTGGCAATAGATTTGATTATCTCTTGATGGGATACTAAAATACTTGCTATCCATGTTCGTTTAGGTAGGCACGTTACAAAGTAAAATTACATTAATTAGATATTGTGTATGATTGTGATATAACTTAAATTTTCTTAAGGAATTCACCTCTAAAAATGTAAGTGTATCATGTGAGCTCAAGAGTAGGGATATTTGATTTGATAAAAGTTGAGCAAGCTTACATGAATACATTTAAAGATGATAATTTTTTGTTCCACTTTTAGAAAACACCCATATATTTATTAAGAAAGAGGGGTCTTTTCTTTTGAGAAATGCTTGAAATTTGAAATATGCCTCAAAGTTGTACCCTAGGTTCGAATCACACACTTTTTTACACACCCACATGCTCAAACCACTTGAGCTATAACCCCTTTGGCAAAAGGGATTGTTTTATTATCTCACAATATGTAATTAGATGGTTCTTTTAAATACCCCCTGAATGCATGTGATATTTGTAGTTTCTTTAGCCCCTCCCTCCCAAGGAATTTATCTTCATCATGTACATGCAAGCATCCTTAAGTGTGAATGGTCCTTAAGTGAGTGAAAATTGAGCATGTCACACTCTTTTAAACAAAAAGCATCCATAAAGTAAGTCCGTCTCTATTTTTAGGAGCCATCTACTCCCGTCCTTATGACCATGCTCCTATCAGAAGACATGCTCTCCCTTCATTATGCACATGCTCCTATCAGAAGATAGGTCTTGTTCTCCATCTTTTTGTATCTTCCTCCTCTAGATAATGCAAACATGCATACTCTCTTACAACATAAATACGTGTAATTTACACATGGGAGACACACAAAGCTTTTCATGGCACCTAGTATTGTTGTCACATGGATACTTCTCATAAATTTTTAACATATATGCTTGATTTCCTAGCATTGTTGTGACATCAAGTCTATTTATAGGTATGCATTTCATGTTGTTTTCATTTAGGATTGATCACTACAAATGCTTCTCTTAATGATATTTTTGACCTCTAACTTTGTGCATATCTCTATCATCTTAAATAAATTTCCTAAAATAAATGTATACGGAGTGCAAGTTTGAGAGATTCACATTAGAATTTATCCAAATTTGATCTTCTCACTCTTGGTCTAATGGCATAACTCAATATACTTTCAAGAAAACTCATTACAATGTTTCAACAAGTATATACACGTTAGTAGTAACTCAATATCATAAAAAAGACTTAATAAGATTCTTTATAAGATGAATTATTGTATTATCATGAGTATGTAATATACAAGCTTGAATTAACCTTTGACTTGACTTGCCCCCTAGTTGTGGAGCAACAAGTAACACTTTAGTGAATTTTGATATGTCCCCTTGTTGTGAGTAATGAGTAACATTCAATGACAAAAAGTTTTTTTATAGACTTCCATGTTTTACCTTTCTTTATAAACTCGAATATTTTTATTTTCTATACTTTAAAAGGTTTATTTCCAACAATGAAAGAGTACATTTCAAAGACTTTCAATGAGGCGCTTTTGCAAGTTCATTATGAAGCCTCCTTTTAGGGTGAAAATATTGAATTGAATGGTCAACTGAATCATACTTGTCCAAATAGAAACACTAAATAGAGTTTTCTGGAAATAGAATTCAAAATCACATGAACTATCCGAGCTACAATTTCTTATGATTAAAAATATTTCAACAAACCATTTGCAACATTTGCTATTGTGTTGTTGCATAAGCAAGACCTTTGAGCATGTTAAATGTTTTGTAAGGAAAATTATGTGAAATTTATGTTGGCTCTTGCTAAAGCCAACATATATCATATCAAGACACTTTGTTTGATTAATTAAATTCACCGTTCTCCTAGTGTACCCACATGAGAAAACATTTCCATCCACTTGAATAGCTAACTCAAGATAGCCTATCCACTTTCAACTATGCAAAAGCCTTGTACAAGGTTGGACTCGTACTACGGAACAAGAGAACCATTCAAATCAACCTTTTTAATGAATTGGAATAAGAATATTTGTGAAAAATGAAAGTTTCTGTAGAGTGAGAAGATACTATGATAGATGATGGTGATATGCCCCTACTATTTGAGTATGCCAATGTTTAATCAATATCTACCCATAAGATCTTTCTTTTGGGTGTTGCATAAAGCTCGCTAGAAGTGTACATCAATTCATTTATTTTCACCTCCTTAAGATTGAACTCCTCATATAACACAACATTTAAGAATTGTATTGCAAATCATTACTCTCATATCTTTTCCACATTTGCATGAATGTGCATACCCATCCATTCTATGCACAAAAGTATAGGTTTATTTGATATATGTGGACATATATAGATACTTATGTATCTACACACAGAAGCATGGATAGAACTCACTAGAAGTGCACATCAATTCATTTGTTTTCACCTCCCAAAGATTACGCTTCTCATTCAATGTAACATTTAAGGAGTTTTTTGAATCCTTACTCTCATATTCTGTCTACATTTGCATGTGTGTGTGTACCCCATCCATTCCATGAACAAATGCATATGTTTATTTAACATCTATAAATGTGTATCCATGCTTTTGCATATGCACACATGTATGCATATCTAGTTCCTATGCAAGTGTGTGCATTCTAGAGTGTGGATATCTACTTTATTCTTATGAGCATGTGTATGTGCACATGTTTGCAATTGACAATGCCTTGTTTTAAAGTCTTTAAAGATCATGAACAAGGTTTGCATATTTGGTCTTGAAATAGGGAACATAGTCTCCATGTTGTCATCTATGGATTGGAGGATAAAATAGCCTCTCATGACCATAGAAGATGACTCAATTATGTAAAGGAACATTCAATCTGAAAGGCTTCCTTTGCTATTTAGGGGGCTTGAGGGAAAGCTACATATATATCTCTAGCATTTAGAAATTTCCTTCATTACCTACTTTATAAGTTTCCCAACATGTTCTACCTTGTTATTTCATCAGATAACTTGGCATATTACACACATGCAAGCATGCATGCATGCATATGTGTATGCACATTCACATACACAAACACATGCAAGCATGCATGCATGCACATGCATATGCACATTCACATACACAAACACATGCATGCACACAAAAGAACACACACACACACACACGCACGCACGCACGCACGGACACGCACATGCACACGCACACATGTATAGAGACACATACACATGCATTCACACATGCATCTTAGGGGTGCACCTCAAGCATGTGAGTTTGCTAAGAGGGGTATTCTAGCTTATGAAAATTAGGTGAATTTATAGGATTACACTTGTCATAGTCGATTCTTGTTGCACTTTGAAAAAGAAAATATGAAACAAGCTTTTATAAGTTGAAGGACCCTTCATACTTTTCCCATCATTTCAAGTTGTATAGTGTAATTCTATAGCTGCACATGTGACCATGATGACAAATATGACTTTTATGAATTATGATGATGTTAGTGGTAGTCTCGAGGTGGTGTGAGTTGCTCATGATTTTTAATTCTAATAATAAACTTTTAACCATGGTTTGCAAGGCCAAAACTTAATATGTCAAACAATACCTTTTAATAAACTTTTAACCATGGTTTGCAAGACCGAAGATTAATATGTCAAACACCTTTTAATAGACCTTATGCAATTGTATGAGACCTATATGCATTTGTGTGTTAAAAAGGCAAACTAGATCCATAAGGAAACTTCTTGGAAATTTGGATCAAAGTCAAACTAATGCACAAAAATTGGATATAATCATGTGATCAGTGGTTTCAATTAGTTTTTCTAGCATTTTGTGTAAGTGAATAAAAAGTATGGCAAAGATTTGGAAACACTTTTCTAGTTGAATGTTAATGGACTAGCCACTAGTTTACCATTTGAAATTATGAAAAGAAAAAGGTGATATAGAAGCCATGGATCAGAGCATGCATGAGACCATGCCTCTCAAGGGCTAGTGCATGAAGGAATCCATATTGAGTTCTATTGAGTTACAACCCCAATGCTAACTGTCTAAATCATTAAGATGAGGAGGGATGTCTCATGGATGTCCCACTTGGAAATGATCTTTCATGGTTGTGCATGCTCATCTATTGGTTCAATTTCTTAGCAATAGGGGGTAATGATATAAGATCAAGATGGTCTATTGGATAGGTTTTAGGAGATTGTCAAGGGTCCACTACTAAGAGATCACAATTTTGAAGTATTATACCTTAAGTGAGACATTTTTCACGGGTCTTTTTCAGAATTGCTTTCAAAGATCCCATTGTAAATGTACTTCTTAGCATTTTTCTTAAACTATGAAATAGAAAGCTATCTTGAAGTCTCTCATGCTACACATACAATATATTTTGCAGTAAATCCTTCCTAGGCCAAGTGATGAGCTTCAGTGGGTGTTTGGGGGGGGGGGGGGGGGGGGCGGTGGGGGTGGTTTATATCTTTTGGCATGATGACTATCCCTAGATAAGAAAACGAACATTATGTCAGATTTCTAAGAATACAATGGGCTCTACAAAGGGAGGTACTTGAAGCAATTACATCACACTATAGGTAATTAGACCTCCGCTGCTAACAATGAATCGAATCTCTTCTGGGAAAGCTATGGGCGACCTACCCAGCGCCTCCGCTTGCGACTATATAAAGACGATAAATGCTGTTGTTTTATTCATTCCTTCCCCCATTTCATTTGATTAACACTGCAATATTAGATCACGGTCACATAGCATTCCTTAGAATATTATTAGTTCTTGTTCTTGATCAAGAATGGCGCAGACGAAAGCGTTGGATGCGTGGCACTTCAACCCTTCGAGCGGAGACGACCCGAGGCTGGAACACAAGCACGCCCCAAATCGCCCAGTCGGCAGTGAGAGATTGAGAGGTAGTAGTAGCAGCGTTAATACAGTACGTCTACATTGGTTATCGCCATAATCATGCTTATCGTGATCAATATGCTATGAGTGAATGTATCAGTGGTGACCCATCAGTCATATTATTACTAGTTCATCATGCAGTTGATCGTCATTCATTCCTCATAATCAGCGCTCTCTCCCTGCCTCCCTCCCTCGCTCCCTCCCTCCCTCCTCTCTCTCTCTCTCTCTCTCTCTCTCTCTCTCTCTCTCTGCTGATTATCAGTCACCGTTATGATCATCGCTAGTGAATATTAATCACCTGCAATATATAATAATTCCCGTCTCCTGCTATACGTCATACGATCTCATATATATTGGGCTTGTGATCGCGGTCCATGGCGGCCAGTGACTGTCATTGACAACGGCCATTCGTCAATATTATTCATTCCTGATCATAATTACAGGCTATCTTATTCATTATCATTGCCATATTGAATACGATATTGATCGTTACTCGTTCATCCTGATCATTAGCTGTGATTATTCCACTATTCACTGTCATAATGTATTACTGACGGTATAACTAATTACCAGCTTAATACATCAATCCCGTCTCCTGCAGAGCTCGGCGTCCTCTGCTGGACTGTTGACGTGGAGTCCTCTGATTCGCTTGAAAATCTCAAAATGGTCCATGGTTATAAGTACTCGGTACGTCGTGACACTTGATCAAGAGTCTTACTTAATCGTCCCATCGTCATTTCTTGATTAATAAGCTAACCTGATGACTTGCCAATCAATAACCTAACCTGCATCTTTATGTTTCACAAGTATAATTTTGTTATAACCTGATGACTTGTCAATCAATAACCTAACCTGCATCTTTATGTTTCACAAGCATAATTTTGTTATTAATCAATAAAAGACTTTAAACACAAAATGATATTGTATTCATTATCGGGCTTTACATTGATGATCACTTGTGATCAAGGTGTGCCCCAAACCCTGGGGACTACTAACTCGAGTCGGCCAATGGCTCGACAAGTGGTGCCATTACAATCTCCAACTTCATGACCAACCAAGCTGAACCATAATCACCTTTTGCATCGTATGCCATACAAGGTGCCTTCCCCACTACGTCATGTGACTAGAATGGAAACCCTCACCTTGGGTTTAAAACGTTATTTCACTACCACTTGAACTAGCAATTCTTGGCATTTTAAAGAGAATTTAGTGATTAATATGCATTTGCTATGTTTAATTGATTGTTGGGAAAACTTTTTAAAGGATTTAAACTTTGTCTTTCAACTGTTTGGAGACTTTATTCATCACTAATATCCATTGGTATTTTTAAAATTTTTGGTAAACCTTAAGGTCTCAAAAATTTCCCTTAACATTGATAGCAGGAAATTGTGACTTTTGCACGTGGGTTGACAAAAGATTTTGAAAAGCAGATGGAGGAGTTCTATCAAGAGCACTTGCACCCTTACCCTGAGAGTCGACTCATCCTTGAAGGAAGTGGTGAGGAATATAAAGGTTTCAAACCACTTTTGAGATAAATTATATGTATCTATTATCTTAAAATTCTAACTTGAATTGATGGTAGAATAAAAAACTTTACAATAAACTACGATAAGAAATCCATTACTTACCAAATTCGGGTCTTCAACTCAACACAATCAACACATACAAATTGTAATAGCACCTACATTTATTATGTGTTTATAATAAGACCCCCTACATACATATTAATTTTGAAGCTTAGATAGAACCCTTATTAGCTTCTTTTATAGGAGGTATTCCTTCTGTATATCTATATCTCTAACTCTAAAACAATATCAAAATTTCCTTTCAGTTACAGTTGAGTTGTATAATGATCCCACAAGAGCATATATTGTGTATTGGAATCAACAACTTCTTTGTTCATAATACTTCACATGGAGCTTACTAGCTAAATGGTTCATTACTATCACCTAATAGAACATAGCCTTTGTATCCCATATTTTGGATATCATGTGAATCTCCCTACAACCATACTAATATTCTTGTTAATAAGTATCTCAAGTTTGATTTACTGTTAATACAAACAAACCTTCCATTGCATTTTCTAATACAAAATGCATTTTGTTGTCCCAACTTCATGTCTAGGTTATTGGGACATACGAGATTCCAATGACGAGTGGATTAGATTTCATGTAGTTAAGGGTGATCTTATAGTGTTGCCTTCATGCATGTATCATCGATTCACCCTAGACACCAACAACTACATCAAGGTAAGTGCACCAATCCAATTTGACTCAACAATGTGCTATGATGTCATAAACTTGAACTGAGGCCAATTTTTGTCTAAAATTGTATCTACTTGTATCATTTGTAATCTAAAGTCCAAAATAACTTCCTATTCATTAATCTAAATATGAAATTAAGGTTAGTTTTAGTACATACAACAAAACTTATTGGAATGTGATATAGCACACACTTATATATACTATGCTTGCATTTGGATTTTCTATTAACTTGATATATTTTATTTGGTTTTTTCATTGCAGGCCATGCTTTTATTTACACATGTCCCTAGGAGGGTGGATGTGATGAGGCCTAATCACAAGAAATCATAAGATAGGCTTAGCCTTCTTTATATCGATTAACGACATAACCTTCACTTTATTTTGTTTGCACCTTTGTCAATATTTCACCAATGATATTCAGAATGAGTGCTTACAAATAGCTATTTGGTTATTTCAAAGAGCATAACTCTATTAACAACACTTGTACAAAGGTAGAGATGGATCAAGAAACATACACTCTACAAATTCCATGGGAATAATATTCTTGAAAATGAGATGTGGGGATTCCATTTGGGTATTTCAAAGAGTGGGCATGCTTGCATATCATAGCCCAAAAGTCCCTCTCATTACACAATAGACTTTCTATAATCATCCATAGATCCATTAAAATATAGTCTTCTTACCAACACTTGAGTTTCCCATTATCTAAGTTACTAATTTTCCCCATAAGCTCATTTAGTCAAACAATATATATTTTAATTTCACATGCAAATCGTCAAAATCTTATTCCTGCAGAGCAATAATTATTTCATGATACACACAATCAAAGTATATGAAAAGAAGATTATTCCCATGAAATTGTCATGTGGAAAGACAAGTTTCCATCTAAGTTTATTATTAAAGCTAAGGAGTTTACATCTTTATGTTGTACTTATGCTATGCAATAAAAAATTTCTGCTTGATTTTAATCCTCTAATTTTTTATGTTGATTGACATAGAGAAAAATTTAACAAGTCAACATAAGGAGAGTCTTATGTAAAAATTTTCATGCTTTATCCATGAATTTTGAAATAATTTTGATCTCATGAAAATATGAGTGCTAGACTACTAGATAAAATATTATTGTCTTCTCAACAAATCTTTGTTTGGACTCAAATCCTTATTGGTTATTTTTTGCTACAAGGGAAAACCTCCTCCTTATACTATAACACTCTATGAATCCTCAAATCCTAGACTTTTCAATATAAGGGTTAGCTTTATAGACAACCAAATAGCCATATTTTATGAATTTTTTAAAAAAAACAATGGGTATGTCTATTGGTTTGCTTATGTGCACATGCGATTATATGTATCTAAGATTACATGTGTTTTGCATACTAAAATGTGCAAATAAATTAGGGCAAAAATTAAGAGACCCCCATGATGCTCAATTTGTGTAGATAGGTGGGTTGGCTAATCAATGGTGAAGAGTTTAGAAAATTGGGAAATATTGAGAAAACTCTATTTTAAAGCTATTTCTAGGGGAATTTTGGGCCAAATTATGCATTTTTTGTATATATGGGCTATTTTTTGAGTTTTCAAGCCAAAAAATTTAGCCAGGTGACCAAGAAAACCTCCAAAAAATAGCCTTTGGGCTAAAATTCTCCCTTAGTTTTTACCCTGAAATAAACATGCTTATACGAACACTTTTAAAAGTGCTTATAAATGCATTTATAGAAGATATATTTTTTTGGTTTAGAAAAGTGCCATGGAGCCACAAATTACAACAATGCTACAACCAACAACTCCTAGCTTTTTGTAATTTTACAAATTGCATGGCATCTCACATGGCATCAAGGGAATATTATTGAACAATCAAGTTTAGGTAAGAAAAAAATCTATCTTCCTCCAATTTCCTTTGTATACGTTGTCAAAGAAATTAAAATTGTTTGAAGTATTTCTCTCACAACAACCTACGTAAGTAAATGTTGCTCCACTTATACATAAAAAGGGTGAACATACATATCCTAAAGTACAAGCTTACAAATTCTACAAATACTTTGCATACTCTTTGCACATATGACATTCTCTATGACATCCAAAGATGAACATGCATTTTTATTTTAAGTTTCAATTGTGCAATAAATAAAATAGAATAAAGGACAAAACTACCATAAATGCAAAGGAACACACAACAAGAACAACAAACATCCACATTCTTTAAGGAACTTAAGAGACAAGAATTGTAGCAAGCCAATCAATCTTGTTAACCCTCACCAAGAAAGAGGCCAAGAAGACCATTTGGAAGACTAAAGAGGACTAATCAAGGGTATGAAAATACAATTGTTTTAAAATCATGATCAATTTCAAAATCACTCAAGGTATAAATGTAGCACAGATTCATCTATATATGGTGCTCTTTGTAGGTTCAATTTATTTCTTGCAAATGAAAGACATTATTTATGTCCTAAATATCTAGTGAGAGCTAGGCTCACTCTAATTGAAATTATAAATTATTGCTTGAGTTGCATTAGGAGAACCACAAAAAAGGAGAGGGGTTTCAAGAAATCTCTATTCATTTCTACAATATATCCACAAAGGACAAAGTGCATGCAAAAGAGAAAGGATCAATCACATGAGAGAAGTGGAAAATTGTAAGGGGTTCCCAACTTATGTGGAGATCCCTATGCTTAATTCCAATATGTAATCTATAAAATGGAATAGAGAGCTCATTCTTTTGTATACCAACATTAAGTCTCTACTCTGCTACCTTCTTCTTGTTGCACCATCGATTGAGAGTGAGGGAGAGAGAATGAGAGTATGAGATTGAGTGAGGACTAGTGAGAATGAAGCTTAATCTACCTCTTGCTTCCCGATTTTTTATTTCCCCCCTGCCTCCATAACTTGAAAGATAAGGAGTTGACTAAGAGATAGTGTGTGAGAAAGAGTGTGATAGAGAGAGGGAGAGACCATTGGGAGAAGCTTTTTTCCATTATTTCCATCTATTTCTTATTATTCTCTATCTTCTTCTCTTGACATTAGAGCTACAAAGTGTAGATGTGAGGAAGTAGAGGAGGATCTTGGAGAACGACACAAATTTTGAGGCCATTGACAAACCTTTCAAGCATATAGACTATAATGAAAAAAATTTAAGTAGGTGAGCCTATTATTGTGATGTACTCAGAACTAGGGGAGGTGATGTTTTGTAATCACTCATATGCATTTCATGCATATGGACTATAAGAAAAAAGATAAGTAGATGAGCCTATTATTGTGATGTACTCAAAACTAGGGGAGAGGAAATTTGGCAGTCATCACTCATATGCATTTCTTGAGCAACCCTACCCAAACTCCTTAGGAATTAAAAAGCTACTTGGTCAAGTGACTTCTACGTCTATTTTGTAGTAGAACATCATTGCCTTGATCCACTAGGATTAACCTAAGGGACATGTGACCTATCAATCTCTATTAACAATCTAGCACCTGGCCAAGAAGAATTGCTTTGCAATCAATCAAGGCTAAGAGTAGACTATCATTGCACTTGATTAAAAGATAGTGAGAGAAAAAGGCGATTAGTGTTCAACCCCTTTTCCTTGGCATAATCTCAATCTTCCCCCTAAAATGGTCCTATTCGTGATGATACAACCCTATGCAATGAGGGTTTGGCTCTTGGCATAATCTCAATCTTGCCCCCTAAAATGGTGCTATTCGTGATGATATGACCCTATGCAATTAGGGTTTGGCTCTATTCCTATAGATTTTCACTTAGTGACTCATTCGATCTAACCATGCATAGAATAGTGTCATTGTGACAACCATCTATTTTCTTTCCACCTAACACATGTCATTCTTACTTATTTAATTAGGATCCTACCAAATTGTGAGAACACATTAAAGAAACTTCATTTATTAGCTCATTACACAAGGTATATTTGGATGCCAACATAAATATATTTGAAAATAGTCTCTTCCAAACAATGACATAAGACGATTTCTATTAAAATAACTTTGTCAAAGTGTACTTCAACCCATCAAGATTTTCCAATCTCAATCCAATCACTGATATCCCATCCAAGGATACCATCTCTTAACCATTATTTTAAGGATTTTTCATTACTATATCTTATTCTAACTAGCACTTATCCATCAATAATAATTTGTCAAAAATTCCTAAGGCATTCAACTTAGGTCTCTTCTCCTTATTTTAGTTCTACCCTTGACTATCCCAAGACTTTGGATAAGGGTGACATTAAAGGTTATCATCTACCTACTAGGTTCCTTATTGATATACCTAGATGGAACACTTTTCATCTTTGCATTACACCTTATAGCAGTCTTATTATCGTTATCTAAGAATGATCTTACTTCTACCTATTAACCACTCCAAATTATCTTACTTTTTCCTATTAAGTACTCCTTCATGTCATTTCACTTTTGGTTTACTATACCTTCCCCTTTCTAATATCTAACCTAAGACACCATCACTAGCACAAAATGCTACATAAGAAAACATACATATGGTATGCATGCTTCTTAGCTAGCCCTAAGATTCTAGATTTAGGATGCATCTCTAACAAATGCATACTTTTCTTTCATGAAAATAACATGATGCCATCTAGATCCAAGCCCTACACACTAGCCTAGTTACTTTTAACTCATCCTTGATTTAATATTTTTTCAAGAGATATTTTGATCAGACTTTTAAACAAATTTTGGATGGAGTTACATGGTAAAGACCTACATCCTATAGATGATGTTCATACAATTGCATTATCTACTTGCGTCTAGGGAAGGTATCATGACATCCTTGTGTCTTCACAGCACCCCAATAGCATTAGAATGAAAGGTAGAAGAGAGAGAAGGTGGGGATGGTCATAGCTTCATCACGCTTGCATCTTGAGCCATCAACTACACACACACACACACACACGGCTTCAATCCCACAAGTTTTAAGAGAAGAGGAGGGAGGTTACTTTTATAGGGGGTGAGAGGGGAGGTTTTTAAATTTATTCCTTGAGTATTATTTATTTTTCAAATTAAAATTATGGGGTGCATGGCAACATGCATGATTCGCGATAGGGAATTTGGGGAGGAGGTGAAGGGTGGGGTTCCCTTTTAAGACCCCTAGTTATATAATAATGGGGAGGACCATGTAATATGGATATCTTAGGAGACTAAGTTGGGGCACCGGGGGGGGGGGGGGGGGGGGGGAGGGGGACCATGTTGCATTTGGTTGTGGTAAAGGAGGATGAGCAATAGAGCAGAAGGAGGGATAGTGCTCAATAGTGACTCTATCAAGGGGGAAAGGATGTTGTAGGGGAGGACAATGTTGTCAATAACATGGAGAGGTGGGTATTAACCAAGGGAGCCATTTTATGGTCTTCAACACCCTCTCTCTCTCCCTTTTCTTTAATTAATAACCTTTTAAAAAGTAAATTATCTAAAACAACCTACTTAAAAACTAATCTAACTAACCTACATTACTAACTTTCTAATGCAACTAACCAACTAGCTTGACTAGCACCTACTAAATAATTGTGTCTAAGTTGCATGTGTGTGCATAAGGCACAGGCCTTAAGGCTAGTATTCTTGTATGAATATTTTTAATTCTCATGCCACACATATCATGGAAGTTTACATGCATACTAGAGGTTCTCATTGGCATATTACAATTATACTCTATGAATCTTTTATTTTCTTTCTTGCATGAGAAGCTCAATAGGAAGGTGTATGGTTCAAAGCTAGACTATGAGCTAACTTAATAAGATGTAATTGAGTAATTAGTGCATTGAGCTCTGAAAGGAATAAGGGTCTCAGTCTCCATTTAATTTCCCATTTTGTTGAGACCTTGTTGACCCTAACATTTTAATTCCATTTCTAAGACCTAGGATAGGATTGATTGGCATAAGACCCTCATATTCTCACAATGTAGGATAATGGGAGGCTTGTGTGCATAAGTGATGAGGAATAAATCTCTTTCTTGCATGCTTTTCCTACTCCAAACATGCATAGCTAGTTAGGACATCAAATTGGTGAGAAACTAGTTTGGAGATTTGAATTAGAGCTACGTAGATTTTAGTTAATGCATCAATTTCTTGCATTAGACTAATTGAGCTTGCTAGCCTAGGACTACTATACCAAATCTAGCACACTATCTTTGTCATGATCCTTAAAATCTTGTACGAGACCATCTCCATCAACTCGCCACATGAGCATGACCAATCATCATAACCTCAGCATAATAGTACTCTCCACTCCAACTCCTCTACACACAGTTCTTGCTCCTCACCACACAATCCAACCATACCACCTTGCATCCATGCTACACAATCATAACCACTAGTCCATTGGAGGTCTTAGATCATGAAATTCCAAGGTAGAAGGCCCTAAACCTCATCCTTAATCTTGAAGTCCTTGCAACTAAGAGAGAAGATAATTCATACCCGAACCCTTGAAGGAAATCAAAGGAATTAGATGTAGGGGTAGAGTATAGTATTGATTGTGATGTTGAGATTCTCCAACATGCTAACATGAGAAGGAAAAGGAGAGATCTTTCTATCAACTTGCAAACTTGGAAGTTGAAGATTTGGTAGAGGGACATAAATTTTGATTCAAAAAGTCAAAAGAAAACCCAATATCTCCCAAAATTCAAGAAAGGGGAAGTTGACTACACAAGCTCAATAATGGGACATTCGACACCCTCTTATATGTTCAAGATGATCACTCCATGAATTTTGGTGGCTATCTCTCACCAAGCCTCTCCCACCTTCCATGAACACAACGATTCGTTGTAGTGAGCTTTCAAGGAACTCCATTGAGTCATGAGAGTTGCATATGATAAGCTCCAAGATTCAAGCTAGTTTCTTTGGTCCCAAACACTCTATGGCCTCCACATGCATGAGAGGAGTGTGGATTTGGTAAGAGAGTGTGGAGAGGAGATGAAGAGTTTTAACTACTTAGTTCCTCACTCTCACTCTCTCTTACCATGAAACAAGAAAGAAAGTAGACCAAGTTGTCACACATATGAATAGCTTCTTCTATTCTTTTGCATCCTTTAAATACACCTTTTTAGGGTTAGGTTTTTTCCTCTCCCTCTTGTGCATCTAGCCCTCTTTTTAGTCCAATGACCAGCCATCGATAGGTTGTGATTGCATACTTGGATAGCACTTTAGTTAAAAGATACCCATTCTAGTTCCTCACAACATTATTGTTGATGAAGTAAGGGGGTACAATAAGTGGGAAAAATGTTTGATATTGAGGAAAAATATGATTGAAGGGGATCTTGAAGACACCATCATTATATTGCACAAGATGTATCATAGCCAAATGGCCCAAGGATAAAGGTTTTGAATAATTATAGTTGCTTGTAGTGACTGAAGAGAATTGTTATCTTTCTAGTGTCTTTCCATTGTGATGGAACTGAATTGAAATTGAGAAAGGGAGGTGCAAATGACTTATGGATGGAGTTGACTAATGGAGGCCACCAAAACGTACCTAATTTGAGGACACCTAGGTGTAGCATAGTGATCGTGCATGATTTTTTATTATATTTTCTTTCTTTTAACAAAATCTATTTTTATGGAATGAATTTTAGTCTTACAATATGGAAAAAAAAATCTATTTGGAAGGGTAAGAATTATAATACTCTATAAAAGTGCCAATCTATAAGCCTTGATGTTGTAGAATTTGTCACATTGATGAAGAACTACAACTTCTTGTTAGGATAGTAGAGATCATGGTGTGGTGATTGAAGTGAGTTTTGCTTAACGAAGTCAACTCCCTAGTGTTGAATGTCTTTTTGCATGATCTTGAGATACATTAAGGATATATGCATCCTTGCCTTTAGTCTTCTAGTTCTTTAATAATTGTCGACTTGCTATTTCGATATTTCTACCTTGAGCATACCACCTATCACCTAATTTGCCTACATTTACTTGATAAAGATTGAGAGTACATACAATTGAGTTCAAGAAAATTGAGATTTTGGAAATTCAAAAATTGACCTCAAATCTTCACCACTTTCAAACTTATTGTTTTGTTACCGTAATGGTCAACTAGTGCTCCCTCTCTGCATGAAAAATATTGCAATGATTCCAAGCATTCCATGGATGTTGATTTGGTGATGTGCATGGTTTTTATTTCTAAATATTTTTTAGTTTACTTTAATAACTTTTATTATGTATGACAATTGGAACAATACAATTGAGAGTAGGATTTTAAGCCAAATCAAGGGCCAAAAGTGTGTCAAATTTTGTCATTTTAAACTAAAAATGCAAGCCCATTAGAAGCGGCAGAGACAGATCCAATCATCTTAAGCATTTGTGAAGGATTTTTAAAGTCACATCTAAAGACAAACCTCACAACCCTTTCAGATTTTTATAAGTTTTTTCAATGGGCGGGACCAACAATGTCAAGTGTGTAGTGCGGGAGTTTTAGATTGGTGGGAAATTATTTTAAGACCTTGATTGGAAGGCTGGACACAAAAGTTGGAGGTGCCCAAGCAAGAGCCCGAGAAGAAGGTTAAATGTGAAAAAGGTTTTGTGTAAGTGGGGAAGGGGCGTGACCTTAGGGCCTTCCCCTCCCCAATTTATTGTGTGAAGAGGGAGGGAATCATTTTTTTTGTGTGAAGAAAAAAACGAGAAGAGGGTGCAATCTATCAAGAGGAGGAGATGGGAGAGAGAGATGGCTAATGGAGCCTCCAAATACCCTATGCAACCGAATACACCATAAGTCCTCTCTATTTTTTTGCTTCCTATTGTTTCCTTTGGCTCCACAAATAGTGGCCTGATCGAAAAGATCCATTTTTAATTTTTCTCTCTCCTCTTGTGAACTATTACTATGGAAATAATCAAGAGAAGTTTGAAAAGAGATATGGTTGTCCAATTGAACGGATAAAGATGAGATGATCCGGATGCTGAGATGTGATAACCAACATTGACTAGAGCCTAAAATTGAACTAACTTTTTAGTCATGTATGCAACTATAAAAATTTTAAAAAGGAGACATCTAGATAAGTCACATTTCTAATGGAAATTTGGTTATTTTATATGTTTAATCATGGAAATGATGTGCATATGGCATGAAAGTTGATATGAGAATAGTGTGTGATGTGTTCGAGTGCTATCATAAAGAAAAATGTAGAATCCGAAACCACATTAATGAGAAAATAATTATCTAAGAAATGAAAAAATATGTAAAATAAAGTAGTTTGGATCATTCTTGATAAAAACAGTTGAAAGAAATGTTGTATGTGGATGAAATAGTGTATGCAAATTGCCATGGTTGGTTGGTATGATAAAAATTTGCTAAGGATTTTTATTGGAAAAAAAATGGTGTGCATTGAAATGCAACAATTAGGTTTCATTGAATATTATGAGGTGGTTGATTGTCAATTAAAACTATTTGAGTGCTAGGACATGACACATTGCATATGCACAAAGCATTCTATCAAAGAACTCTAGATGCATATCACTTTTTTGTCGAATTATTGACCTACGATTGAGTGAAAGAGGGTCATTTGTGTGGTAGGGTAGGGCAGCTATCTTTCAAAAAGTTTGTGAGAGGAAAAAACAATATCTTTGATTAAAAATATTTTTTAAAAAAATATAGAACCATGTTTCATTGTTCTTTATATGTTAAGATGGTGCATCTTGGGGCCAATCCTTGGGGTGTAGGAGAGTCATAGGGGCCACAACAATCAATTGGGATGTGCCCTCTATGTGTGCAAAGCCAAGTGAAGTAGTCACCTATGTTGTGAAGCTTCATGTGCTTAGAGTAAGGATGGGAAATCTATTGGACTATAGTTTGAAACTTATGTCTATAAACGCATTAGTTAGATAAGCCATTTTGTATTACCCAAATGCTCTTGGCCACGAGGCCATGAGGGTTGTTTGGCATGTGTAGGAGCCTAGTTGTTTGACATGTGTAGGAGCCTAGTTAGAACCCATAAAGCCAGTTTTCAGCCCATTTTTTATTTTTATAGGTGGTGTATTTATTGGGAGTTGCTAATAAGTGGTAGTTTTGAAACCTTACTTAATAGGGACCTAGTCGACTAGTGTATGCTAAAGAGTGTCCAAATAGATCCAATATATCCTCATAGAAACTTTCAAGCCAATATTCAACAAGAGGAAAGAGTTAGACACATAGTAGAGATCTTTAGGAGATATTCTCCTAAGCATAGAAGCCCGAAATCGCTAAGAGTGAGAGGTCTTATTAACCCTAATATCCCGGTCAATTGATTAGAGGGAGAAGGAAGCTCTAGCATCTCTCTTTTCCTAAAAAGTGTGTCTACTTTGACTAGGAGTATACCCCTCCACATACAAATCCCTAGAGCAAACTTGATTGTTATTATGGTACAACTAGTTACAATACCTGTAGGAGCGCTGGATTTGAAACTGCTAGGTTTTCCCATATCCATTGTTAATGGGTTAGCAAAAGAGGATGTGGAGCTCTATATTGGTGAGTTCCAAAAGTTAATGGTTAATTGATGGATTTAGGAGGATGAGGAACATCTTATGATGTCTTTAATATGAATTTGAAAGAAAGAGCTATGGTGTGGTGTCATGGCCAAGAAGCCGAAGCCATAACTATGATAGATCTATTTTATGCTGCCTTTTGAATTGCCCCTAAGAGAGGTGGTCAATATTGGCTATGTGTTTTGAATTTAACATGTCAAGAGCTCGCTCAAGAGCCTCATGAGAATGCTCAAGATTATGTGAAGAAATTGAAAGAGGTGTTTCACAAATTGCAAGCTTCTATTCCCATTCCACATGTTGCCCAACTACAGTAATTCCTACATGGATTAGATTTTAACATTCGAGTACAATTGAGTAGTATTCCTCCTACTAATATAGATAGTGCTATTACACAAGTGGGGGAGATAGAGTTGCGATTACAAGTGGCCTATGCATCTAGGGCAAACATCTCTTGGGTTCTAGCAATAATTTGGCATTACCCATAGCTAGTGAAGGTCAAGGTGCAATAAGTTCAACCATGACTAACCCTAATGTAAGAGGAAGCATGATGTAAAATATACCTATGTTGCTAGTTCCTCCTAATGTTGCTATGCCAATGGCTAGCCAAATAGCTCAATTAAATAGCAGAAGCCAAATGACGAATCCCAATATAATGTCAACTAATCAATCACTAATACCTAACCAAGTGGTTAGGCCATTCGGATGTCAAGCAAATGATTACAATTATGAGTCTAGTGTATCAAATGTTCTTGGATATGATGAAACATTATATTGACATGATATTTAAACAATATAGACAACTAATTGTGTACGTAAACTTCCTAAAGAGGCAAAAAAACTTAATAAGAATTCAATACCTTGAAGAGGGTGGTCTATTGAGGTTGAGCTATAAATGGTGTGGTGGCAAACACTTCTCTCAAAATTGTCCCTATGTTAAATGTGACATGTGTAAGAAGTTTGGCCACTTAGCTAGTTGTTGTAGAGCAAGATTAGTTCGCTTCAACAGGGAAATAGATAGCTAGGTCTTATTAATCATTGAGAATAAGGAAACAGTCTTGAGTAATATGAGGAACCAAAGCAAATTTTGCAAAGAGGAAAGGTTGTAGTGAAAAAATTGCTCAATGGTAGTGGCCCAAGTCTGATAGAAGCAATGCATGTTAATAGCACTCACACTTCTAATTTACAAGTAAATATGAGAGGTCAAAAGGCTAAAGAGGAAGATAGAGATAATGTAAAACCTATTGTAGAAAACCCTAAATTGGATGTGAAGGAAAATAAATCCTCAATCCTCATATGCAAGGTGGTCCTTTGAAGGCCAGTAATGATAAAGCAAACCTAAATAAGGAGCCAACAAATAAGAAATTGAAGGCCAAGAAAGAAGCACCTAAGCCTATGAAATAATTAAGAGAGTGAATGGTTTGGCGGGAGAAAAGAGCTATTGCTAATTTTTAGATATTTGATCTAGCAAGTTCTCTTTGTGAGGTTAAGTCTGATGTTAATCTCCTGCAATTAACTAACATATCCTTAGGAGTGCATAAGGATTTTAAGAAGATCCTTTGCATTCAATATATTGTCCAACCCCTGGGTATAGCCCATGTCGATGATGACTAGTTTGAGCATGCTGAAAGACATTGCCTAAGGGTGCCAACTTATATTGATGGTATATTGGTGGACCATGCCATTGTGGATGCATGATCCTCTATCAACATTATTATTTCTAAATTGATGGAGAGGCTGGGACAAGAGATGCAAAAAGATATCTCCACAATTCTAAGGATGGTTGATGATAGTTTGAGACAACCAAAAGGTTGTATTACGAAAGTCCATATAACCATTGTTATCGTCAAAAGTATCTTGGACTTTAGGGTCATGAGGTTTGTAGGATGGCCAAGCTACCAAGTGCTATTAGGAAGACCATGGATCTTGCAATCTAATTGCCAAGTAAATATACCTGCTAGTCATTTGATCATTGGCAAAGATGCCAAATGAGTTATAATCAATGCTTACCCAAGATCACCTCAAAACAAGAAAGCATCCATATCCTCAATGGAACTAGATGTGCTCGAGGGACCTTCTGGTAGTGAGACTTCATCAAGTGATGAATCAAGAGAGGAGTCTACTACATGGGACATCTCTTAGGTGACTTTGAGCAAGCCTACAAAAGTTGAGGATAAAATCCGAGATGTGGATGTGATAGAGATAGAGGTCCATTGGTCAACCCAAATGGAACCATGGTCATTCCATCTAGTACCCTGAGATCTTTGGCCTCTGAAGTCTCTGTAGGGATGTCAACAAGATCATCCTCTATCAGAGGAAATTCTTCATCTGCACTTTCATAACCTGCTTCGTTTTCTTCCTCATCATTTTCATCCTCTTCCTCTGGAGGCTCTGTCTTTGCTTTTGTAGAGGCTATATAGGAGAAGAACAGATCTTCTACCTCTGCATCTGCATCTGCTTCTGCTTCTGTTATAGTCACTATCTCTGTGACTACTGTCTCTAGTTCTATCTCTGACTTTGCTTCTACTCTATCTCTATTCTGCATCTGCTCTGTCTCTATATCTGTGATTGTCTCTACTCTGTATCTATGACTATCTCTGCTCTGTATCTGTTCTGTCTCTGCAATTGTCATGCAATAGGGAGAAAAATACATCCATGCTTCTATTTCACTGTCAGAGGTGATTTCAGAAGTTAATTCTAGTTGAGGCAAGAGGTATTCCATGGACAAGGACTTTGCTTCCCTTGGTAGTTGGCTTACAGTGCCCACTGTTAGGGACTGTGCCTTTGTTTTCTTAGGAAAGATTTGTTTAACAACCTCTTTGTCTCCTCTTGTACCATCTGTTAACTTGTTGGAGGAGTCAGTTATGACTTCAATGGATGTGGATCCATTGCCTTTTTGCAATCCATACAACTTTAAGACCACTTTGTTGGGTCCTCTGCCTAGGGTTAGGGTTCCTTTGAACCAGTTCGTCCTGGCTCTTGCTTCAAAAAGCCAAGGTCTTCCCAACAGCAGAGGCTATGAGGTCCCATAAGAATTTGGTTTAAGCAACAAATATGTTAGCCAATAATATTTTCCTGCAAGGGTTGTTTTTACGTATGGGAGGATGCCCAACAGTTTAATTCTGCTTTGGTCTACCAATATGATAAGCCACTGTGTAGGTTGAATTCCCTGCAACCCTAAGTCCTTCATTGTCACATCTATCATTATGTTTATTGATGAGCCTCCATCAATCAATGCATCTGAAATAAAGCATCCTTCAATCCATACACTAATCTCTGGGGTTCCAAGGTCTTGAAAGGCGTTAGCCACATCTACTTCCTTTACAAGCTCCGGGGCCTTATTGATCTTGGTCACTGTTGAAGGAGCGATCCTTTGTCCACGTCTTCTTTTCAAGATGCTTTTAAATTTCTTTCGGCAGCTGGGAGACAACATTAGTAACTGTTGGAACGTTAAGTTAGGTTTAAAAGTGTCTAGGTCTTTGACCAAGTCATAATCTTTGATAGGATCCACAAGCTTCTCCAGCCTTCTAGGGAATGGGGCTATACCCACTTTCATCTTTCCTTTTTCTTCTAATAATTGCAGCATCGGCACTTCCTTTGTTTCTGGAGGTGCTTCTGTATCATCTATCTCCTGGACCTCTGGTCCTGTTTCTGGGACTGTCTCTGTAACTGTATGTGGCACTACATTGCTCTGTACTGCACTGTTCTATTTTGTATTGCTCCGTCACTTTGTTGGCAAGTTGAACTTTACAGTCTTGGCAGGAGAGTTATTTTCATTCTAAACAATTGGTTTCTTATTCTTGGTGCGCATGACAGTGGCAACTTCCAACTCTACCAAATTGGAGGCAGGCTCTTATGCCTTCTGTTGGCTATCAGTGGCATTGGCCATTACAGGGGCTGGGCTTGGACAGTCCTTTGTAGTGTAGCCTTCTCCTTTGCATCGGCTGCATAAGGACTTGTAATCCACAAATCGTCTAGGGTTTGGACAATTTGGGGAATATGACCCTTTTCTTCACACCTGTAACATTCCACCTCTTATCTCTGACCAAGGTCAGACTGTTGTCCTCTGTAACTTTGGGAGGGAAACCTTCTTGGACCAAAATTAGGACTGAATTCTCTAGGCTTTGGTCCAATATCTTGTGTTGTCATTTTGGATTCTAGCAAGTCGAATCTTCCATTTTCATCCTTCTATCTTTATTCGTGCATCTCTTTTAGAGAGCAAATATCCTCTGTATGGTTCTTCCACAAACAGTAGGAACAGAAGGCTCCAAGAATGGTTGGTTTTCGGGGACATTCAGTGGCTAAATTTCCCACTTGATGACACTTTCCGCACCATGTATTAGAGCGCATCACATCTCTTCCAACTCCTGGTATGCCAAATGATTCACAATTGATCAAATTAGGGTCTATACTTGCAATGGAAGAAAGGAAGGACTATGTGTCCTTAATTCAAGAATTTTTTGACATATTTCCATGGAATTATGACAAGTGGAGGGGTGTTTCCCTAGTTTAGTTGTGCATACTATTCCTCTGAAAGAGGGAAGTCGAGTTGTTCCCTTGATAGAAAGTGAGACATATGCCTTTTGAATTAAGGGATGAGCTATCAAAAGAGTCATAGAAATTATATAAGGCTGGGATAATATTTATTTTGCAACACATATAGTGGTGTTTGCCAGTGGTGTCATCAAGAAGAATAATAATAATTCGAATCTGGCTTTATGTTTATTTTAGAGATCTCAACAAGAAAATAATTAAGGACTATTATCCATTGCCATTCACTAATCAAAACTTGGATCAACTAACAAGTAGGGATACATACTTATTTTTGGACTATTTTCCTAGCTATAATTAGATGGCCATTGTAGAGGAGAAAAAGCTAAAGACGATATTTTTAACAGTGTTTGAAACATTTGCATATCATGTCATGGCCTTCGGGTTATGCAATGTGCACCAGTTCTTTGCAATGTGCAGCTAACAAAATCTTTGGTGATATTTCTTGTGAAGAGCTAAAAGTTTTCATTGATGATCTGGAGGCAACCACCACTAAGAAAATGTACTAGTTGATAAATTTATAGAAATGTTTTGAGCATTGTAGGTAGTTTTGTATTGCTCTTAATACAAGGAAATGTGTCTTTGGAGTGCCCTATGGATTACTATCGTGCCATGTGGTTAGTTCACTCAAAATTACGATTGATATGAAAAATATCAAAGTAATTGTTACTATGAATCTGACAAGAAACCCTAAGGAAGTGCATACTCTTCTATTGTCAATTAGACATTAATGATAATTCATTAATGCAACTAATAAAAGGACATTGCCATTGACAAATTTATTGTCCTTCAACTATTCATTTGTTTGGAGTAAGATGTGCAAAATATCCTTTGAGGATGTGAAATAAGAATTAGCTAAAGCATCAATCTTGAAAGTACCTAAAAGAGGTGAGATGTTCTATGTGTTTTTGGCAATGGTGCACAGATCGGACGCCGTATCCGCACATAGTGAGCGTCAAAAGGTCCCCAAGAACAAAAGAACTCTACTTTTTGCACAAAAAACAATGAAGAAAGCTTGCACGACA
This sequence comes from Lygodium microphyllum, assembly GCF_053477565.2. Lineage (NCBI taxonomy): Eukaryota > Viridiplantae > Streptophyta > Polypodiopsida > Schizaeales > Lygodiaceae > Lygodium > Lygodium microphyllum. The sequence continues at coordinate 78,676,339 of NC_141152.1, forward strand.
TGAAGCAAGAGACTAATTGGGTGCAATCTCCCCCCATGCCTTGTGTGAGCGGTCCACAAAGTATGTATTTTATATATTATTCATCTTCAAGCTCAAAAAATAGCCCAATTTACAATTAGCACGCTTTTGCTTTTGTGTTTTCTTTTGTGCCACTAAAGAATGAAAGCTATTGGGTGCCCAAGGAGTCAGGCGGTACCCAAATACAATGTCCAATACAAATATCTAAATTGTGCGCCCATGCGCATACAAAAATAATAAATAAATATCAAGTGCTTTAATAAATAAGCACGTCAAAATATGGACGCCATGTCTAAGATACGCGCCCATAAAAATTTGATGATAATTTGAATACACGCTATCCTCCAATACTTCCCACTGCCATCGCTGCTTGCTCTACACATCAACTGAAGCATTCACAATTGTTAGAAAAATAATACAATTAAATCGACAAAAGTGAATACCTAGCAATCTTCAGCTACAAAAATAAATTAGTTAGAACTCAATCCTAACCTTAATTTATTACGAGTGCGCACTCCAAACTCATAAACGTTTATTAATTTAAATATGTATTTTGCGGAATCACCCGCTATGGAATCACCCACTTACACACTAAATTAACAAAACACCCGAAAAGGATAGATGTCCCCATCGACTTTTCGTACAAAGAATCCACCTTGTGTATGAGCCCCGGTAATAAAATTTTACGAAATCCACCGCAAAACCTCACGGAATCCACCGTGGAATATACCTCCTGGCATCATACCCCCGGGATGGGATAGCAATGGAATAAAATATTCTTGTTTGCATGGAATAAAATATTCTTGTTTGCTGAACTTGTCTACAACAGTCCAAATCATATCATGATTAGCTTTAGTGTTAGGTAGACCAGTGATAAAATCCATTGAAATCTATTCCCATGGTCGTGATGGAATGGATAATGGCATTAGTAAACCATATTGTTTACCATGGTGTCTTTTTACTCGTTGAAAAATTAGGCATTCAGATACAAAGTTAAATACATCAGTATCCATATGTGGCCAATAAAACTCTTCAATCAATGTACGCAAAGTAGATATAATTCCTCTATGACCATGATATGGGGGACAATGAATTTCATGCAAAACAAATGATCAAAATGGAACAGTCACACATAATCTTTTTCATAAAACATGAATCATCACTATAAGATAATGAATCAATAGGAATCCAATTATTTGCAACTAGTTTATTCCAATCAGCTTGAAAAGTAGGATCCTAATGATAAGTATCTTTCATAGGAATAAGGGAATCAAATGATATCACATAAATATTTTGAATTGTCGGTCTTCTACTCAAAGCATCAGCAACAACATTCTCTTTTCCAGGTTGATATTGTATAAGGGGATGGAAATTTTGAATAAAAGCAACCCATTTAATGTGTCGGTCATATATTTGTGGTTGACTAAGGAGATGTCTAATGCTTTGTTGGTTAGTTTTGATCATGAATTCAGATCCCATTAAATAATGTTTCCATTGACGTAAGGCTTGTACTACGGCTAGCAATTCCTTGTCATAGGTAGAATATTTAAGTTCAGATGGTTTGAGTTTGCAGCTACAGTAAGCTATGGGATGAGAATCTTGCATAAGGACTGCTCCTATTCCAAATCCACTAACATCAGTAACTACTAAGAAGAATGGTCTATTGAAGTCAGGTAATTGTAATACAGGAGCATGAGTTAAAGCATGTTTCAGCAAATCAAAGGACTTTTGTTGATTGTCAGACCAATTATACACGATACCCTTCTTTAAGAGTTTTGTCAAAGGTAATGCAAGTAATGAGAAATTCTGCACAAATTTTCTGTAAAAGCTAGCAAGACCTAGAAAAGAACGTAATTTATGCACATTTTTGGGTATCGGCCAATTTAAAATTGCTTCTATCTTTTTAGGATCGACTTTAATACCTTCTGATGAAATAATATGTCCTAGATATTCAATTTCTATTTGGAAGAATTCACTCTTTTCGGGGTTAGCATATAATTGATTGTCTTTTAATAACTTAAAAACTAAAGACAAAAATATTCCTAATGCTCATTCTCATTTTTACTGAAAACTAATATGTCATCAAAGAAAACAATGACACAATGCTGATGTTTCAGAAATATGCGATTCATTGTACAACTGAATGTGGCTGGTGCATTAGTTAAACCGAAAGGCATAACCAGAAATTCATAGTGTCCAAATTGTGTTCTAAATGCAGTTTTGAATATATCAGATTTGTCCAATCTTACTTGATGATATCCAGATTTAAGATCTATCTTACTGAATATGGCAGATCCTTGTAGCTTATCCATAAGATCATCTACCCTAGGAATCGGGTATCTATTCTTAACAGTAATTTTATTTAGGGCACGATAATCAATGCACATGCGATAAGTATTATTTTTCTTCTTCACTAATAAGATAGGTGCACCAAATGGAGAGCTACTAGGTCTAATTAATCCTCTGTTAAGCAATTCGTCTATTTGGTTTTGAATTTATTTCTGTTCAATTTGGTTATGTCTATATGGTGCTTTACATTGTGGTTGTGTACCAGGAACTAAATCTATCTTATGATCTTCAGGACGTGCAGGTGATAAATCAGCAGCAAAACAATCTTGAAATTGGGAAAGAAATTGTGCATGCCTAGGATGCATCTGTTTTTCTTTAGCTTGAATTTCATTCACCCATATTAAATAGGATTTGCTACTTTTACGTAATGCACGTTTAGCCTGAGTATGAGTAAGCAATGGAAAATTATTGGAAGCGTGCATACCATGCAGTGTGATTTGTTTTCCTTGAAAATAAATTTTAATTGAATGTGTAGAATAATCTATATCAGGATTGTATTGATGACGCCAAGGCATTCCTAAAATAATATCACTAGACTGCAAAGGTACAACTAAGAAATTTCTTCATTCAATATAATCACCAATTTTAATTTCTAAATTATGTACCTCTTGTGTTCCATTATATCTCATACCTAGGAATGAAGCCTTGATGTGATAATGTGTAGAAACAATATGTAAATTCAATTCTTTGACCAATTTTGTAGAAATAAAGTCATGTGTGCTCCCATCATCATGTAAAATAGTATTTTCTTTACCATGCACAAAACATTTCATTATTAATAAGGAATGGGGAGTTGGCATACATGGCAAAGTATCAGAAGTACTATCAATGTCGTCATCTTCTTCCGTAAAGTCCGGCATCTCTTCACGTTCTTTATCTTCTATTGCTTTCAAATAATTGATATGAACAGATGGCTTTTTGTCTTGACAATTGGCTGCTAGATGTCTAGGTTGATGACATTTATAACAAACTATGGGTTTTGCTTTTGATACATTATTGGTAATGGCAGGAAGTTTAGGAATGTTGGGATTTGACTGAAGAGATGGCTTAGGGTTCGGATTTTTGTTTGATAGCAAGGCAGGTGGTTGTGTCCAAGATTTACGGAATGAAGATGGAAGAAAACGACTTTGATTGAATCTTCGAAAATTTGAATTGAATTGTTTGGAACCAAAGTTACCATTAGTTGGAAATTGTTGTGATTGCTTGTCTTGTCCGTGAATTTTGTCTTTTGTGTCATGGGCCAAGGAAATTGCATCTTCAAGGGTTGTTGGCTTGAACATATTGACCTCCACGTAAAAATGTCCAAGTAGCCAAACATAAACTTGCGTTTATGAGTTGCTTTTGGTACATCTTCGAGCATTCGTAGTTACAATAGAGCATTCCAGAAACGTTCAGTATATTGTGAAATAGGTTCGCGATCCCTTTGTTGTAGAAGATCCCATTGCTTGATTGCTTTTTCATGGAATTGGAGAGGAAGGAAATTCTACAATAATTTCTTTTGGAAAGTCTCCCAAGTAGTGGGACAATCAACGCTTTTGCAGACCACAGTCCACCATAAGGATGCTCGGTCAACTAAATGGTTAGTGACACATTTAATTTTGTCTTTCTCAGCATATGTTTCTTCATGGAAATAATCATCAAATTGACTGATAAAAGCAAGGACAATCTTTCCATCGCGTCATCCATTGAAAGTACGAAATTTGAAATTTCTTTTACTTATCATTGTTTCTTTCCGAATGGATTGGGCTTCAAGTGTTGCATCGATGGTATGTCGTATAAGATCTTCAGGTTGCGATCCATCTTGGTCGGTGGTAGATTGTTGCAGATTGGCCAATTGAGCTTGCAAAGCTTGTCGTGATCTTCGTTCCTCTTGAAGCTGTATCATAATCAAATCCAACTTTTGCTCCATTGTTGGTTCGGGTAGATCTCCTTCAGCCGTAAAATCTTCCATAGTTTGATCAGTCATCCTGCAAAATTCGAAAAGACCTCACACACTCAAAACCTTGTTAGCGGGATGAGCGTAACTCAAAGGCGGGTTTACAAGGCTTGTATATATATATATATATATATATATAGTTTGGCTTTTGTAGTATTTCTCCTTTACGATTGTGAAATTCAACGTCACAACTGTCTTCCAAGAAAATAGTTTTGCGTATAGACTATGTATAGACCGCATGTTGATGATTGTTTGCTATAATTTGCTTTTGTCAGTTCACAGGTGTGAACAGGGGCTTCCAAAGGGTAGTAGACTGATTCGTGTGTTGCTAAGTATGAACTGCCTTTATGATAGTTGTTGAAAATGACTTGTAGGACCTTAGTAACTTGGGTAACTTAGAGAACTTGTAGTTTTAAGCTTTAGTAACTAAGCGTGATTTTGGAGGACTTCAGGAGCTTTTCGCTAGATTCGATGACAGCCAGTTCATGCTGCCGTCGTCGACAGGTAAAAACGGATTATGAAGCTTTTAATAAGCTTTTGTTTGGAGGCCTTATAACTAATCCTTAAATCTTGAAAAGCTATAACAAGGAATTTCTTATCTGAGAAGAAAGAACCAACGATTTCATGAAGGATCTTCCCGCGTGGTCCTCCGCCTGCTACAGAGGCCCGTCCCTTGCAATCTGAGTGTACAGCAAGGGGGTTTTTGACTGCCAGGAACACGCTGGTATCGACCGTTTGCCACAAGATTGATTTTAGAGCTCGATCGTTCCAGGAGCTCCGCCTTCGTGCGAGATGGTAAGTGATTGGAAGCTCTCAATCTCAGCTTCGCTTTGATACCACTACTGCAAAGATCGGACCCCGTATGCACGCGTAGTGAGCGTCAGAAGGTCCCCAAGAACAAAAGAACTCTACTTTTTGCACAAAAAACAATGAATAAAGCTTGCACAACATGAAGCAAGAGACTAATTGGGTGCAATCTCCCCCCATGCCTTGTGTGAGCGCTCCACAAAGCATGTATTTTATATATTATTCATCTTCAAGCTTAAAAAATAGCCCAATTTACAATTAGCACGCTTTTGCTTTTGTGTTTTCTTTTGTACCACCAAAGAATGAAAGCTATTGGGCGCCCAAGGAGTCAGGCGGTACCCAAATACAATGTCCAATACAAATATCTAAATTGTGCGCCCATGCGCATACAAAAATAATAAATAAATATCAAGTGCTTTAATAAATAAGCGCGTCAAAATATGGACGCCATGCCTCAGATATGCACCCATCAAAAATTGATGATAATTTGAATACACGCTATCCTCCAATGCTTCCCACTGCCACTACTGCTTGCTTTACACATCAACTGAAGCATTCACAATTGTTAGAAAAATAATACAATTAAACCAACAAAAGTGAATACCTAGCAGTCTTCAGCTACAAAAATAAATTAGTTAGAACTCAATCCTAACCTTAATTTATTACGAGTGCGCACTCCAAACTCATAAACGTTTATTAATTTAAATATGTATTTTGTGGAATCACCCGCTATGGAATCACCCACTTACATACTAAATTAACAAAACGCCCGAAAAGGATAGGCGTCCCCATTGACTTTTCGCACAAAGAATCCACCTTGTGTATGAGCCCCGGTAATACAATTTTACGGAATCCACTGCAAAACCTCACGGAATCCACCGTGGAATATGCCTCCTGGCATCAGGCAACTACGATGTATAATATCAGCTTGTTGCTAATGCTGCTACTTTTTTATTAGCTCAAATATGGGAGGAGAAATACCATCCGATTGCATTGGCTAGTCACAAATTGGGTGTATCCAAAATTAATTATACATATATGTAAAATTTGTGCCTAGGGATAGTTTTTGCCACGAAGAAATTCAAACATCATATCTTATACGAGAAAGTAAGATTTTATACAAATGTAGAGGGGCCAAGATTATTGTTGAATAAGTTGTAGCCACTCAATTGCCTAACAAAGTGGCTATTCCATTTATCTTAGAAGAGTGTCATGACTTCACTTGTGGAGGGAACTTTGCTATATGGTTGGCTACACAAAAGGCCTTAAAAGGCAGATATTGGTGGCTGTCCATCTTCTAGGATGCATTTACATATGTAAAGAGATGTGATATATGCCAGAGACAAGGATATACATAGTACACAATCCCATCCTTTGTATGTATTGTCATGCTACTATAGACCTAATCACCAAGTTTGAAAGGGTGTCTCTTCAACTAGTTCCACGACATTGGAACTAGTTTGCTGCCTTACTAGCAAATTACTCTTATAAATAAGATCTATTTTTCAACTATGGTCATGAATCTAATATATCTCTTGATGAGATGGGATGGCAGGTGGTGCTAGTTTGGATAATGCGCAAAGCGGCCAAGACTTATCTACCGATATTATCTTAGATCCATAGGCTCATTAGACAACATGTAATACATATGCCTCTTGATGTATATGTAGGAGGTATGAGTCATAATTTGATGCACTTAGCTTAGGGTTGACATCACTATTTTCTCCTTGGAATGGTGCATCTTCTTGTATGTCTAGTACCACTGCAAGGGGGGATGTCATGTAACCTAGATTCATTTATTTCATTAGGCCAAGGGCCACTTCTTTTTCTACAATGAAATTACTTATTTCGTTAGGCTAAGAGGCCATGTGTCTATTTGGTATGGGTGTGTTTAATGGTTCTTCATTTTAGTGTTACAGTAGACAAGTTTGAAGAAGCATCTAGAGGGAGCCAATGGCTACGTGGACGCCTCTTATGGCCAACCCATGTGATGTCTTTCTTTTGACAAGTTACTTCTCCTTAAGAAGAACATGTATGTATACTAGGGGATACTTTTTTATTTGTTGGGAACCGGCATTTTAAGGCATGAAGTCCTAGGATTAGGCTAGGTATATCTAGGGAGGTTTGAGCAATTGTCTACCTCCTGTTGCAAAGACATTGTATAGCATGCAAAGATTTGTCTTAGTAGTATCCCTAGTAACCCTGTCCTCCTAGCTTACTAGGCAACTATTTCTAGGAATCCCTATTTGTTGTGAGGAAACTATGTAAGCCTAACAAATAAAAGAAAAAAGTAATAAATGTGTTTGAAATACCTACGATACAAAGATGTGTGAAAATGGGTTCTAAACCCTAAAATAAGAAAATAAAGAAAAAAAATCAAAAGAGTAGATGTTCATCGCCTTGTGGAGGCCTAGTATGTTCTTGAGTGAAAATAAAAGTGAGGCAAAAAAAAAAAGATTTAGTGTCACCTCCCAAGATCTTGGTATGTTCTTATGTATCAAGACTAGACCTAGATTGATGCCCTATTCTCCTTGGGTCACAATGAGTTCAAGTCCCTCCTTTTTACACATCTGAATAGAAAGTATTGAAGAATAAATCATGTGGAAACATGAAAAAAATATATGAATTCACGTAAACCAAGCTATATGAGTCCTCACCTAGTAGGATTTCTTGGCCTAGGGGTCCTAGGTTAGGTAGGTAGGTCATGCCACCAATTTGGATTGCTTCTTTGATAGTTCTTTTAGCCTATCTGTGTTGAAGCAATTGGTTAACAACTCACTCTTTATCTCTTTATCAGATCATGATTGGCCTATTCCCCATGGAATTTATGCCTTGACTTTGTTAGGGGGTAGGTGAGAGTTGTGTTTTAGGCTAAGTTATGTATTTTGTTTGAGAAGCAGCTTGTTGCGCTTTAAGTTTCCTTTATGTGTAGATCAACTCATGGATTCAAGGAGCTGAGTTGCTCTATCCTATGGTCACCAATGAGAGCATGATTTTAAGCTAGTGATCAAGGGCCAAAATTGTGCCAAAATTTGTCATTTTAATTTAAAAATGCAAGTCCACTAAAAGTGCTAGTGGTAGATCCAGTCATTTTAAGCATCAGTAATAAAGGACAGGTTTTAATGTGGCATCTAAAGATGAACATCACAGTGGTTATAATTTTTTATAAACTTTTTCGACAGGGAAGACCAAAAATATCAAGTGCCAAGCTATGTGGAGTTTCAAAAAAGTGGGTAGAAATTTTCAGACCACCTCGATTCGAAGACCGGATTTGAAAGTTGCAGGTGCCCATGCGAGAGGCTGAGAAGAAGACCAAATGTGAAAGAGGTTTTGTGTAAGTGGGGAAGGGGTGTGACCGTGGGCCCCTCCCCTCCCTAGTTTTTCATGTGAAGGGGGGGGGGGGGGGGGGTTCTCTTTGTGTGAAGGAAAAAAGAAGGAAAGGAGGGTGCAATCTATCAAGAGGAGGAAGAGATGGTTAATGGAGTCTCCAAATACCTATGTAATCGAAGACACCATAATTCTTCTCTATTTTTTCACTTCCTATTGCCAACTTCGGCTCTGCAAATGGTGGCATAATCAGAAAGCTCCATCTCTAGTCTTTCTCTCTCCTTCTCTCTCCTCTTGTGGATTGTTTTTGTGGCAATAATTGAGAGAAGTTTGGGAAGAGATATGGTTGTCTGGCTTGAATTGGATGAAGATAAGATGACGCTAATGTTGAGATGTGATGATTAGCACTAAGTAGATTCCAAATTTGGACCAATTTTCTCACTACGCATGCAACTACAAAAATATAAAAAAATGAAAAAATCCTAGTAAGTCTCATTTTTAATGGAAATTTAGTTCTTTTTTATGTTTAATCATGGAAATAATATATATATAGCATGAAATTTGACATGAGAGTACTCTATGATGTGTTTGAGTGCTATTGTAAAGAAAATACAGAATTTGACACCACATTAATGAGAAATTAATTATTTAAGACACGAAAGAACACGTAAAGTAAAGTAGTTTTGATCATTATTGATAAAAATGATTGAAAGAAATATTGTATGTAGATGAAATACAGTATGCTAATTTCCATGGTTAATCTTGGTTGTGGTGTGATCAAAAGTTATAAAATAATGAGTATTTATAATTGAAAAAGTTTAAAAATTTTAAAATATTAAAATTTAGAAAAAAACGATTTTTAAATCCAAAAATAAAAAAAAGTAAAATATGTCCAGATGTCTAATGGCAATAAGGCATGGGGTTTAGTCTTAGAATACATCCATTTTTATGTTAAAGTGGCCATTTAGGGGGTTTTTCTATGGAAAACAATATAGAATATAAACAATACTACATATAAAAAAATCAATGTGTAATGAGGCTAAAATGCCAAGGGTTTTTATTGTAAAAAATGAATGATTGTGCATTAAAGTGTAGCATACAGGTTTTGTTGAATATCTAAAGGAGTAGAAGCATGGGCTAGCCCAGTTCCATCTTCTCAATGCCGCACTGCATTAGGGAAAAGTATTAAAAAATGTATTTGCACAACACATGGTGTGGGGGGTTGACCATCAATCGAAACTATTTGAGTATGCTAGGGCATGACACAATGCATATGCATGAAGCATGGTATCAAAGAAGAACTCTTGGATGCATAGCACTTATTTGACAAAAGAGATTGACTCCGTGCATAAAAATGAGACTTGGGATCTGGTTGCCTTGCCTAAGGCAAGAAGGATTTGCCATGCAAGTGGGTGTATAAGCTGAAAAGTACCCCTGGACACCCCAAGTTGGCATACAAGGCTAGATTGGTAGCAAAGGTTTTTAAGCAAAAGCATGGTGTAGACTTTGATGAGGTCTTTTCTCCTGTGGTTAAGATGACCACCCTGTGCTTGGTCTTGGCTTTGGTTGCTCAGCTTAGGATGTCAAGACGGCTTTCTTACATGGGGACTTGCATGATGAGATCTATATGGAGCAGCCTAAGGGCTTTGCAGAACCTGGCAGGGAGCATCTAGTGTGCAAGTTGAAGAAAAGACTTTATGGCTTGAAGCAGGCACCTAGGGAATGGTATCATAAGTTTGATGCCTTTATGCAGTCAAAGGGCTACAGCAGGAGTGCTATGGATCCGTGTCTTTACATGAAGAAAGCCGATGATGGTTCATTGCTTATTTTGGTACTCTATGTGGATGATATGCTGATAGCAAGGAAAGCTCATGATGAGCTAGATGCTCTTAAATCTCAGCTAAAGAAGAGCTTTGAGATGAAGGATTTGGGACAGGCCTCTCACATACTTGGTATGCGCATTAGACGCGACAGGCATCAGGGACTCCTCTACTTGTCACAGAGGGAGTATATTCATAAAGTCCTTGAGCGCTTCCGCATGCAGGACGTAAAGCCTATTGGTTGTCCATTGCCTTCTTATGTGAAGGTATCACAGGCCGATTGTCCGCAGACAGATGAGCAGAGGACCGAGATGGCCCAGATCCCTTATGCTTCAGCCGTGGGTAGTTTGATGTATGCCATGATAGCCACTCGTCCAGATATTGCCTTTGCAGTTGGTGTTGTGGCACGCTATATGGCTACACCTGGCAGGAAACATTGGGATGCCGTGAAGGGTATCATGAGGTACCTGAAGGGCACAACAGATATGTGTATTTGCTATGGCAGCCAGGATACAGGGGTCGTGGGGTACACTGACTCCGACTATGCAGGACATGCAGATAGTAGGAAGTCCACTTCTGGCTATGTATTCACCTATGCTGGAGGTGTTGTCTCTTGGATGTCCAGGGTTCAGAAGTGTACGGCTTTGTCTACCACTGAGGCCGAGTATGTTGCAGCCACTGAAGCTTGCAAGGAGGCCATATGGCTAGGCCGTCTAGTTGCTAACCTTGGGATTGATGCTATACCTACACTGCATTCGGATTCTCTGAGTGCTATTCAGTTGGCTAAGAATCCGGTCTTCCATGCGAAGACGAAACACATTGAGATGAGGTATCACTTCATACGTGGTGTCGTGGAGGACAAGTCTGTTGACCTTGTCAAGATCTCCACTGACGAGAATCCTACAGATCTGCTCACGAAAAGCCTCACTACTGAGCACTTTGCCTTCCTCAGGAGATTGATGGGCATTGGATGAGATGTTGCCTTTCCTCATCCCTTGTACCTATGTACAGTTGTATTGTCTTTTTATTTTCTTTTCTCTCTCACTGGGGCAGATTCGCCTTTAAGTGGGAGGTTGTTGGGGTAAAGGCTCCTCCGACGTGCCACCCCATGTATTACTACACTGACAGTACCCGCCACTGCACACTGCAGGTGGCGGGCGCCCGTCACGTCACTTTATTCTTTAGATTCATTTTAGTTACTAGTAAATAAAGGAAGGCCCAGTCACACATTGTGACTGTTGGAGTTCCCATTTCTTGTCTCTCTCTTTCTTGCTCTTGCTCTCCCGCCATAGCTCGCGTGCAAGCTTCGATCCTTCTCACCTTTCACACGCGCACACGTGTGTGTGTGTGTGTGTGTGTGTGTGTGTGTGTATGTGTGTGTGTGTGTTTTTGAGTTTTAAAGCCCAAACAATTTGCCTTGTGATCTAAAAAGCCTCCAAGAATGTAACGTGTCTATTTGTCCGCTTGTGGGACACGTCTTAGCAACCCATCAGGAGGAGGGTCTAGAAGGCTCCGCCTGGCACTCGCAAGGAATGACATAGGGTTTGCGATCTAGGACTTCCCGAGTCTGCCCCAAGCATAAGTGTCCGGCCATTCCCACTTGGGATTGACCTAAGGTCAGGGTTCCTTTCCTATCATCAAAGACTCTAGGAAGAAGCTAGCGTCGAGCTCCAGATGTACCACTTTGTGTAGGAACAACAAAGTCGAAGCGGGTTCATGCTGCACTTGGTCCATGGAGAATGGAAAATGAGAGGGATGCGAAGTTCAACCTCTCTGCCATACGGCATAGTCCCATTCCTTTCCCCTAAAATAGAATAAACTGGGATTCTACATCTATTGACACTAGGTCTTCATAGTCTTATTATCTCATCTTTTGAGAAAAGTTCCCAGTTAACCGAGACCACCCTTCCGTAGGATGGACCTAAGTCACGTCCACCGCACTCTCCTCAGTTTTCTTTAGTTATCTAATTACCTACCACATTATGTTTTGACATGCAAAAGCAGCTTCCTTAATTAATCAAATTAATCACGGGTTCCTTCACACAACTTAGGCACTGACACAAAAACAATGTTAAGCAAGTTTCTTTTTCTCCAATATCTACTCTTTATTTATCAAAATCTTGGAGTACATCCAATATCATGCCCGAAGGCTATCCCAACAATCTACAGGATTGCTGCTCCAAGTTCCGCCCATTGACTAGTATACGGGCCTCGAGATCCCATCTTGAGTCATGTCAACCTTTTGTGTGCAGGACCCGGAGGCAAGGGATTTACAGCCAGAGCCTCCCCTGGCACCCAAGCGTCCTCCCACTCCAAGCAGCGCCCATGGAGAGACCTCTCGTGGCGGGTTAGGTCCATATACCCGGCACGACTAACAACCCCCTTGGATAGGGCCAGGCAAACAGTCAGAGGTAACTGTTTCTACCTCTCCCTCTAGGCTTTCAACCTGAAGCATTAAGTGTTTTCCTTGAATTAGTTCCTTGAGCAAAGAGATCAAACAATGTACCTAAGTACAAGCATGAACATTTCAGAGGTCGTTTGTACGACCGAGTGCTAAGCTGTGACTCCTTTTTTTCCCGGGTGCTCCCAACATCCGATCCTGGGTCTTTTTCCCGGATGCTCCCAACATCCTATCCTGGATTGTTTCCAACTTGCCAAGATCCCAATAATCTCAAACAAGATTACGCAAGCAAATGTAAGTTAACTTATTTTGAGTTGCTATTCCCTTGGGTTCTTCCTTATGGTATCTTAACCTAACCCAAGCGTTAACTGGACAATCAAGGCAACGGGCATGCCTTTACTCGCAACCCAACGAAAGGTCTTTTATTCTTCTAGTTCTAATCAAGTTCGGTTATTACACCTAGCAACACAAGTCTCTTCATTTGGGCCTTCAAGATATAGTCTAGATGCATGCGTTTCCTCCATTTCTCTCTCTCTTCATTCCTGGCAATGAGTACTTATTCCTAATGCATCGGATCACATGTGACTTGCATATATGGAAGTCTAGGTTTTTGACCAACGATGCAAGTGTATCTCATGAATGGAAACTAACATTTCATGTGTTTCTTTTAATCATGATTGCGAAACATGAATTCTAAATGACTATTCTGCATTGAACTAGTTAAAAAGCTATCATTTTATGTGAAGTAAGGTGATAATCTCATCATTTTATGTGTGTAAAAGCTATCATGAATATAAACTTATGCGAATTCATTCTCTACCATTTCACACATGCAACCTAGCGCTTAGAGTAACAAAAGCCCTATGACTCATTCTTGTTCCATGCACGTAGCTAACCCTTTCATCTCTTCCACAAGAAATAATACATAATTAGTTATAATGCTTAAAGAACCTGGGTTAACAGGATTCTTGTTCATGGGGGCGTTTATTGCATTAGTCGCGCTACTCACCTCTCCCGCATTACCGGTACCAACGGTAGCATTGGCACCTATGCTTCCTGCTATTTTCTTCTTGGGTGCCATTTCTACTCGGGGATTTGGGAAGTGCGGCCCTTAGCGGCCTTCGGGATGATTGGTTCATGAGGGAAAGGTTGCGGGAAGGGAATACTTTGTCGATGAGGGTGGGTAACTTATCTCCAACTCTCTTCCTTTCTCTTTCTCCTTCTCTCTCTCCCCCTCTCTTCTTCCTCTTCTCTTCTCCTTCTTTCCCTCTCCTTCCTCTTCTTCTTCTTTTTCTACTTCTCTCTCTCCTTCTCTTCTCTCCTTCTTCTTCTCTTCTCTCTCCCACTCCTTGTTCTTCTCTCTTTCTCCTTCTCTCCCTCTTCTTCTCTTCTCTCTCCCTCTCCTTCTTCTTCTCTCTCCTCAATCCTTCTTCTTCTCTCCTTCTCCTTCTCTCCCTCTTCTTCTCTTCTCTCTCCCTCTCCTTCTTTTCTCCCTCACACATCAGGCACGACGAGCAGAGGAGGGTGTCGCCGCCTGCTGTCACCGGGGGGGGGGGGGGGGGGGGGGGGGAAGTGGGTTGAGTCGTAAGCCTGGGTGGTGGCTCAGTTGGCTAGCGCGTAGGTCCAAGGGCTGCCATTGCAGCATGAGAACTTCAATCGGAAGGCCCCAGGGGGGGGTGTAGCTACCGCACAAGCGAGGAGGGGGGAGGAGTCGTCTATCGGCCCCGCAGGGCTAATGCTACTATTGGAGGAGGTGGCGACGCAGGGAAAGGGGAGGGCGCTCTCTCTCTGTGTATCCAAGGGAGGGGAGGTGCCTCCCCTTATATAGGAGGGGGAGGAGGTGGGTGGCATGGCCAACCCTCCCACCTGGGGGTTGCGTATCCCCCCCATCACCACCACTCCCTCTCTCTCTCTCCCCGACGTGCTGTCGGCAGGGAGAGAGGGGGGAGTAAAAATTTTTGAACTGTTGATTTTTTTTTTTGAAATTAAAAAGGGGGGTGTTCCTATGGGGGAGAAAACATGGGAAATGTTACATCCTCTCCCCCTTAGAGGAATCGAGATTTTCTCATCTCGAGAGGACCTAGGGGTATTGCTGGTTGATGAGAGTATCTGTATCCACCCAGGTGGCATCCTCTTCGAGATAATCTTTCCATTGGATGAGGTACTCTCTCAAGGTCCTTGACCTCAAATGCCTCTCCTTGACATCTAGGACTCTATCAGGCCATAGCTCAAAGACTCCTTGGCTAGGCATTACAATTTTCTGATCATCAAGTACATGATTCGGATTAGGTAGATATTTTTTCAATAGGCTAATGTGGAATACATTATGAGCCTTTAGGGTTGTGGGTAGTTGTAGTCTGTAAGCATTAGGTCCTAGGCACTTAGTGATCCTATAAGGTCCACAATACCTTGGACTTAGCTTCTTGTACTCTCCCAAGGACAGTGAGCTCTTTTTAGGGTGTACACGGTTGAAGACCATATCACCTTCATCGAAGGATCTGTCTTTCCGTTTCAAGTCCGTGTAAGCCTTCTGTCTATCCTTGGCAGCTTGGATGTCTTGTCTTATTGACTTGATTTGATCATCCATGTCTTCCATCATCTGCCTTGAAGCTTCTACCCTCAAAGTTGGATCCGAGAAGCTCAAAGGGGTACGACAGTTATGCCCATACAATGCTTGGAAAGGGGTCATCTGAATACTCTATTGGTAGGAAGCATTGTAGGCAAACTCAACTAGTGGCAAATATTGAATCCACTTTTTGGGTTCACGACAGTAGTATGCCCTAAGTATATCTTCAATGACTTGGTTGACTCATTCTGTTTGACCATCAGTTTGGGGATGGTAAGCTGTACTGAAACAGAGTTGAGTCCCAATGGCCTCAAAGATAGCCCTCCAGAAGTGTGATGTGAAGAGAGATTCATGATCACTAATGATTCTTCTGGGTAACCCATGCAATTTGAATATTTCCTTGATGAATAATCTTACGATGTCTGAAGCTTTATAGTTTGTCTTGACAGGGATGAGATGTGCGACCTTGATGAGCATATCTACTACAGCCATAATAGAGTTGTATCCTCCCTGAACTTGGGCTAGGCCAACAACGAAGTCCATACTAATGAATTCCTATTTCATTTGGGAAATGTCAAGTGGTTGCAAATTTCCCAGCATTTTGACATGTTTTGCCTTAATGCGTTGACAAGATAAACATTCCGTGACATATTGGAGAATGTCACCCTTGAGCCTATCCCAATAATAGCTCTTCCTAACTTCATTAAGGGTCTTGGCATAGCCAAGATGTCTTGAGAAAGGGGAGTCATGGGCTTCCCAAAGTATCTTCTGCTTGAGGGTTTGGCTTGCAGGGATACATAATCTTGTCCTAAAGTAGACAAGTCCACAACTGACAGAGAATTCCTGATACTTCATCTTTAGCTTCAAGTCTTGATCCTTGATGGGGATCTCCCTTAGCAATTTCTAATAGACGGGGTCATGACATGCCTCTTCTTTAGCTAGCTCAAGAATTGGGTTGTTTGGCATTGATACCTTTGTGGCTAGAGATCTTGCTGTTGATGGATCTTGCAAAATAAGAGAGTTTAGAAATGCCTTGCGGACTGAGTGCATCAGCAACTACGTTCTCTTTTCTAGGCATGTATTTGATTTCAAAGTCATATTCTTCCAGCACTTTGATCCATCGACGTTGCCTCATATTGAGCTCATTTTGGGTGAAGATCCATTTAAGACTCTTGTGGTTCGTCACTAGGGAAAATTTGTTACCTAGCAAGTAATGCCTCCAAAGTTTAAGAGCATGGATGACAGCCAACAACTCCAGATCGTGGGTAGCATAATTCCTTTCATGGCTCTTCAATTTCTTTGAAAAATATGCTACCGGATGACCTTCTTGCATAAGCACACATCCTAAAGCAAGTGCGCTAGCATCAATTACCACTTCAAACTCCTTACTAAGATCACGAAGTTTCAGGATGGGTGATGATACTAAGCTTTGCTTTAGTTTGTCAAAGCTGGTATGTTCGACAGGTGACCATATAATTGCTACTTGCTTCTTTAGTAGATCAGTCAGAGGTGCTACAATCAAAGCATAATCTTTGATGAAAATCTTGTACCATCCTGTCAATCCAAGAAAGCTACGTATTTCTTTGAGAGAAGTTGGTGTTGGCCATTCCAGAACGTCTCTGACTTTAGCTGAATCTACTAAAATTCCTTCCACTGATATAATAAATCCCAGATATTCAATCTGTCACTTGAAAAAGGCACACTTCTTCTTTTTGGCATAAAGCTTATGTGCTCTCATTGTTTAAGAACAATGCAAAGCTGGGATTCATGATCTTTTTTCTGTTTAGAGTAGACTAGGGTATGCTCAAAGAAGACGAGTATGAAGTCATCAAGATAGGGCCTAAAGATATCCTGCATTAACCTATTGAAGGTAGCAAGAGCATTTGTTAGTCCGAATGACATCACTAGGAATTCAAAGTGTCCATACCTTGTGCTAAATGCAGTCTTCGCAATATCTTCTTCCTTGATCCTTATCTGATAATATCCAGATTTGAGATCTATCTTAGAGAAGATCTTCACTCCTTGAAGACGGTCAAGTAATTCATCTATTCTTGGAATGGGGTATTTATTTTTTATGGTTGATTGATTCAACCCTTTGTAGTCAATGCATAGACGAAGCGTTCCATCTTTCTTCTTTTGGAACAACAATGGAGCTCCCCATGGTGAACTGCTAGGATGGATGTAGCCTTGGTGAACTGCTAGGACGGATGTAGCCTTGGTCTAACAATTGCTAGAGTTGCTCTTTCAGTTCGATAGCTTCCGGGATGGACATCCTATAGGGCCTCTTTGTGATTGGTGCAGCTCTTAGCGCCATCTTGATTTCGTGGTCAACTTCCCTTTGAGGAGGAAGTTCTGTCAGATCTTCAGGAAATATGTCTGCGTATTCCTTTAACCATGAAGGTTTTTCCCTAGATTCCTGATTCTGATCTAGTTTATTTAGTTTAATAAGATAGACAGGTAGGCCCTTTCTAACTCCTTTTATTATCTGTATTGCTTTTGCCAGCTGTATTTTTGGCTTACCAGCCTCTCCTTGAGTTGTAACTAGTTCCCCTTCAAAATTTCTGAAGGAGACTTGGCCCTTTCCACAGTGGACGTGGGCATCATTGGGTATTAGCCGAGTAAACATTCGTGGACACCTAGGTTCATTACCATAAATCTCATTGAAGTTGGCTTCCCACCCAGTAGGAATTTCACCTAGATTCATTACCCTAAATCTCATTGAAGTTGGCTTCCCACCCAGTAGGAATTTCACCTTAGCAGTTTGCCTAGTACAAGAGACCTCACGACCATTTGCCAATTCCACAAGTAAAGTAGGTGCGTCTATTGTGGCTATCCCTAACCTTTTTGCACAGATCGTTGAAATGAAGGATTGTGTACTGCCACAATTGATTAGGGTTTTGAAGCTTTTACCTTCATTATCTGATGGAGTTTGAATCACCGAGAATTGGCGATTCGGACCCTTCTTGTGCAGAGCGGCATGAACCGTTGCCCTCTCAATGTCAGCATCCATGGATGGATCTTCTTCATCGCCTAGCTCCTTGTTGGAAACGCTGGAGGCTCTCCCTCTGGCCATGATGGTGGTTCCTTGGCCATGGGCAACTCCTTGGAATTGCCCTTGGCGAAGTCCTTTGCTAAGCTTGGGACACTACCTCTTGAAGTGTTCGAGCTCATTACAATGGAAGCAACATAGATTGCAATCATTACCTTGTGTAGAGACAAAGTTGTTGACAGCATTGGCCCTAGCTTTCTTCATTTGGCCATGATTCTGACCCTGTGCTCTCTTGGTCTGAGCCCTAGACATACCCTTGTTCTGATCTCTGTAAGGCCAAGTCCTATTGTTCTGATCTCTGTAAGGCCAAATCCTATTGTTCCTTGGTTTGTCTGCACCTCCTGTATTATTGGAGCAGCTTGAATGAGTGTGTCTTGTAGGTCCGTTGGATGCATGGATTCCAATCGGGTGTTTATGGGTGGATTCAACCTAGCACAAAACTTTGACACCTGTTGTGTCATATCCATTGGAGGTGCGTACTTTAAGAGAGAAACGAACTTTGAATAATATGCATCAAGGGATAGTCCAAGCTGCTTCAATTCATAGAATTCATTCATCTTCTGTGTGCAGTAGGCAAGCGGCAGATACCTCCCTCTCACAGCTTCCTTAAGCTTCTCCCAAGTGATTGTACCTTCCGAGATCACTTGGTCTCTACACCACTGTTTCCACCAAAGTCTTGCTTCACCTATAATCTTAAGTTTGGCGAGCATGGCTTGGTTAGCAAGTGCAGTTCTTGCTGCCTCAAAGTAGTCCTCCATGGACTCAATCTAGACCTCAACATCGGCTTGAATAGTCCTTCCCTTGCCATCAAACTCGGGTGGCTTAATTTGTTTGAGAATGAACTTCTTCTCTTGAATCACAGCTGAACTTGGTGCAAGAGTCGGACTTGGAACCTGCGCTTGGGGTTGCGTCTAGACAATAAGATTCTTTATGTTAAAAACTCATCAAACGTTTTCCATATTACGTTAATACGACTAGCATAGCTTTTAGTCAAGTGATTTAATCACGGGTTCCTTGACGCAACTTAGGCACTACACAAAAACAATGTCAAGCAAGTTCCTTTTTCTCCAATATATGCTCTTTATTTATCAAACTCCTGTCTCGAGATCCTATCTCGAGTCATGTCGGCCTCTTGTGCGGGACCCGGAGGCAAGGAATTTACAGCCAGAGCCTCCCTTGGCACCCAAGCGTCCTCCCGCTCCAAGAAGCACCCACGGAGAGACCTCTCACGGGGGTTAGGTCCATATACCCGGCGCGGCTAACAACCCCCTTCAATAGGGACAGGCAGACAGTCGGAGGTAACTGTTCCTGCCTCTCCCTCCAGGCTTTCAACCTGAAGCATTAAGTGTTTTCCTTGAATTAGTTCCTTGAGCAAAGATATTAAATAATATACTTTAGTACAAGTACAAAAATTTCGGAGGTCGTTTGTATGATCTGCTAAGGTGTGACTCCTTTTTTTCCCGAGTGCTCCCAACATCCGATCCTGAGTCTTTTTCTCGGATGCTCCCAGCATCCTATCCTAGATCGTTCACAACTTGGTGAGATCCCAATAATCTCAAACAAGATTACGCAAGCAAATGTAAGTTAACTTATTTTGAGTTGCTCTTCCCTTGGATTCTTCCTTATGGTATCTTAACCTAACCCAAGCATTAATTGGACAATCAAGGCAACGAGCATGCCTTTACTCGCAACCCAACCAAAGGTCTTTTATTATTCTAGTTCTAACCAAGTTCAATTATTACACTTGGCAACACAAGACCCTTCATTTGGGCCTTCAAGGTATAGTCTTGATGCATGCGTTTCCTCCATTTCTCTTAGTGCGGTTCTATACAGAATTTTCCAATCAATCGTATCCATCATACACATGGTGCGCTTAGTAAAGTTGAACATCCTAAACGACCTTCATCTCTCTTCATTCTTGGCAACGAGTACTTATTCCTAATGCACCAGATCACATGTGACTTGTGTATATGGAAGTCTAGGTTTTTGACCAACGGTGCAAGTGTATCTCATGAACGAAAACTAACATTTCATGTGTTTCTTTTAATCATGATTGCGAAACATGAATTCTAAATGACTATTCATGCACTGAACTAGTTAAAAAGCTAACATTTTATGTGAAGTAAGGCAATAACCTCATCATTTTATGTGCGTAAAAGCTATCATGCATATAAACTTATGCGAATTCATTCTCTACCATTTCACATATGCAACCTAGCACTTATAGTAACAAAAACCCTAAGACTCATTCTTGTTCCATGCACGTAGCTAACCCTTTCATCTCTTCCACGAGAAATAATACATAATTAGTTATAATGCTTAAAGAACCTGGGTTTGATTCGTGTTCGTCGGGGCGTTTATTGCGTTGGTCGCGCCGCTCGCCTCTCCCACATTACCGATACCAACGGTAGCATTGGCACCTACGCTTCCCACGATTTTCTTCTTGGGTGTGATTTCTACTTGTGGATTTGGGAAGTTCGGTCCTTAGCAGCCTTCAGGATGATCGGTTCGGGAGGGAAAGGTCGCGGGAAGGGAATCCTTTGTCAATGAGGGTGGGTAACTTGTCTCCAACTCTCTTCCTTTCTCTTTCTCCTTCTCTCTCTCTCCCTCTCTTCTTCCTCTTCCCTTCTCTTTCTTTCCCTCTCCTTCCTCTTCTTCTTCTTTTTCTACTTCTCTCTCTCCTTCTCTTCTCTCCTTCTTCTTCTCTTCTCTCTCCCACTCCTTCTCTCCCACTCCTTCTCTCCTTCTCCTTCTCTCCCTCTTCTTCTCTTCTCTCTCCCTCTCCTTCTTCTTCTCTCTCCTCACTCCTTCTCCTTATCTCCCTCTTCTTCTCTCTCCTCACTCCTTCTTCTCTCCTTCTCCTTCTCTCCCTCTTCTTCTCTTCTCTCTCCCTCTTCTTCTCTTCTCTCTCCCTCTCCTTCTTTTCTCCCTCACACGTCAGGCGCGCAGTTAAAGGGTAGAGGAGGGTGTCACCGCTTGCTGTCACGGGGGGGGGGGGGGGGGGGGGAGTGGGCTGAGTCGTAAGCGTGGGTGGTGGTGTAGTTGGCTAGCGCGTAGGTCCAAGGGCTACCGTTGCAGCAGGAGAACATCAATCGGAAGGCCCCAGGGGGGGTGGTGCAGCTGCCGCACAAGCAAGGAGGGGGGAGGAGTCATCTATCGGCTGCAGGGTTGATGCTGCTGCTGGAGGAGGTGGCGACGCAGGGAAAGGGGGGGCGCTCACTCTCTATGTAGCCGAGGTAGGGGAGGTACCTCCCCTTATATAGGAGGGGGAGGAGGTGGGTGGCATGGCCAACCCTCCCACCTGGGGGTTGCATGCCCCCCATCACCACCACTCCCACTCTCTCTCTCTCCTCAACGTGATGTAGGCGGGGAGAGAGGGGGAGTAAAAAAAATTTAACTGTTGGTAATATTTATTTATTTTAATTAAAAAGGGGGGTGTTCCTATGGGGGAGAAAAGACGGGAAATGTTACAAAGAATTATCTATTGGGCTAAGAGATTTCCATAATCTTTACTATATCGTCTAATCTCCCCTCAAGAATGAATATGCTTAGTCAAGTATGGGAGTTTTGGTTTTATTTTGCAAGGGAAGTGATGGAAAATAACATTAATAGTAGTCAAAGCATATCTAAAAAGGGTCACATTACAACTAATCAAATCTGAGAATGGCTAATGCTACACTTGGTCCATAAGAGTTGGTTTCTAATTCAAATTTCTATTACCATTAGAACCAATACTTAACCATCCATCACTCAGTAGTTAGGTACACCATCCCATCCACCATTAGGTACACCCATCCATATATACCAATTATTGGGATTGGGATCTCCCACTTTCCTTGACACTCTTATCTTAGTTATCTAAGAATTTTATGCTACCACATTGTGAGACATATAGGCAATGCCAACTCATGTGGAGCTTAACATCTTAGGCACACACACCCCACCCCCACAATCCCCCCTTCCCCCCTAAGTTGAGCATGAGCTTATGTGCTCTAAGCATAGTCCTAAACGATAGAGCTTCTCAACTCCAAAGGCCCTGATGTGTCTACAACAACCCAATCTCTATACTAATGTAAACCATGCCAATATCACCTTCTAGGAATCCATTCTTGAATGAAATGGTAATGTACCTCTATATGTTTGGTTTGTGCATTATACACTATGTTCTTGGCCAACTAAATGTTATTAAGGTTACTATAAGAGATAATAACCTTCTTTTCCATGTACAATTGTAAATCACCAAGTCGCTTGCATAGATAAGCTACCTCATATGCTACAATTGCAAAACCCCTATACTCTTTCTATATTACTAAATAGTGAAATTTTAGGTTGTTTCTTGCTACTCAAAGTAACAACAACACTCACAAAGGAAAACATAAAACTTCTGGTATACTTCATATTTGAAATACTACCAACCTAATCTCCATGCAACCATGCAAGTCCAATGGTACACCTGTAGCACAGAATAAGGTATAGTCAACTATAGACCTAACATAATACACTGTGCACTCCACTGCATCCAAATGTGGCTTCTATAGAAGCTGCATATGCACACTCTCTGAATTGATTATATAGTCTAGGTATGCCCTAGTAATCATCAGATAAATAAGACATCCTAATGATATCCTCAATCACATCATCCTCATGTGTACTAAGCTTAGCATTGATAACCAATGGAATTGAATTTGGCTTACAATCAGGCATGTTATACTTTGATATCCAAGACTTGCTTCAACAATATAAAGTGAATATTAGGAAGGTCAAGCAACACATGAAGCTCTATGCTGATGAGAAACAACAATCCCTTGAGGTGTTAGAATGTAACTTCCTCTAGTTGGATAGAATCCAAGCTAAAATCATGTTAGGGGAATGAAGTATGATTAAGTAATGGTTTTAATGGTAGTAGAAGTTTGAATTATGAACCAAATCTTATGGACCAAGTGCAGCATTAGCCACTCTCAGATTTGATTAATTGTACAATGACCCTTTTTATATAGGTTTTGACTACTATTAGGGTGATTGTTCATCACTTTCCTTGCAAAATAAAACCAAAACTCCCATGCTTGAATAAGCCTATTTCTTCTTGAGGAAAGATTAGACAATATGGTAAAGATTACGAAAGACTTTTAGCCCAATCACAAGGCATTTTGGGCTTTGAAACTCAAAAAGTAACCCGTGTGTGTGTGTGTGTGTGTGTGTGTGTGTGTGTGTGTGTGTGTGTGTGTGTGTGTGTGTGTGTGACGCACACACACTTCAAATTTATCCAAAAATGCTCAATAATAAGGTATTTTCACGATGTTTGACCAATTTTCTAAACTCTTTGCCTTTGATTAATAAAACATGTATACCTATTTATCCCTAGGCTAAAAAACTTAGGATTGCTTTTGTCATTTATGTTAGACTATCAATGGGAGTTGGTTTTGACTTGGTCTTGTGGAAGGGGAGCATCACTCATGTGTGCTACCTTGTGTCCAACTCTAGTACTTCTTTTCTTAGGGGCTATCTTGCTGATACACTCCTCACTTTATAGATATGTCCTCATCATTGATGGGGAAAAGTACCTTGATTACTATTGGTTAGTGTGAAGAAGGTGAAGATGATAACTCCATCAACCTAGCATATGCCCAAGGCAAATGACTGTGATCCACTTTTAACCCATCATGTTTCTCTTATCTAACCCTTTTCGCTTTTCTCTATCCATGATGCCCCCATAAAAGAAGCTCCACATGATGGGACCCTCTAATAAAGTGGGATCTTTGAATGTGGCAAGTCCATCTAGCAAAACAGGCCTTTCTGTGTGGTAGGCCCATCTTCAACAACTCTTAATGTGAGGATGAACATGGTCAATGACACTTATGCCTCAAATGTGCCTAACTAAGTATTTTTCTTTTATTATCTATCTGAGACAATTTTGTTGAAGAAAAATAGAAATAAATATACTTCCATTCTTAAATAATTCATGAAAAGAATAGTTGCATTGGTATTAATAAATTGAATATATTTCAAAATTTGTTTCTTTCATAAATATATTATGAAAATTTACTAGAAAATAGAACTGAGAAAAGATATAAGATTTGCTCATCTTCAAATTACTTATACAATTACTCAAAAAAAAAAGCATACATGAAATATATTGAATGGTAAATGAGAAAAAAATATTTTTTATTTTTTATTTATAATTTTATATATTAGCATTTTTAATTATTCATGGGTTGCAAATCAAGGAAAAGTAAGCCATAATGATACCATTATTACATTTTTCTTTACAAGCCAACTAGCTGCTATATGAGACTTTTATTTTATCAAGGTTAAGGAAGCATATAATGGTTTTTTAACAAATATAGTCTAGCTTTACTTAGAACATACCCAACTCTTGAATCTTCCTTAATACAATGTTTTTGAAACTAACAAACACATTAAATTATAGAAAATGTTTTTGAAACTAATGAACACATCATACTATAGAAAATTCATGAGTAGTTTTGGTCATACTATGAAAGCTCATTCGTACACAAAATCATACCATTGATAACCTCTCTCCTATAAATTGAAGCCTTATGGAAGCTATAGTTCCACATTACACTTGTAATGACAATTTAAATAGAACCATAGGGTGCACATAGATCTCTATCATACCTAGCAAAAAGAACAAATGGCTATGTCTATCTACTAATCAAAACAACATGAGGTCTAAACATCCTATAATTATTATCAAACCCTTACAATAGGCATAGCCGAAAAGAAGTTGCATCCCATTGGCTAGGATTATGATGTGCAAATAATCCCAACTTTTTTTTGGCTATGCCTATTATTGTAAGGGTTTGATAATAATTATAGGATGTTGAGACCTCATGTTGTTTTGACTAGCAGATAGACACAACCATTTGTTCTTTTTGTCAAGTATGATAGAGATCTATGTGCACCCTATGGTCCTATTTAAATGGTCATTACAAGCCATCAATCAATGGTATGATTTTGTGTACAAATGCGCTTTCATAATATGACCAAAACTACTCACGAATTTTCTATAATATGATGCATTCGTTAGTTTCAAAAACATTTTCTATAATTTGATGTGTTTGTTAATTTCAAAAACATTGTAAGTAAAGCTAGACTGTAATTGTTAAAAAACCATTATATGCTTCCTTAACCTTGATCAAACCAAAGTCTACCAAAGTCTCATATAGCAGCTAGTTGGCTTGTAAAGAAAAATGTAATAATGCTATCCCTATGGCTTACCTTTCCTTGGTTTGCGAACCATGACTAATTAAAAATGATAATATATAAAATTATAAATCAATAAAAAATAATATTTATTCTATTCACCATTCATTATATTTCTTGTATGCTTTTTTTTAGTTATTGTATAAGTAATTTGAAGATGAGCAAATCTTATATATTTTCTCAATTCTATTTTTAGTAAATTTTTATAATATATTTATGAAAGAAACAACTTTTGAAATATATTCAATTTATTAATACCAATGCAACTATTCTTTTCATGCATTATTTCAAGAATGGAAGTATATTTATTTCTACTTTTCTTCATCAACATTGTCTTAGATAGATAATAAAAGAAAAATACTTGGTTACTAACATTTGAGGCATAAGTAACATTGGCCACATTCATCCTCACATTAAGAGTTGTTGAAGATGGGCCTACCACATAGAAAGGTCTGCTTTGTTAGATGAACTTGCCACATTCAAAGATCCCACTTTATTAGATGGTCCCATCATGTGGAGCTTCTTTCATGGGGGCATCATGGATAGAGAAAAGAGAAAAGGGTTGGATAAGAGAAACATGATGGGTTAAAAAAGGATCATAGTTTTTATCCTTGGGGATATGCTAGGTTGAGGGAGTTATCATCTTCACCCTCTTCATGTTGACCTATACTAATAAAGGGACTTTTCCTCATATCAATGATGAGGACATAATGGTAATAGATTGATGAGGAAAATCTCAATGGACTTTTTCTCATCAATGACCTCTCGAATAAAGTGGTAACACATCTCAATGTGCTTTATCTTTGCATTGAAAATCAGCAGCAAGTACAGACACTAGGAACACAGCAATAAACGGGTATACAATAGCAAACAGGAACACAGCAGCAACAACCACTAATACCACAACCAGGACCAATGGCTAACCCACCAAATCCAGCAAACCTGAAGGTAAAATTTGCCACATTCAAGGGCAAATCCAAAAAGGATGACCCTGATGCCCATGTAGCCCAGTTTGGCACAAAATGGGAGGCAAGTGGCCTAGCAGGACTGTATGGTGAGGATGTGAAGAAGCAGCAATTTGCTGCCACACTAGAGGGAAAAGCTATGAATTGGAACCAACACTATGGAGCAGCACATTTTCTAGATACAACAACACTACAGACAGCTTTACTTTCTAGATTTAGAAAGGAGAAGACCCCAAATGATATTTTGCAAAAGATTAAAAAAATGAAGCAGAGATCCATGTTAGTAGAGGACTTTGCTCAAAAGTTCCTGGAGCTCAATAGGAGGTTGGCAGTAAATGAAAGACCCACAAATGAAATGTTGGGTGAATATTTCTGTAAAGGCTTGAGAAAGGCATTAAGGACTACTATGGCAAGCATTGATATTCCTGCAGGTGCAGGAGGGTTTAATGATTTTTTGGCAGCAACAAGAAGAGCAGAAAAGAGGCTTGGTACAGCTAGCTCTAGCTCTTCAAGAAAGAAACACAAACACAGGCATGATAGTGACTCAGAATCAGATTTTGAGTCAGACTCTGATACAGATACAGAGGGGAGTGATGATAGCTCATCTGACTCTGACTCTGACAGTGAAGCAAATGATTTAGATGCAGAGGATAAAAAGAAGAAAAAGAAGAAGAAAGCAAAGAAGGAGAAAAGAAAAAGTAAGGAGAAGGAAAAGAGGGATAGGAAAAAGAAAGGGAAAGAAAAGGAGGAAGCTACTGACTTGAATAAGCAGATAGTTGCCACATTGAAGAACATGGGCATGCTTTCCACTAGGCAAAGGAACCAAATCCCTCATACGGTTTTTATGCAAGGAGTCATATAATGGTATGGATGTCTCCTTTCAATGGATCAAATGACCCTGTATCCATGGGTAGGAATGCATTGATCATTGCCTCTATCTCAAGCTCTAAGATTGGAGGAAGGTCCGAAAGACCCACCATCTATTCTGGTATTTCATGCACTCAATCCATTGCATAGTCACAAACACTTCTTGCGGGCCGCAATAGGTGCATTCCTTGGGATGGAATGACATATCTTTGTATACATTTCCAAGGTACATCTAATATTATTATATAAGATATTCAATTATAGTTTGAATGTAAAGCATAATTGGTACACATTTTTATACCATTAGCTCAAAGTCCAAAATTTATTGGTTAATGATCTCCAATTGAAACTCCGCAAAGCATCGCATGTGGTCTATAGACAAGCGATGCTTTTGTCGAATTGCTAGCTTGCACTGAGTGCAAGGGTACGAGACATGCTGATTGAGATACACTTCAAGATCTTGAATAATGCAACCATCATCATTGTCCATTTCATCTATGTTACGTCAAACAATATGTTTTCGTTTACCTCATTGTTTCTCTTCCCCCATCCCTCTCTCCTTTTCTTTTTCTCCCCTCTCTCTTATTCTCCTTTTGTTTCTCTATTTCTCTCCCCCTCTCTCTCACTCTCTATTTTTATCTTTCCCTCCATCTCTCTATTTGTGTTCCCCTCCCTCTCTATTTTTTTCTCATCCCTCTCCCTCAATGCATCTCTCCATAAACAAAAGTAAAGAGAGAAAATAAGAAACTTAAAAAATAAAGGAATGGTTAGCAATGTCTATGTCCGTCTCTTTATCTATCTCTTCTCCTCTCTCTCTTGTCTCTCTCATTCTTTTCTTATTCCTCTATTTTTGTCTCCCTCTCTCTTGCTCTCTATTTTTATCTTTTTTTCCATCTTTTTAGTTGTGTCCCTCTCCCTCTCTAATTTTTTCTCATCCCTCTCTCTCTTCTCTCTCCCTTCTCTCTCCCTCATTGTTTCTCTCCCTCACTCTCCTCTCTCTTCCTCTCTCCATCTCTCTATTTCTCTCTTCCTCTTCCTCTCCTTCTCTCTCCCTTCCTTCTCTCTCTTCCTTTTCCTCTCTTTTTCTCTCTTTTTCTCTCTCCCCTCCTTCCATCTCTCTATTTCTCTCTTCCTCTCCCCCTCTCTAGTTTTCATGAAGCCTCCTCTATTTTTATCTCTCCTTCCTCTATATTTCTCTTTCCACCTCTCTCTCTCTCTCTCTCTCTCCCTCTCTCTCTCTCTCTTTGTTTTCCTCAATTTCTCTCTCCCTATCCCTCTAGTTCTCTATTTCTGTCTTTCCCTTCCTCTCTCTCTTTCTCTCTCCATATCTCTATTTTTCATGAAACCCCCTCTCTCCCCCTTTTTCTTTCTCTCTCTCCCTTCTTCTCTCTATTTCTCTCTCTCCCTCCCTCTCCCCCTCTCCCTCAATGCATCTCTCTATAAACAAAAGTAAAGGGAGAAAATAAGAAACTTTAAAAACAGAGAAATGAAAAGCAATCTCTCTCTCTCTCTCTCTCTCTCTCTCTCTCTACTTTCCCCTCTTTTTCCTCTCTCATCCTCTCATTTTTTCTCTTTCTCTCTCCCTCTCTCACTCTTCATTTCAATATTTTCCTCCATCTCTATTTTTTCTATCTCTATCTCTCTTCCTCCCTCTCTTTCTATTTTTTTTCTCTTTCACTCCATGTCTTTATTTCTCTCTCCCTCCCTCTCTCTTCTTTTCACTCTCTTTACTATCTTTCTCTTATTGTTTGTTTCTCTCTCCTCCCTCTCTCTTCCTTCTCTCTTCCCCTCTCTAATTTTATATCTCCTCTCTCTATTTCTCTCCCCACCCTTCTTTCTCTCTCTTTCTCTTTCTTTGTTTCTTTTCTTCCTCTCTCTTTGTTTCTCCCTTCCCTCCTCTCTTTCCCTCATTGTTTTTGTCCCTCAATCTCCTTCTCTATCCCTCCCTCCCTCCCTCTCCCTCTTTGTTTCCCTTCTCTCTCTCCCTCTTTTTCTCTTCCTCTCCCTCCCTTCTTCCTTGTCCCTTCTTCTCTCAAATTTTCTCCCTCCCTTGCTCCCTCTCTCTCAATGCATATCTTCACAAACAAAAATAAATAAAAAAAAGAAAAAAACACAAAAATAAAGCAAGAAGAGTTAATGTGCCTACATCAAAGACATGTGAAAGCTGGATTTTAGGGTGGCAAATGGACCTAAAAATTGGGAAAAAATGTGGAATTCAGCAGAAAAATATTCAATCACGAAGGTGGCGCCTCGACCTAGGACGATTTTAAGCATCAAGTGCTTTAAAGGCGCCCGTGCGACACTTCCAGATTTTTAGTAATTTTTATGTGCGCCTGTGCGAGTCAAGGAAGCTCCTGACCAGTGCGGGATGCCGAGAGGAAAGCCAATGATTTTTCAGATTGCAATTCGAACACCGGACACAGGAAAGGCCAAAAAAAAGGCCAGAAATGAAAAGGTGGCCAAGGAGGAGGACCAAAGGGGGTGCCTCTTGGGACCATCCCTCTAAAATTTTTCGTGAAGGAGGGGAGTATGTCGATGCGCTGATCAGCGCGACGAAAAATGGCGCCTTCCCCCCCCCCCCCCCCCCAAATCAAGATGTGATGGTTATGAAGAAGCCATAGCAATGAAGGCAGCAGCAAAACACATTGATTCTTCGCTTCAAATCGCCGCCTCTCATGCATGGAATGATGGACTACAGAGAGAAAGCAGAAATCAATCTTTCTCTCTCCTCTCTCTCTCTCCTCTAAGGGGTGGTGCACGCGGGAAGAAGAAAGAAGAAGAAGGAACGGCGGATGCTCGTCCGGCGAAGATCGGATTGCTCCATGAACGAAGAGGGGCTGGAGATGGCAATGCAGGGTCATGCTGAGCATTAAATGCATGCTATAAATCAGTCCCATAATCAAGACCAAGAAACCAAGACCTAAAAATAAGGGGTAATGCTATTTTTATAAAGAAAAATGATCTTTTTATGCTATTTGCTTTATGAAACCTTGTTCATATGGGATGAAAGTTCATTATGATATTGTTTGCCATGAGTTTCAACTGTTTACAACCTGAAAATCAGAAAATATAAGGCTACATGGCCGGAATTAGTATCAAAATACAAGAAAAAACACGCATTTTGAGGGTAAAATTGGGGGTTTTGCGGTATAAATGAGAAATATGATAATGCATACCAACTAAATCTGAGTTTTTACTGTCAATGAACTTAAGGGCCACAGCCCACAATCAACCTTCATTTTCAGTCATTATTTATTAAAGGAAAAATAGGGAAAAATGCCCAAAAATTGAAAAAATGGGTTTAAAATTAGGAAAAAATAGAAAATGGGCTGAGGAAAATCATGGAAATTTATATCTATGTTTGTGCAATGTATAACGATGGCAAAGCATGAGGTTGGCCTTGGTTTGTCCCCGTTTCTTTGTTTTGTGCGTATTTATTGTTCTTGTAAAAGGGAAAAAATGCATAGAAACCCTATCTAACCGATCAATGATACAAAATGTTAAGAGTTGGGTGAAGAGGGGCTGAAACACTGAAAGATAAAGAAAAGATTTAATTTATGCATTGCACTTGGCATATAGGAAACTGTTTAAATAAAGAGGATGGTAGCATGAGCATATGGCTCGGTGCCTCCTTTCAACACAGCACGTGCTAGTAAAATTCATGGAAACAATGCTTTATGCACCATGCATGATGTTGATCTTTCTTTTGTCTGAGCACATAGCCATACACGATTTGCATTAAGCATAATAATTAAAAGATATCAGAAAAACCTCCTGGATGCATGGCACCTGTTTTCCTTAGGTTGTGACCAACGATGAGCGTGAGAGGATGTCCTAAGCTGTAGGTTAGTCATTGGATCCTAAGGGGAAAGTGTAGTGAGGAATGGTACATCCTGGAACGTAAAATATTAGTACCTTGAGAGGAGTTTGTGTTCGTTTGTGTTATATGTTTAGCAGCGCATCAAAGGGCCAATCCCTGCGATGTAGGAGAGCTGCAGTGGGGCTCCGACTATTAGTCTGTGGAGTGCTCCTACGTGTGTGTGACGAGGCGTTATGCCTATGTACTTTGGGTTCTCCCTTTGAGGAGTTTTAGGAAAACGTTGGACTATAAACTATAAACGCATAGATTAAGCTTTAGGGTAGTTTGTCATTCAGCATTAGATTGACGCTCCTGGTTCGCGAGGCCGTGAGGGTGTTTGCGTGTCATGAGCATGAGGTCCGGCTAGTGCCATAGCCAGTGCCGGCCCATTTTAGGTCCCATCAACTTGAAGATGAAACCTTTCGAACCTCCTTTTCACGACTTTCCTCCCTTATCCTTTGCATCTCTCTCCTTCTTCATGTACAGCAACACAACGATAATTGAGGTGGTGATGAGCTCTCTCTCTCTCTCTCTCTCTCTCTCTCTCTCTCTCTCTCTCTCAAAGCTTTGAGCTCTCTTGCTCTCTCTTTTGTTCTCTCTTGCAAATGGTTTTGAGAAATGCTATGCTTGATTTTTCACTGCTTTTTTTCTCAAAGTGACATAACTATTTGCATCATTATCAGTGTCCCAAATAGCATCACTATTTACATCGCTATTTTTAGTTAGTAATGCTTTTCATGATGCTGATATTTTTTGTCAGAGAACTAACTGTTCTAATTGCCCATTCTCTTTGTAGTGAGAAAGACTCAAGATATGGGAACTCCAATAATCCTAAGCCTTTCCTTATTCAAATTTCTATGAAAGAATAAATAATGAAGTAATAGCAATGGGCACCCACTATTATAGTGTATAGGTGTGTGGACCCACCACCTATAATGCATAGGTGTGCAAGTATTATTAGTGTAGTATGACATGACTGGCATAGGCATAGGAGCTTGTACCCCCAACAAGAGCATGATCATGCCCTTTCTCTGCCCACACACTTGCCCCCTCTATCTAGGAGCATATGAAGGTGTGCAATATTACTAGAGCCTAGAAGAATTGTCCACCCAAGCTATTGGTAGGCCTTGAGCAAACCAAGACAATGTAGATATGTATGTGGTCTTGTGCTTTGCCAAGCATGACCATGATATCTCCACCACACGAAAGTGGAAACGTGTCTTTTGTATCTTCCTTCTTTTCCATTATGACACTATGCCACACCATTCATTTTCTTCAACTTTACATGCATGACCGATGGTATGTGATGGAAGCACAGATTCCACCTCAGGTTGGGGCAATCCAACGTTATATCTGAAAAGCATTGATAAGCACATGATACTCAACCATGGCTTCATGAGATGTATTAGAATATGAAATTTCTCATTTGCAAAAGCACTTGAATGATCATAAGGAAGTGAAATGAGAATGAAGAATACTTGCATATTACCTCAGTCAACAGAGACTAGCAAAGGGAGTGTGATTATCTTGCAAAGAACTTGAGCATAAAACAAGTCCTTACACATACACATGCAAGACAAACATGACAATTAATAAATTCAAGTGAGAAATCACAACAAGCTCAAATGTATTAGCCACATAGAAACCACTGTTATAAGGAGAGATGACTTAAATACAAAACCATAAGAAAAGGTTGTAGATTCTAGTTAGCAACTTTCATCTCAACACATGTGCTAGGAGAAAAACACACAAGTAAATGCTAAATATAGTTTCCCACTTTGCAATCAATTGTTGTGTTTATTATTAGATGGTTGTCAACACAAGAAATAATGATATGCAAGTAGGGTTAATCCATAGTAGCCAAACAGGCCACCCCATCATCAACATAGAGGACCTTAAATGCACATAGGGTTGGCTTGCCCCAATATAGTAGTACTATCAATGCATGGATAGAGTGAGCCAAATGCAATTGACATTTATTTGCATTGAACGAGCTTGTTGTTGCTCTTGACCTATCTTATGCCAACAATTTGTATCTAGATGTCCTATCTTAAGGCAAAAACTGCAAAAAATGCATTAGTCTTGAAGGCATCGGACACTCTGTAGCCACATGGCCATACCCATGACACTTACCACACCAAATATTAGATCTAGGTGGGTTTGTATTTGAACTGCTTGAGGATTTTTGTGCACTAGAAGACTATGTTGTTATCGAATAAATTTCTTTCAAAGGTGCTTGCACTGCACCCATGATTTCCTCCTTCAACTTTCCTAAGGATTTTGCAATAATATCAGCTACTTTCGCTTCATCAAGAGGGGGCTAAGATTGAGGCATAGAAGGCATTCTTGCTACATCATATAGGTTGGAATTGAATTGTACAGATTTAAAGGTACGCTTGATACATTTGAACTTGCAGTTACCGATGGATTTAAAGGAACGGTCACATAAGACATATTCTTATATATCCTGCTTGAAGTGCTTGGATATTCCATCCGAGGTTCTTTGAATAAAGCCCTCCATCATTGTTGGCTAAGCTGCACTTCTTCCCACCATCTAGCATGTGTTTTAACATCTGCCAGTGTAGTTGGCCGTTGTAGGCTAACATGTTGATGAACTTCAAGAGTAAGCCCATCAATAAATTTATACTTTTGCCTGGGCTCATTAGGAGCTGGATTCATCTTTCAAATAATTATCTCCATACGCTCAATGTAATGTTCGACACTTTCGGTTGTTCCTTGGGACAAATAATCCAATTGAAGGACTAGTCTATCTTGGAAACCTTGCTGTCAAATTTTTTCTAGGAACACTCTTGATAAGGCAGCATAAGTCACTTTATGTTGAGTATCTAGGTTCCCGTACCACCTCGTTGCTTCATCTTTTAGTGTTGTAGGGAAGATATGAAGCTTTTGGTCATCGTCTACTATCTCATTGGCAACATAGGTCACCCAAATCTTTGCAAATGCGCATCGAGAACTTCATTCCACAATCCCCCAAATTGCTTAAAGTCAGCTAATCTGACTTGGTTGTGAGCCATTGTTTCTCTAAATAATATCTCTAGCCCTAAATATTTGGTAATATCAAACCACGCAGGTTTTTTGGGCTCCTTAAATAAAGATCTTAAACCTAGGTTAAGTACATCTTGAATTGAATCTCCCTTGTGGGAAATTCTGAACAAAGATCGTAGTTCGAAATTCGCTACTCGCTCTAGCCACAGAACCTCTTTTGGCTCCTTAAATAATTGGCACAATTCGGAATTCGACTCTAAATCCCAATCAAAGGGCGGTTCATTACTCCCTATTGTAGCATTAGCTTCACTCTCTCTACTATTGCTACTTTGTCTACTATGATATGATAGGCCTAACAAGTTCTACAGTTGAGTTAAGCACAGCAACTATCCCCAAGTTCAGTAATGTATTCATCCTTTCAAGACTTTCTAATAGCCAAGCCTCTTGTCACGCCACTCGTTCTCTAGCTCATTAATCTCGAGCTTCATTTTTTTGTCTCTGTCTCTCCTCCGAATTCATCCACTATAATTGAAATAGCTATTACTGTCATACTCTAAAATTTTGCACATTTTATTTAGAGCTCTAAAGTTAGGTTATTAATTGCATGTGCACTTAGAAGTTTAAGAATGGTTGGTAACTATGGGTGTATTTCTCTATAAGGCAACTTTTCTTCTTGCTTAGGAATTAAGCCTAAAATTTCAGCAACCTCTCTAATGTATTTTGTATCGAATGTAACTTTTAAACCTCTAGATACACGTATCCAAGGCACCACCTCATCCCATACCACTCTTCTAAAATTCTAATAAGCACTACAATCATACCAATCAAAGTGGTATGACACACTAACTGTATTTATTTCAACTACATTTATTAGCCTAAAATGCACTGCTAATAAAACTATGGTTTGCGTGCAATCGTTATAGCCCCAACTCCAATGAGATAATTGTTCTACGTCCACAGTTAATTGTAGGCAAAAATAATTGCCCCCTCTACTAATTCCCTGTCTCTTGCCCAATCTAACACTTGCCTTTGGAAATCTTGGGGTGAATTCAAAAAATAGTCTCTTAAGAAAGAGACTTTCTAATCACTCATTGACTTCCTACCAATGTGCCCTAGGATTCGAATATCTTAAGAAGACTCAACACCCGTTCGAGTACACTTGATCTCCTGGAAAACACACCATAAAATGATTGACCAAGCCACTTTTAACCAGGTTTCCAAGCCAACTCCTAAGAGTTGTTGCACTAGATAGGTGATTTTTTTTGCCACTAACTGCGATAACTCTATCTAGCCTTCCCTGATATTTCTGACACTCTAACGTAATAGTCCAACTATTCTCATGTAAATATCTAGACCTCAGTAAGCTTACTTACTCTTGCACTTCGCTCTTTTTCAACCTTCATGGCTATGTCTCTATATTGGGCACTAGGATATTAAGCCTAGGATGTTTGTCCCTAAGAGAATTGATTTCAAGGCATAGATCCAATAGATCTATCTGCACATCTCCAATTAAGTTCCTTTTAAGTTATTTCTTGTCTACCTTTATACAAAAATTTCCTTTTATTACTTACTAATCAATAAACATTCAAAACAATCAAGTAATATTCCACAAATCCATAAACCTTAATTCCCCTTTTAAACATCTCCCCTCTCCGTATTGTGCAATGCATCATTGCTATTAATGTTTAAATAATTAATTCACTTTTATTTTCCAATGGTAATGTCCTTTCTCTCCTCTTTGTTAACTAAACATTAATCATAACAAAAACAAGTTCTTTCCACACTCTTACACATCCACATACGCACTTCATTTTTAACCCCAATGTCTCCCCATAATTAACAAATTATCCTAGTGGCCCTTCGCTATTAATTCTCTTAATCACTCAAGAACTATTTATAGAAATAAAATATCAAGTTTCAACTTAGATGTTGAGGCTCTCCTCATGCCATCATATAAATCAATTCTCAATCTTGCTACAATTTATGAATTATTTTCTTTAAATAATTGTACTTATTTCTTATTAAGTTATTTTTCTAATAAATCTTAACAAGCCTATCAATCTTAGAATTAATTGAGAATACTCTTACATTCCCCTTGTCCCATATAATACAACTTAACACTTTGTGAACACTCTTAATTTGCGTAAAGTTGGAAACACCATACCTTATATGAATATTTTCTTAAAGAAATATCATTAAATTAATTTTCTCTTTCTTTAACTTCAAGAAAATTTCATAAAACATCAAAAACTATACTTTTAATTTTCCCATGAGAACTTCTCATTTTTGTTGAGCTAAAACATGAATTTTATCAGTAAATACTGTAATTTTTCACTTAAAATAACTATTTTTACTTTTTAAAACATGTTAAATACTCTTTAAAATTTTTAAAAATTTGTCAACAAACTTTTAGTAGTATAGAATGGATAGGAAAAATATTATTTCTAGTAATTGATCACTCATATATTTTGTACAAATGTTTATAAGCAATTTTTGAACCATTTTTAAGTATTTTTAGTCATTTTTATTTTTAGAAAATAAAATAAAATGTAAATAAATACTAACAACCATTCAAAGTGAAAAAATAGACTTTGAGGCATTGGAAAAAATTTCTAAACCAAGAAAATTATAATTTCATACTACTTATTTTTATTAAACAAATCACACACTTACTTGAAAACGCACAAGTTGAAATCTTGTCCTTGGAAGTACGTGCCCCGCAGTCCAGCTAGGAAGTGGGGTCCATGGAATCGTCTCGAACACAAGTTTCCTATTTTCCCTCTCCCAATATTTCCAACTTGCCAATTGTTTTATTATGATAGGAATGACCTTTATGAACTTTAAAGTTTAAGCTTAATTAGGAGGTTAATAGATATGGCTTCTTCAACATCCTCTTCGTGAAGGAGAAGTAGACTAATTCGATATCTTGATGATATGTATGCCAAATTGTGTGCAAAGTGCAGCGATTTGAAGCTCGAAAAATCTTCTACATGCCTGCAAACTCAGTTTGCCTCTTGATGCTCCAGATTGATGATAAGAGAAGGATCGCCAGATGATAAGAGAAGGATCATGGCGATGAAGGAGAAGAACCAAGATTTGCATTGCATCTTGCTATAGCATAGTTGTTTTCCTTATCCAAGCTCTCCTAGACTTTGATTTTTTTCCTCCTCATGCAATCTAACCCACTCAAAGAAGGCGCCCCATCTCCCTCTCTCTTTCTCCACAACTTGGTTGATTCTCTTCTCCTTCCAATTGGTATGGTGATTGGCTAAGATCTTGGAGGTCAAAGGGTTCTTCTCTTCTCCATGTCTCTGTTAAACGATCCCTCTCCCTATTTCCCATTAAGAATCATGCACCATGATACCATTATCATGCTCCCCTCCTCTTCCATGGCACCAGAAACTCCAAGATCGTGTCTCTCTCCCCCTTGACGGCTAGTTAGATGGCACCTTCATCCCCCTTTTGGCCTCTTTAAAAGACTAATTGATTGCTTGCTTTGATATCTAGTGAAAACAAATGATTTTTGAGCAAAAAGAAGAGCAGACCTACACTATTTCACGAGTCTTTGAGTAAGTCGAAAGGGTGCAAAAGGCGTATGATAGAATCATCCATGATCACAGATGTAGTAGTAGTTGCCATAATAACCACCCCTGCTTCTTCTTGTTCTTCTTCTTTTGATAGTTATAGGGTCACCCAAATATCCATTTATTTTTACGAGCCAGGATCCCTTGTCTCACTCCTCTTCCTCGAGAGAACGATGCCTCTCCCCTTCATGCCCCCCATTCGGTTGCAACCACTTTTTTTTTCAATTTAAGTTTTTTTAAAAATAATAATATCATCAACCCTTGTTTATTTGCTTGCACATTCAAGAAGCCTTTTCTTCATAATGCCCATAAAACAACTCAAATTCAACACAAGAGTTTACTTGCCAATCTTCTCCTTAGAGTCATGAAATTGCTTAAGTGATCATAGAAATTCGTCAATAAGAAAATGCTTGTAACCAGAAGACGGATAGAAATGTCCATGATGGTAGTAATTGGAGAGGAGAACTAACTTGCCTTCCTTCATGATCAACTTCCCTTCTTACCCAAGACTTATTCCAATATTTATTTCATTTCGGAGTAAATTTCCGATAGATATATGTGTATACCCAAAGTCCCTCATTATTGTTTGCATTGAGTCCTTTTATGAGGTGAATCTAAAATTAATGAATTGTGCATTGTCTGAATGAAATCATGTTTCTTATGCACCAAAACACTATTGGTCTTTAATCAAATATCTCCTTAAAATGGCTTACAACTTTCAAAAAAACCTCCAATTTTATTATAATGTTCCAACTTTGATCTTCCTAAACCATCGAGAATGTAAAGCCCTAAGTGTGAAACTACATAAAGATACTCAGAAGTAAAAGTATCCAAATGCTTTTGGATAATCTCAAACTTATCATCTACTCTCTCACCTCTTTATATATGTTGTAGAAACCTTCCCTCTACTTTCCCACTAAGGCACTCAAGTTAAACCACTATATCCATAGACCCAACATTGTTCTAAAAAATAATTGCTTGTCAAAATGTCTTAGGATGCCCATCCACTACACCATGGAGTTTAGTTTTTGTGTTAGCTTTCAAGAGACTCAAGGCGATGTCTTTTGAAACCAACTTTCCTTCCTTCACAAATTCTGACACTTGCTTCCCTATAATGGTATTCTTCTTTACTTCTACTCTAAGTAAATCTCAACATATCATTCTAAACATTGTCTAGCCTTTGCTGCCACATGTATTAGAAGCAAAATGTAATAGGTAAGTTAGGCAAGGCAAATCATCTTACATTCCGGATAATGAGTTAACCAGTCAAAAGATAAGGATGGGGACCCCAATAGGCGAAAGCCACTGCTTTTGAAATAGTCTTACCCAATGTCTATAAGTAGGGACTCATACTCCTTAGTCTTTCTTTCACATGAGGAAACTTTCCCAAATCCAAAAATCTAAATTCCATCTGCCTCTCATACAGTAACTTCTTTGAACCAACATTTTTCCTTTTGCCTAGACTGCGAAGACAGACTTCCAAGGACAACAACTACGACTACATTTGCATAGAATTAATATAAAATTTTGATAATAATGTGCTAATTGTATACAATTTCGTGAAAAAAATTTGCAATATTGGGCATGTTGTCATGACTAGGGATTCTTAGACAAGACCCTAGGAAAGTAAACGAATAGATTTTTGTCATAAATATTTCCATATTAGGAAAGCACTCAACTCATCGGGTCCATCCAAACTTTGATCATTTTCCATCTGGAAAATATGATCACTTTCTTCCCATTCAAACATGAAGAAGATTTTGACGATTTGCATGTGAAATTAAAATATATATTGTTTGACTAAAGGAGCTTATGTGCTATTTTTAGCCACTTGTCTTCGCACATGGGACTAACTTTAAGGGTAATTTTTCACCATTTTTCTTGCTCAGTACATTGGATCCCAGAGGGGAGAGCGAATATGTGATGGAATTGTTATCACGTCTATTCTTGTATTGTTTGGGAAAAATACAATTGGTTTTTGTTGGTTGATCAAACAACTCCCTAAATGCTTGTACATTCAACTAATTGTTGGATTATAGTTTGGATGGTTACTCCAAGTGCTTGTGATTGAAATGAATATTAGGAAGGTCAAGCAACACATGAAGCTCTATGCTAATGAGAAAAAGAAATCCCTTGAGTTGTTAAAATGTAACTTTCTCTAGTTGGATAGAATCCAAGCTAAAATTATGTCAGGGAAATGAAGTATGATTAAGTATTGATTCTAATGGTAGTAGAAGTCTGAATTATGAACCAACCCTTATGGACCAAGTGCAGCATTATCCACTCTTGGATTTGATTAATTGTACTTTGACCCTTTTTAGATAGGTTTTGACTACTATTAGGGTGATTGTCCACACTTTCCTTGCAAAATAAAACCAAAACTCCCATGCTCGACTAAGCCTATTCTTTCTTGAGGAAAGATTAGACAATATGCTAAAGATTACAAAAAACTTTTGGCCCAATACATAATTTTTTGAGGTCACACCTAGACTATATAATCCACTATCAATGGAAAAGAAAAAGATAGAGATAGAGAGAGGGATAGTGAGACTATATAATCATTATCCCTCTCCAAACTGATTATATAGGCTTAAAAACTTGGGATTACTTTTTTCATTTATGTTAGACTATCAATGGGAGTTGGTTTGTACTTGTTGGTGGAAGGGGAGCATCACTTATGTGTGCTACCTTGTGTCCAACTCTAGTATTTCTCTACTCAAGGGCCATCTTGGTGATACACTCCTCACTTCTTTCTTCTTTGATCTTTGTCAAACTTGTAGCCTTGAATCAAAGTTCATCAAGGTAGGGAATAACTTCAAAGGAAGTCTAGGTGGGGTTTGAGTAGTAGCAAGAAGTTTGGCTTAAGAGGGTAGGCTTAGTGATAAGGTTATGATAGAATTTTGAAAGGGGTTTCTAATATAATCATTTGATAGAGAATAAGGAGGTTAACAAGGGTAAGGTGATGATTATAGGGGGGACTAAGAGAAAGTAGTATAGGTAGAGAAATTTACTTTAGAGTAGGTAGATGGATGCGAAACGAGTGGCATGGAAATTTGGTATGACGAGGATCTCTAAAACCATGAGCATGAACCAAAACACAACCCTTGAGTGTGAACCAAATTCATGAAACTTGATCCCTTACTTCCTATTTGCATGCTTTCTCACTCTTTCTCACTATCCCTCTCTCTATCTCTGTCTTTTTCTTTTCCACTATCTTTTTCTCACTATCTCTTCATCTTCCTTTCCTCACTATCCCTCTCTCTATCTCTGTCTTTTTCTTTTCCACTATCTTTTTCTCACTATCTCTTCATCTTCCTTTCCTCTTAGCATCCTCTTTTCACACTCCTCTCCCTCTATCTCCTTCTCTCTCACTATCTCACCCTCCCTTATTATTATCCTTCTCTCTCACTGTCTCCTTTTCTTTTTACTATCCTCTTTTACACAATCTCTATTTCTCTCTCTATCTCCTTCTCTTACTTTCTCTCCCTCTATCTCCTTCGCTTCTTACTATCCTCTTTTACAAAATCCCTCTCTCTCTCTCTACATTAGGGGAGTTTTGAGGTCTCGATAATGCCCTGTAAGAGATCCTAGAGAGAGAAAACAATTTAAGAAATAAAATCATTGTATAGAATTTTTAAAAGGTTTATATTTTGGTAAGTTAAAATATCAAAATTCGTTAATAATTCATTGTTGTGATATTCTCGTGGTCACATCAAACCTAGAAATCTAGGTCGCCATAAAGTTGGCAAGGTTGTCATAATGAAGATCTTACCTCTCCTCATTAAAGTGAAAAGTAATATTCAATTTGAATTTTGGTGGATACTCGATTGCCTCCCTCCATCGTTTCTCTCTTCTTTTTTTCTCCTCCTTAGTAGTCTCTTCTTTGTTTTCGTTCTTGCTTCTAATCATATCCTTAGCTATGGATCAATCACCCAATGATCTCTGTAACTTAGCTATGGATCAATCATCTAATGATCTCTGTAGCTCTCATAAAAGACCTCTCTATCATCTTCATATTGAGTTGGACAGTGAGTATGAACCAATAAGAAAGATAACAAAATCTATCACGGTTACAGAGTCTATGAAACATATATTGAGGTTTGAAGGAAAGAAGAATATTGATCTTTGGTTAGATGGAAAGCTATATCCCAAAGATCCTAATAGAAATAGCACTCCTCCTTTCTATAGTAGCTCATCATTAATGAGGTTTATTGGTGATGGCTACAATGGATTTTTAGGTTATACACTTAATCTTGTTGCAGAAAAGGATATCCTTGGACTAGAGAATCATCTTTTGATGAAACACAATATAGAGTTGTTGCAGAAGCTAGAGGATTGTCAACAAAAAATTCATTCATTGGAAAAGCGTATCAAAGCTTATCAACGAAAGCAAACTTTATTAGGCCTTCGAAATCGACAAAGAGCTCTTAAAAATATTGAGAATCTCAAACGAGGAGGAGGAGGCTGTGGTAAAAGAATCCAAGCAGCAAGGTATATTTTTTTTCACTTGAAAAATCTTAAATATGGCTTTATTTAAACTACTTGCATTGATTTGTGATGTTAATTTTGCTTAGATCTCTTCTACAACCAAATACAAGTGAAAGAGATTCTTTAAAAGCAGCTCAGTTTTATTATCATCTTCTTCCTTCAGTAGTTTCAAAGGATATTTTGGAGAAGAAGAAATTTAAAAAGGCAAAGAAACAATGCTTGGAGTCATTTGTAAAGGATCATTCTTTGGATTCTGAGTTAGTACAGAAGACACTGGATAGTATTGGTATCAGTCAAGATGCTTATATGCAACTTTTCCAGCTTTTACAATCAAATATGAAGCAAGGACAGGTACGCAATTGCATACTTCCGAAGCCATTTGTGGTTAGGACTATCAGACATAGAGTTAATAACAAAGTGATGGAGATTCTAGGTGAGCCTTTTCATATCAAGGCTAGCTTCAAGGGCAAGAAAAAGGAGGTTACATTCAATGAATTTAACAATATTTTCCTTGACTTTCCCACCCTACAATGCTTAATGATCAAATTTTATGACTTGTCAGTAGCAAAGGCACAGGGAGTGGCTAGATTTGTGATTAAACTTGATGAAAGTGAGATTCTGAAATGTAAAAAATTGGAGAGAATCTATATCACCTTGATGAATAGAGCACTTTCGTCAGGTCATTGCAATCACTCAACATCATTTAGTGTTCAATCTGAATGCAACATCTAGTGGCTAGGAGCATTTGAGGTAGATACTGAGAATTTTGATATACTATATTGGGTTTTTCATCAAACATCAATACCTAATGTTATTCAAAGGCAACAAGCAGGAGAAGAGCTATTTGTTGAAGGATTTGGGAACTACAGGATTGAGTGGCACATAGCTGGTGACCTAAAGACACTCAAATGTATGTATAATGTATCAAAGGGAGCTAACTCGATATCTCCTTGCTTATACTGCATGTCACCAGCTACAGAGTTAAACTCAAGCTTTTGGAATAGAGCTCCCTCTAGGCACAATAAGGATCCACAGTTTAAACCAGTCTTGGACATTCCTTTAGCGAATGCCCATATTTGTACACTTCATGCACTTTGCAGGATAATTGAAAAGCTTGTTCATCTCTATATAGGATTTGCATGGAAGGTGAAGCCATTATCAACTAGAACAGATGCTATAACAAAGGTTGAAAAAGTTCTCTCTGCAATTGGTTTGCATGGTGACAATGTTGTTATTGAACCAAATCTTCAAAAGTCTAAGGATGGTAATTGTGTCCCAAAAAAACCATCTATTGGTGGAGTGAAGGCTAGAAGGTTTCTAGGCTTTCATGGGAGACTTGGCAAGATAAACTCGAGAAATGGTGGCTCAACTATTAAATTTAATCAGTGGAAATCCCTCCATAATGCAGTTAAGGATCACACTGATAATGGACAAGCTTGAAATAGAAAAGCTAAAGTTTGGGAAACACTAGACAAAGTGTTTTTTTATTGTGATAAGACTGAATGGAATGATGATGATCTCAAAGACTTTAAAAACCAATTGAACCTTTTCAAAAAGGCGATGACAGAAGCTTGGGGTGATCAACACTTTACTCACTATATGGTAAGAAGTTTGTATATGTTTGTTTCTTCATTGTCGAACTCATATAATGTTTTTTAATAACTTTCTTTATTTGTTGACTATGCAGCATATTCTATACAACCATGCTCCATACTTTATTAAACAATATGGATCTCTATCTATCTGGTCAACCCAAGGTATGGAAAAATCACATTATCAAGCAAGAACAAAATATTTCAGACACATAAGACATGGAGGTGGAAGACACAAAGCCAACAGTTTATTAGAGGTTTTTCAATGGTTCTATCGATAAATTTGGCATAAATTCAAGATTAAAGGTACAACCACATCAAGCAATACATCATCTTTAGCAAGGACTATACAAATTGTTACCCAAAGAAGAAAAAATAGATATTTAAATTCTTGCAC
Organism: Lygodium microphyllum; assembly: GCF_053477565.2. Lineage (NCBI taxonomy): Eukaryota > Viridiplantae > Streptophyta > Polypodiopsida > Schizaeales > Lygodiaceae > Lygodium > Lygodium microphyllum. Next base: position 78,720,594 of record NC_141152.1, read on the forward strand.
AAAGCAAAGATTTACAGAATGGTTACAAACCAAACAAAGAGTTGGGAAAAGATGGGTTTCAAGAAACCCTTAATCTTTGGCATCTTCTAGTCTGATTGTAGTGCAGAAGAGTCCTTAGTTTTAGGCACCTCAACAGGGCCTTCAAAGGAGTCCTTGGTTTCAGGTAGCTCGACAGGGCCTCTAGAGGAATCTTTTGTTTCATCCCACTCAATAAGACCTCTGTATTTCAAAAACTCTTGTTTTCGATAGCCTGGAAGAAGCTTCAAATTCTTACTATCTCCTACATAAGAGAGCAAATAGGAGCCAAGAACTCCAAAATATCCAGCTCTAGATCCACTGTATCCAGGCATGAAGCCAAAAACTCTTATGGCTTCTTCCTTCTCCACTAAAATGATCTTGTCCAAACCTTTGCTGAAAACTTGAGATCCAATTACCTTTGAGATAGCTCTCAAAGCCATCATTGGTAGACTTGGAGAGCTTGACAATCTATTATGATATATTACAATTGTTTGATTGTTTAAGTTTCCAATATAATGGCCAAGGCTTTGATTTTTTCCAAGCTTCATTGGCCTAGAGCCCTTGGCCCTTCTAAGAAAGTTGTCTAGATCTTCAATCTCAATCTACAGAACAAACCACAACAGTACAAGATATAAGATATTTATCTATAATGCATAATAAAGTCTAACATAAACTCAATAGGTAACTTTGAATTATATTTCATACCTTAGGGTGTTCGTCTTCTTCAAGAAGACTATCATCATAAAGATTTATTGAACTCTTGGGCTTCTCATCTGATGGAGACTTCAATCTCTCTTCATACCCTACATCATCAATATGAAGTTTCTTTTGGACCTGCAAGAACTCTTCTTCTGTAGGTAGCCCCCCCTTTTCGTATTCTATTATCTGATTAATACATGTATGTAAGGCTATAGAGCTATCTTGGAAATTCTCTCCCTCAACATCAAGACTTGCTAGTGGTTCTTGTTCATAACCTATAAAATTCATGTCATTTTTGCCCCAACCTACAAGGATTGCTAAGCAATAATCTTCTCTAAGATCAAAAAGATGTTGAATATCATTTAGCAACACATATCTCTTCTTATTGATAAGATAAGTGGAAAATGTTGGAACACATGCAAAAGGACCTTCTTCATCAACCTGTGCACTTGGCTCGATCTCCTTTTCTTCCACCATTGTGATATTGTCACTCTTGAACAAACCTACATCAAAACCTTGGACAAGTTGATTCTCAACATTTTCTTGGAACATCTCCTCCTTCTCTTCGACCTCCTTATCCATACTTGCAATATCCTCTAGCTTTCCCTGTTGGTCTATATCTGGAGAAGAATTTTCCATGTACTGAAGATACACAATAAATCCAACGTCCTTGTGGATCAAAAGGCATTGGTGTTGATACCTGTGAAAAGGGCAACATGTTTCTTTCTTTCTGAAATTCCTCATCAATGAGGTTGAACCTGCCTAGCAAAGTTGACCTAGATGTACTGGTGGCTCCCATGACATCACTATAATGAACAAATCCATTGACTTTCAAACCTTGCACATGTCTATCATAAAAACATATGTACTCCTTAAGTTTATCTTCAAGATCCTCCAATAACTCCTTCAAATCAAAAGGAACATTGAAAATTTCCCTGATATAGCCAAACTTGGAAGAATTTCCAGTGGTGTGTAAGAAATCAAAGAGCCTATCATCAGATGTCTCCATTAGCTCCTCCTCATCCATTCCTTCCAGAGATAGCTTCCTCTTTGTCATCTTGACCAGGAAAAGATTTATCCCTGAAAGCAAAGCAGAATAGCAACAATATCCAATAAAACAAGATGGAACCATGGAAAGAGGCCCCAAAATTGCATTTTTCAAGACAAAAATTTCAAAAAAGGAGAAATTTTTTAGTTGACCGGTGAAACGCGAAAATTAAAGTGTCCAAGGCAAATGCCTGTGAAGAACGGTCACCCTGGCATATCACGAGTGGAGCTTGATATCTCAACACTCCCCCTCGAGCTCAATCCCAATTCCTGCACACCAAGCAGGTCTCTGAACTTGCGCAGCTTCTCTGCGCCCAATGCCTTCGTGAATATGTCAGCTACCTAATCCTCTGTGCTGACATAAACTAGATCAATAAGACCTAGTAAAACCCTCTCCCTCACATAGTGATAATGCACCTCAATGTGCTTTGTTCTAGCATGATAGATTGGGTTATTTGCCAAGTGGATACTACTCATGTTGTCACAATAAATGACAACTGGTCTATCTGTAGGTTGATGCATATCATAAAGTAGCTTATGCAACCAAGCTACCTCACATGCAGCCATTGCTGCACCCCTGTACTCAGTCTCCGTGCTCGACAAGGCAACTGTAGGTTGTTTCTTGCTGCTCCAAGTGACTGCAGCACTCCCAAAAGAGAACACATATCCACTGGTAGATCGTCTATCAGAAATACTACCAGCCCAATCAGCATCAGTGTATCCATGCAACTGTATCTGAACCCCAGTCTCATAAAATAGTCCATACTACAATGTGGACTTCACATATCTGAGTATGTGTCTAGCCGCATCCAAATGTGGTTTCCTTGGAGCCTGTATAAACTAACTTACCAATCCAACAACATAGCTCAAATCTGGCCTGGTAATAGTCATATAAATCAAACTTCCTACTATGCGTCTGTACATAGTAGGGTCTTCCAGAAGCTCACCTGCATCTGCGCTCAGCTTCACATTCTGCTCCAAAGGAACTGAAATAGGCTTACAGCCTGTCATCCCATATTTGGACAGCATGTCCAATCCATACTGCCTCTGCAAGATCTGTATCCCACTTGGTGATCTAATCACCTCAATGCCCAAGAAATAACGCAGCTCTCCCAAATCCTTCATCTCAAACTTCTGCTTCAATAGCATTTTCACATGAAGGATATCTTCATCACTGTCACCTGTCATAATCAAATCATCAACATAAATGACAAGTAGCATAATACATTTCTCTCTTTTTCTCACATAAAGTGAGAAATCTTCCTTGGAAATCTAAAAGCCAATAGTGACAAGATACTGTCCTATCTTGTCAGACCATGCTCTAGGTGCTTGCTTCAAGCCATACAAGGCTTTCTTCAACCTGCAAACAAACTCAGGATGAACAGCATGCACATAACCTGGTGGCTACTCCATATAGACCTCTTCTTGCAAATCACCATGCAAGAAGGCATTCTTTATATCCATCTGATGTAAAGACCATTCCTTTGATGCAGCCATAGCAATGACTGCTCTTACGGTTGCCATCCTTGCAACCGGACTGAATGTTTCTTCATAATCAATGCCATATGTTTGTGCATACCCCTTGACTACTAATCTTGCCTTGTATCTGTTCACAGAACCATCTGCATTGTGCTTCACCTTATAAACCCACTTACAGCCAATTGCATTCTTACCTTTAGGCAAAGGTACCAATTCCCATGTAGCATTTGCTTCCAAGGCATCCATGGCTTTCTCCCATTTTTCTTTTTCCATGCCTTGCTCAAAAGAAGTGGGTTCTGGTTCATGTATCACTTTGACCATATAGGCATAGTGAATGGCTGTAAATCCATCATATTTCAGCCTATCCACAGGATACCTAGCTCTGGTAGACCTACTTTGCTCACTTCCAGGTGCTCTCAAAACATCCATGGTCTTCCTTACTCCAGGTGTAACAATAGAAGGAATATCCAACTCATCATCAATGCTCTGTTCTGAGCCACTAGATTCACCATCCACATAAGAGTGACCTGCATTCACATCAAACATGGGCTAATCTACCTTCTCTTTTCCTTTTCGTGATACCTGCATACCACTATATGCATTGCTTTGATAAGATTCTCTTGATCTCAATCTACCTGTCCATGGTGAAGAATGTGAACCGCTGCTAGAAGACGTTCCAGGCCCACTAATATTTTGTGACTGCTGCTGTGAATTCTGTGCAGCATTACCATTTTGTGCATCTACATCATCAATCACATTTACTGGTTTATACCAACTACTTATCTCATCAAAAACAACATCTCTGCTCACTCTAAACTTACGAGTAGAAGGATTATAGCATCTATACCCTTTCTGTTATAGAGAGTAACCAATAAAGATGCACTTCTCAGCTTTTGAATCCAACTTGGATCTCAACTCATCTGGCACATGAACATAGGCAATGCATCCAAAAATCTTCAAATGAGAAATATCTGGTTTCCTACCAGTATATCTCTCCTCTGGAGTCATCCCATGTATTGCTGCAGTGGGAGTCCTGTTCATTATGTAGATTGCTGTAGCAACTGCTTCAGCCCAGTAAAAATCTGGCAAGTCTTTTTCATTGAGCATGGCACGAGATACCTCTCCAATATGCCTGTTTTTCCTTTCTGCAATTCCATTTTGTTGTGGGTTATGACTACATGAATATTGCTGCTTTATGCCATGCTCCTACAAGAACCTTGCAAACTCATTTGAGAGGTACTCTCCCCCTCCATCTGAGCTTAGGCATTTTATTTGCATGCATGTTTCTTTTTCAATCATAGCTTTAAGAGTTTTGAAATGCCCAAAAACTTCACTTTTCTTTTTCATAAAATACACCCAAACTTTTTTGCTATAGTCATCAATAAAAGTAACAAAATAATGACAGCCTCCAAGAGATGCAGCTTTAGTAGTCCACACATCAGAGTGGATTAATTCCAATGGCTTCTTACTCTCTTGAACATGTCTAGGAAATGGTTTCCTTGCCTGTTTTCCAAACTGACAGGCTTCACATACCTTATGCATTTCTGCAACCTTGAATTTAAGCAATCCTGCAACAATATTTTGGGCCTGCATTGATTTAAGTCGCTGTACATTAACATGACCAATGCGTTTATGCTAGATATCAATATCTGCAACTACACCGGTCCCATGTGCAAACATTGCTACACTCAATTCATGCATGTCTGCATCCAATGTAAACATTCTGCCCTTCTTCTTTCATTTTGCTATCAAGCGACCTTTATTTTTCATATCCTCAACAAAGCATCCATGAGGATTAAATCTGACCTGCAAGCCCTACTCAACCATTTGACCAACAAAAACGAGATTCTTTGTGATGTTCGGGACGTGAAATACATCGGACAGGTATTTCTTTTTCCCATCCTGCATAGACAAAGGAATTTTTCCAATCTGCACAATAGGATGTGCAGTATCATCACCAGTCTCCACAAATCCTGGTTTTTCCATTTTCCTTGCATCCTCCATCCATTCTGCATGACCTGTCATGTGGTTTGATGCACCTGAGTCAACATACCATACATCGTTGCTTTCTTCTGCACTTGTCACAGAATTGTTCATGTGCTACACCATAAACAAATGCTCATTTATGTCATCACCCTATCTACTAGAAGATGCATAATTCCCTTGTTGCAGTTTTCCATTCATGATGTCATTCTGCTTTTTATAGCAGTCTTTAGCCATATGACCCATTTTACCACAGTAGTAGCATTCAACATTACTGCTTACATTTTGGTCTCTTTGCCATCCACCACGAACTCTTTGGCTCCCCCTGCCTCTAGAGTTACCACGTCCTCCTCCATAGGACTGGTTTTCTTGAGTTTCCTGCATATTTTGATTTCTACCACGACCTCCAGATCGGCCTCCTCTACCTCTGCCTCTACCTCTTCCAGCATTTGAGTAGAAGATAGCTTCTTTTGAAGTTCCTCCTGAAGAAGATGCACCACCATTTCTCTGCTCCTTAGAAATTAAAAGAGCAATCAGCTCCTCAAAATCAGGAAATCTTTCACGGACGGAAATGGATGTTCGGAACTGTGCATAATCCTTTCCTAGATCATTCAAGGTCACAGAAACTAAATCATCATCTTCCACTAGCGACCCAATGGAAGCAAGTGCATCTGCAATCTTCTTCACCTTCATGTGGTAGTCATTTATGCTCATATTTTCTCTTTGCACATTGTGCAACTCTTGCTTGAGCTGCATTTTCCTGGCTTGCGTATTTGTGCTATACATTTTTGACAGAGTATCCCATGCCTCCTTTGGCGTACTTGCATCCTGAATATGCACAATCATAGAGTCTGAAATACTGATAGACAGCCTGTACATAACCTTTCTGGCTCTCTCATGCTATGCTTTAAATGCCTGCATTTGCTGTTGATTAGGAACATCAGAAAGAACTGGTTCTTCTTCATTTCCTGCAACAAATTCCCAATATCCTTTTTCCATAAGGAAATTCGTCATTCTAAACTTCCATGCTTGGAAGTTGTTCTTGTCAAGTTTTTCAGTGACAATCTGTGAAAGAGAATCAGACGCCATTACAGAACACTGCAAAAAATTCTGTCATTGCAAAGAACACAGCTTCAGCCTCACAAGGGCAAATCTGCAAAACTGATGAAAGTAGTATTTGACCACACAGTCACTTCCTAGTGATGATTTTGCATCAACAAGCAACAAGGATGATTCTCTATCTCCCAATGTCTCTGCGCACAAGCATACGATGCAATTTCTACAGTAACTTTTCACTGACATGTAGAACAGTGGTCGCATAGCATAAAATAGGGCCTTTTCTTGAGTGCGTGCAGAAAACTTCTGCCTCCAAAACAGGCCCCGAAATGGCCTCAAATTAAAAAAACAGGGTCACCAAGGGCTAAATCCCTTTTCCGTAGCATATACTGCCCTCTTGCTTCACCCCGCGAAGGGCGTCTCAACCTGAGACAATGCACTCTTGCAATTTTCGGCTGTGCTACCTGCAGAGATCTGCTCCCAAAACAGAAAATGAAAGCAACACTGCTCCTCTTACCAGAACACCGTGAGCTTGGCTTGCTTTCTTGAGCTCCTTACCACGAACAAGGCTCTGATACCATGTCAAGATTGTGGGAGAGAAGGAAGGAGTCTCACTTGTAGCTTTCTTGCTTGCACAATGGGGGAAATACACATAGAGGTGGAGGCTGAAAACAGTTTTCCTCTTCTTAGTTGTGTAAGTCAAAAAGAAGTCTCATAAAAAGAAATAGAAGAACCCTATATATGGGTCTCAAACCAAACTCAACTAACTAAGGTGGCATACTAACTGAGCCACGAACTGGAGTAGATAAGGATAGTTGTCATCTAGCTATTATTCATGGGCGGTGTACCAACCGCATCTGCAACTGACAAATCGGTAACATAAATGCACAACGGTCACCCTGGCATATCACGAGTGGAGCTCGATATCTCAACATTAAAGCCTTCTCTCATGGGTCTTTGAGTTGATGCTCGTCCTCGCTCTTTGACTTTGACATCCAGCTTCTTTACTTTTCTGTAAGATTCAAATGAAGGTCGCGCATGCTTTTAATGAGTTCATCCATTACATCATTCTTAGAAGGAACAGAAGAAGAAAGAGTTGGTTGATTAGTCAAAGGAATAGGGGATTTTGAAGGTGGAACAAGCTCCATCAATGGAGTTATTGAAGTTGAAGTAGAGCCCAATCTTAGTCGCATCCGCTGTCTTCGAGTAATCATGTTAACTGCATCAGTAACATCTGTCCATGGAGTCTTGACTTCTGACTCGTAGATAGCATCTTCTAGGCGATCATCAAGCTTCTCTTGCAGAATGGGATGTGCAGCCTTAAGGAATAATTCAATCTTCTGACCTTCCATACTTTGTTGGTCTTCAGCATCAAGTTGTCCAAATTTTCTTTCAAACTCATGGTATAGAGTTGTTGCAGCTAAACCTTTGTTGGTTTTTTCAACCCATTCAGTGAAACTTTTCTTTGTTAGTAGGACAGAGTCTTCTAAGAAGAATTCTTCGCTTAGGGATTTTTTGAATGCAATCCAATCCGCATCTTGTTGAAAAAGACCATGGATTCTTTCTTGAAGACCATGCTTGGCTAGTCTGGCAAAATAACGCCTCCATGCATGTTGTGGTACACCAAAGAATAGCATTTTTTCAACATATAAGTGAATAAAAACATAGACATTTTGACCATTAAATTGTTTTAATTCACGCCCAACTTCCTCTAGGGCCTTGATAGCTATGGAATCAATCTTCTCTTCGTCTTGCCTTCTTTGTTATTGTTGTAACATTTGGATTTGTTGTTGCTGAGTCTGTTGTAGTATGCGCACCCCCATCTTGGAGTTCTCTTACACTGACCTTCACGTCGAGTTCACCCATGTCGCAGCACATAGGGTTGAAGGTTACCACAAGGGTTTGGCAAGAGAAGAATGTATGGGGGTTCAAGAGCTTAGACTTCGGAGATGGTAGAGATAAGAAAAGGGTTGAAGGTTTCAAGCTAAGTTCTTGAAGATAAGAGACAGTAGGGTGTAGGTAGATTCAAGGAGAGGAGTAGATGGAAGAGAAGGGGTTCAAAGAGATTGAAGATGTAGAAGAACACTCCCAAAAAGAATTAGAAAATATAGAAGAATACTAACAGAGATGAAGCTTGTTAGTTTCTTTCAGCATTATGAGAAAATATAACTTTAATAGATAAAAACGTGTACAAAATAATACCTTCCTCTATGCTGCTCAGATTGCCAATTTGATGCTTCCAATGGCTCCAAAAGGGGGGTTAAATACTAGGACACTTGGCCAGAATCCTGCCAGATCACTCCTTCATCTCCCACTTTCGAAGTGTTGTTCGCTGCCTCAAAATAGTGATCGCACGTCACGTGATTTCGCTAATCTCTTTTTTTACATAAAATCCTCTCAATTTGGCTGAAAGCTACATTCTTTCTTTTACATGTCCTCCTAATCTAGAAGTTATCAATAGTTTTATGGATTTTTACAAGAGATAATATCTAGAATATCAAAAATTGACTAAAAACTTGTCCAAAAAAATCTAATATTTTGAACCATGGATACTAATACTAATGCCTAAAGTGGCATTGGCTCTCTAAATCTAAAAGGAAGCCACACTCTAGATTTTTTTACACGGTGTGCGCATAGCGACACAACTTGCTTACGCTCAGTTCAAAGAGGGTATCCTTGCTTCGACTTGAACAAAAAAGTAGATCAATCGGAGCTTCCTAGGTCAAGTTACGGGAAAAATAATGATAGCTGGTCTAACGGGACTGCACCTAACCATGGCAGGGAATAAGGGAAAAACCAAGGCCAATGAAGATGTTCAGCAACAAATAAGTGATATATGTGCCCCAAGGGCTGAAACTAACCCTAAGGTGGAAGATGAAGATTACTCTCATGACGTGGGAAGCCTCAGCGCGCTCACTAACATCCTCAATTCGCATGAGATAAAGCATACTAAGAGGCATAAAGAATTGATGGAAGGCATTGGTCAAATGAGACCACTATGGACACCCTTGCTACCCAGCTCACTAAGTGGATGGTATTCCAAATGAAAGGGAAGGAACATGAGAATAGGTCGGGTATGCATGCTGAAAGAGTGACTAGCCCATCAGTGAATGTAGCAAATATGAACTCCCAAGGTATTTTGGGGAGAGCGGGCATCCCTAACAGCACTTTTGAACAGGAAGAGCCTTCACATAGGCAAGAGGATCCCATGAATAATGCAATGAGGGGTAATTTCCAGCCATCGCAAGGGCCCATGCCATCTAGGCAAGTTCAACCATCTTTTGGCAAGAAGTACTCTAATAATGGATCATTTTTTGGTAGCCACATGGATCAGCCTCAGTTTGGATATATGGGACAGCCACCTAATCATGAAAGAGAGGTGAGAGACAAGATTATTCTCTCAAAATTCAATGGTCAATCATCATCCCCAGCTAAACTCGAAGAGTGGCTTTCCAAGCTTGAGGATTATTTTGATATCTTGCCCCATAGTGATGCCCAATAGATCCATTTTGCAAGCATCCACTTGGAAGGATTTGCACATACATGGTGGAGGTACATTAAAAGACAAAATCAGCAAGTAGACTCATAGGAAGCATTCAAGGCACTCATAGTGCAAGTACTTGTCTCACCGACATTAGGGAAGTTTTGAGGTCTCGAAAATGCCTTTTAGGATGTGGAGAGAGAGTGCTCTAGACCAATAAGAGCAAAGCCTCCGTAACGGAACTTCTATTTTAAAAAAAATAAAAAATCATTTTACAAAAATATATAAATATGATAATATTATGAATTTGTATTTTTATTATGTATTTTTAGTCTCTTATATTCGTGATTATGAAATCTTTTGCATTAATGGCATAGAGTCTCGACTACTTTTATTTAATGATGTTTCTAGATTAATGATAATGACTGATGTAATCGAAATTCAAATTGGTGAAAAGCATGGCGCTCAGTTTTTTCTCTCCTTTCTTTTATTTCTCTATTGTTTTTCCCTCCGTTATGGTAGCCTAGTCCTCTCTCTCTCTCTCTCTCTCTCTCTCTCTCTCTCTCTCTCTCTCTCTCTCTCTCTCTCTTTGTGCATGTATCTCTCTCTTCTACCTTGGATACAGAAATTCGACCTTCAACAAGGCGTCCAAGCTCCCAAATCACATCCATATCAATGTTTAACTCATTCCAACCTGATGGAAGATAGATTCCTACTATCATTAGCAAAGGTAGTTGGATCACCATGCAACAAGCAAAACGTGGAAAAAGGCAAAGACATGAGAGCTCGTTTATCTCTGCTTGGAAGGACAGAATCCGAGATTTTAAGCTTGGAGCAAATAAGAATAGCATCAAAGAGGTACTAGTGCAACATGTGTTCATGCATAGAGAGATGTGTTTGAAACCTGGATCTTCAAAGCTTCCAATGCATAGACCAAATTGTAAGAATTTGATTCTTAAAGTTTTTCCTTTCTTAAACATGGTTTAGGTTTTTCCATTATAATATTTGTTTGTCTTATAGATGTCTATCCCTCTAATCTTGAGGAATGGCAACCAGTGGAATCTATTATTGATGTTATTGATGTTATACATGGTTCAATTGGAGAAGAAATGTATAGAGGCAGAAAGAAGAGAGCTTGCAGAGAATGGAATATTCTTTTATGACCATTCTTATGTTATTCCTATGCGGCGTTGCCAACGGGGATCAATAAAACTCCTTCCTTTGCCAGATTCTTCAAGCTTTGAGTGGCCTTTGCCAAGTCCAGCTACTAGTGAGGGCTATAGATGTAAGATATTTTCTGAGATCCAGAAAGCACTAAAATCTAATATCTCAAGTAGGCTAAGAAAAGTTACTTTATTTATGCCTATTAATATATTTATTGATTTCTTCTCTAATATGGAGATAAGAATAACAAAAACTATGCTTTCAGTGAAGAGACTAACATATGATCATATCATACAATTTGTTGATAAAGGATGGGATACAAGGACAGAAGGAAAAATTATATGTAAGATAGATCAAGACTCTATAGCTTGTAAATATATGATTGCTACTCAAAATTTTATCCTTAGCTTTTACTATAGTCGATGGCATTTTGTTGGTAATAGTCTAGTTGCTTTAGACCAAAATCTTAATGATTTCAGCAAGGATCCTATAGTGGATCTTGATATTTGGTTCAACGAGGATATTATTGCAATCTTAAAGATCAGAAAATCATGTACGCTACATCAAGTGAGGATGGATTTACAAAATGAAGACATTGAACTACCATGCTCCTTTGTATTCCAACTTGACAAGAAACGAGTAAGTTTTCACATCATATTATATCTACTTAGATGTATATCAAGATCTCACTTTCTAACTAACAAACATTTGTAATTTATTTTTTGCAGATATCGAAAAGGAGAGAAAATAATATACATTGCAAGGACATTCAAGAAAAGATATCTTTACTATCAATATAAAATATATGTACAAATTTTGTAGCAGATGTCTATCTGTCATCTCTATGAGATATACAAGGACTGAAGGGAAAATTTCTATATATGAAGGCTTACAAGGCGATATGGCAAAGCTATTTCTTTTTTGGAGAACTATCCTTTCTAGGAGTCCTTTTGCCTTTCTTTGATGTCTTGGGTATAGAAGGTGTTGAAGCTGTGGATTTGCCTTCTGTGGTTATAGGCACCGCATCTCCTTCATGATGCAAATCCCCACCAATCTCTGTTGTTGGTTGTATACAATTGACCATTATATACTTCAAGAGCTTTGCTCTGATGTACCAAACATGCTTAGATGTATAGCAATCCTTCGAAAACTGTCACACATTTATAGAAAAAAGAGTTTTAGTTCATTATTGTTCTTACAATAGACTATATTTTTATCATCAATGGACTATTTGCAATTAATATCTATCTTAAAGTTTAGCATCTTTCATATTACCTTTACATGTTTATCATCATTAAGATAAACAAAGTTAACCATTCTTCTAGCATTTGCAATCACCCTCCAGTCCCCACAAGAATGGCTATCATCCTGATGGGGACACTGCAACCACCAACACAAAGTAAAACTATAAAGAGGACGAATGGTAGTTCATAGAATAAACTCATGTTTCAATTATTTTAATGAATAACTTACCGCAACTTGTCTATATTGCATTGTTGCAAGCAAATTAGACGGCATAGGGGGTCTTTTCTCTAGCTCTTCAATTAATCTTTTGGCACCTCTGTATATAAAATATGTTGAAATTTAGAGTACTTACAAAAAAAAGAATTGAAATATCAAGGAGCCCTTGGATAATATAACTTATAATTTAGCATTTCCATGGCTTCCTTTCATAGAGTTGATTAAAAAGCATTGCTTATCCACAAGGTCTATTGCAATCAAGCTCCAATGAGAACTAAAAGCAATCATATCTCAACAAATTAGTAGGATAAAATCTCAAAAACTCTAATAGAATATTGAATCACTTACTTTTCATTATATGGAATTATAAGGAGCTCCAAAGTATCGAAGTTAATCAAATTGAGCTAGTGCTCAATAAAACTTGTATTAAGCTCATTCCTCATAAAGAATGAGATAGATGGATCAAGAACCTCAATTTTTTGTTGTATATCCAAAGGAAACTCATGCATTATACACCTAGAAAAGGCATAGAAATAGTGAGTATAAACAAGAAAAATCTTATTGTTTAAAAATTTTTAAAAAGTATAAGTAATTATGGATGGACATACCTTAGGCCAACAAGAATAATACTGTCATTTACTTCTCTTCTTTTATCCTTAAGAATCTGAACACATGCAGCATCAAAGGGGATAACCTCAGTTCTTTTGCCTAAGTCACCAGGTAAGAAACAAAACACATTGAATCCTTTTGGATTAGCTGCTTCAAGAAGGGTGGCTAGCTCATTTTCAAAGGACTCTAGTTGCTCTGTTTCCCTTTCTTCAACCCTTTGCCTCCTATACTCTCTCCATTTATCTGCTTGTTCCTCTTTAGCTTTCTCCTCTTTTTCATGTTGCCTTGTATCCTTCTCATGGGTGACATCCTCAACCCTGAGACCAGAATCTTCTTTCTTTCTCCTAGCTGGGGGCACATTAAGGATATTAAATGTCTTCATATCAGTGAGGGGAATTGGCTCAAGGACCTTTGAAAATCTATATCTTAGCCTCCTAAGAATTACCATGTCCTTGTCCATGAGTGTGAGCCTATGAGCATGAGCAGCACAAATGTAGGCATCTTGAAAAAACTCAACTAAAAAATCCTCTGTGGCTTCTTGTATATAATTAAGAGCTGTTCTTGTCCATCTGAAACTATCCAAACTATATTTGTCACAAATTTCCCTGACAAGCCTCTGAAAAGACAACTTTGGAATTGCATTGTCAAGAGCATTTACTGCCTTCCTAATCTCCCTTAGGCACCTGACATTTTGAGAAAACTTTCTCCTTGGCTTTGACTTTCTAGAGAACTTCTGAGGCTTTGAAGACTGATGAATCTTTGATGCTAAATCCCTAGGATCAATCTTCTCTTTTCTTGTTGTTACCTTAGTCCTAGCCATCTGCCAAAAAAAGACATTTTACTTCTTCTCCAGCATGTCCAGCGAAACGAAGTCCCAGACAAGAGATATCCATGCTGCATGGCGTTTTCGCGTTTCAGCTGAATTTTTCTCGAGGTGTCTAGTGAAACGCGAGTGTCAAGCAAGGCGCCTCCTTGCAGCTGTTTCTTTTCGCGTTTCACCGGACTTGTTGTCCATTGTGTCCAGTGAAACACGAATTTAAGCCAGGAGACCTGCTTGAAGCACCTTATTTTCGCATTTCACCGGACAACTCATGAATAGCATAAAAATCAACAAAACCAAGAAAAAAGAGCTTTGATCTAAGGAAAGCTTTTAAGATTACATAAAATATCCACAGAATTAGGGAAGAAGTTTGAAGATTTCCTTAAATCTCCACAACATTAAGGAATGCTCCCACTGTGGAAAAAATTCTTCTGTAGTGGTCATAAGCTCATAATAACATAAAGGATTAAGGAAAAGTATCAAAAGAATGCATTTAATGGAGCCTGTTATTGAAAAGCAAGATGCAGAAACCATACTTTCTTTTTAGCTTGTTCTTCACAATCTCGGCCTAAAGACGACAATATGCTCGAAGGTTTCCTTTGTTGGGGAAGCAGTGAAATGCTTGGAGATTGGAAGGAATACCAAAGGTAAAGGTGGAGTAGCGATGAAATGCGATGAAAGGCGAAGGCGGTGAATTTGCATGGACTCAACGTTCTTGGCAAAGTGTTTATAACACACGTGTGATGTACTCTCGCTTACCGGAATTTTTTTTTCTTGGAAAAGGGTTATGTAACACACGTGTGACGTATTTTTGGAAAAAGAGAGTGTGCACGTCTTCTGAGGAGTTTGATACGGTGTGTTAAGTGAGACACGTGTACACGTAATTTTCCATTATTACACAAACTTTTTCGTTGAAACTATCACCACATGCTTAATGGTCAATATAAAAGCATTTCAAAGCCATTTCTCCAACATTGTCTTCTTTTCTGCCGAAATTTCGTCTCCACTTCCCTTCAAGATCCTTGCTTCCTGTGTGGAGAGCAATTCAACAATATTTGATAGGTAACAAAAAAAATATATTACAAGTATTTTAACAAAATAAATTTGATTAATATAGAAAGAATTTTTTATAACACTTGAATAATTACAGATGTTATGTGCTTTGTATATTTTAAAAGCAGCATTGCTTTTTCAAAAATGATTTTATCATCAATTTATGTGTCTCCATAGAATTAATTTATAGTTCATGTTTCTCTCCTTGATTTGCATCTTTTGACTAGTGAAGCGTGAAACAATGTCCCTGTTAGTGATATTTTGCTAAGTATCGTGTTTCACCGGCGAGATATTGGAATAATTTTTGTCTTCAAGGTAGTGTCCGGTGAAATGTGATTTCTTCATAGGCATTTGCTTTGGACACTTGAATTTTCGCGTTTCATCGGTCAACTTTAAAAATTTTTCCTTTTTTTATTTTTTTGTCTTGGAAAATCAATTTTGGTGCCTCTTTCCATGGTTCCATATTGTTTTATTAGATATTGGTTCTATTCTATTTTTTTTTCAGGGATAAATATTTTCCTGGTCAAGATGACAAAGAGGAAGCTATCTCTGGAAGGAATGGATGAGGAGGAGATAATTGAGACATCTAATGATAGGCTCTTTGATTTCTTACACACCTCACTGGAAATTCTTCCAAGTTTGGCTATATCAGGGAAATTTTCAATGTTCCTTTTGATTTGAAGGAGTTATTGGAGGATCTTGAAGATAAACTTAAGGAGTACATATGTTTTTATGATAGACATGTGCAAGGTTTGGAAGTCAATGGATTTGTTCATTATAGTGATGTCATGGGAGCCACCAATACATCCAGGTCAACTTTGCTAGGCAGGTTCAACCTCATTAAAGAGGAATTCAGAAAAAAAGAAACATGTTGCCCTTTCCACAGGTACCAACACCAATGCCTTCTGATCCACAAGGATGTTGGATTTATTGTGTATCTTCAGTACATGGAAAATTCTTCTCCAGATATAGACCAACAGAGAAAGCTAGAGGATATTGCAAGTATGGATAAGGAGGTCGAAGAGAAGGAGGAGATGTTCCAAGAAGATGTTGAGAATCAACTTGTCCAAGGTTTTGATGTAGGTTTGTTCAAGAGTGACAATATCACAATGGTGGAAGAAAATGAGATCGAGCCAAGTGCACAGGTTGATGAAGAAGGTCCTCTTGCCTGTGTTCCAACATTTCCACTTATCTTATCAACAAGAAAAGATATGTGTTGCTAAATGATATTCAACATCTTTTTTATCTTAGAGAAGATTATTGCTTAGCAATCCTTGCAGGTTGGGGCAAAAATGACATGAATTTTATAGGTTATGAACAATAACCACTAGCAAGTCTTGATGTTGAGGGAGAGAATTTCCAAGATAGCTCTATAGCCTTACATACATGTATTAATCAGATCATAGAATACGAAAAGGGGGGGCTACCTACTACAGAAGAAGAGTTCTTGTAGGTCCAGAAGAAACTTCATATTGATGATGTAGGGTATGAAGAGAGATTGAAGTCTCCATCAAATGAGAAGCCCAAGAGTTCAATAAATCTTTATGATGATAGTCTTCTTGAAGAAGACGAACACCCTAAGGTATGAAATATAATTCAAAGTTACCCATTGAGTTTATGTTAGACTTTATTATGCATTATAGATAAACATCTTATATCTTGTACTGTTGTGGTTTGTTCTATAGATTGAGATTGAAGATTTGGACAACTTTCTTGGAAGGGCCAAGGGCTCTAGGCCAATGAAGCTTGGAAAAAATCAAAGCCTTGGCCATTATATTGGAAACTTAAACAATCAAACAATTGTAATATATCATAGTAGATTGTCAAGCTCTCCAAGTCTACCAATGATGGCTTTGAGAGCTATCTCAAAGGTAATTGGATCTCAAGTTTTCAGCAGAGGTTTGGACAAGATCATTTTGGTGGAGAAGGAAGAAGCCATAAGAGTTTTTGGCTTCATGCCTGGATACAGTGGATCTAGAGCTGGATATTTTGGAGTTCTTGGCTCCTATTTGCTCTCTTATGTAGAAGATAGTAAGAATTTGAAGCTTCTTCCAGGCTATCGGAAACAAGAGTTTTTGAAATACAGAGGTCTTATTGAGTGGGATGAAACAAAAGATTCCTCTAGAGGCCCTGTCGAGCTACCTGAAACCAAGGACTCCTCTGAAGGCCCTGTTGAGGTGCCTGAAACTAAGGACTCTTCTGCAACACAATCAGACTAGAAGATGCCAAAGATTAAGGGTTTCTTGAAACCCATCTTTTCCCAACTCTTTGTTTGGTTTGTAACCATTTTGTAAATCTTTGCTTTGCACAAGAATTTAAATATCTATATTTTCTTCTTTGGGTAACAATTTGTATAGTCCTTGCTAAAGATGATGTATTGTTTGATGTGGTTGTATCTTTAAGCTTGAATTTATGCCAAATTTGTCGATAGAACCATTGAAAGACCTCTAATAAACTATTGGCTTTGTGTCTTCCACCTCCATGTCTTGTGTGTCTGAAATATTTTGTTCTTGCTTGATAATGTGATTTTTCCATACCTTGGGTTGACCAGATAGATAGAGATCCATATTGTTTAATAAAGTATGGAGCATGGTTGTATAGAATATGCTGCATAGTCAACAAATAAATAAAGTTATTAAAAAACATTATATAAGTTCGACAATGAAGAAACAAACATATACAAACTTCTTACCATATAGTGAGTAAAGTGTTGATCACCCCAAGCTTCTATCATCGCCTTTTTGAAAAGGTTCAATTGGTTTTTAAAGTCTTTGAGATCATCATCATTCCATTCAGTCTTATCACAATAAAAAAACAGAGAGAACTTTTTCAACCTTTGTTATAGCATCTGTTCTAGTTGATAATGGCTTCAACTTCCATGCGAATCCTATATAGAGATGAACAAGCTTTTCAATTATCCTGCAAAGTGCATGAAGTGTACAAATATGGGCATTCGCTAAAGGAATGTCCAAGACTGGTTTAAATTGTAGATCCTTATTGTGCCTAGAGGGAGCTCTATTCCAATTGCTTGAGTTTAACTCTGCAGCTGGTGACATGCAGTATAAGCAAGGAGATCTCGAGTTAGCTCCCTTTGATACATTATACATACATTTGAGTGTCTTTAGGTCACCAGCTATGTGCC
The DNA here is from genome assembly GCF_053477565.2 of Lygodium microphyllum. Classification (NCBI taxonomy): domain Eukaryota; kingdom Viridiplantae; phylum Streptophyta; class Polypodiopsida; order Schizaeales; family Lygodiaceae; genus Lygodium; species Lygodium microphyllum. The sequence goes on from NC_141152.1 coordinate 78,738,606, forward strand.
ACTCAATCCTATAGTTCCCAAATCCTTCAACAAATAGCTCTTCTCCTGCTTGTTGCCTTTGAATAACATTAGGTATTGATGTTTGATGAAAAACCCAATATAGTATATCAAAATTCTCAGTATCTACCTCAAATGCTCCTAGCCACTAGATGTTATATTCAGATTGAACACTAAATGATGTTGAGTGATTGCAATGACCTAACGAAAGTGCTCTATTCATCAAGTGATAGAGATTCTCTCCAATTTTTTACATTTCAGAATCTCACTTTCATCAATTTTAATCACAAATCTAGCCACTCCCTGTGCCTCTGCTACTGACAAGTCATAAAATTTGATCATTAAGCATTGTAGGGTGGGAAAGTCAAGGAAAATATTGTTAAATTCATTGAATATAACCTCCTTTTTCTTACCCTTGAAGCTAGCCTTGATATGAAAAGGCTCACCTAGAATCTCCATCACTTTGTTATTAACTCTCTGTTTGATAGTTCTAACCACAAATGGTTTCGGAAGTATGCAATTGTGTACCTGTCCTTGCTTCATATTTGATTGTAAAAGCTGGAAAAGTTGCATATAAGCATCTCGACTGATACCAATACTATCCAGTGTCTTCTGTACTAACTCAGAATCCAAAGAATGATCCTTTACAAATGACTCCAAGCATTGTTTCTTTGCCTTTTTAAATTTCTTCTTCTCCAAAATATCCTTTGAAACTACTGAAGGAAGAAGATGATAATAAAACTGAGCTGCTCTTAAAGAATCTCTTTCACTTGCATTTGGTTGTAGAAGATATCTAAGCAAAATTAACATCACAAATCAATGGAAGTAGTTTAAATAAATCCATATTTAAGATTTTTCAAGTGAAAAAAAATATACTTTTTTGTTGGCAATCCTCTAGCTTCTGCAACAACTCCATATTGTGTTTCATCAAAAGATGATTCTCTAGTCCAAGGATATCCTTTTCTGCAACAAGATTAAGTGTATAACCTAAAAATCCATTGTAGCCATCACCAATAAACCTCATTAATGATGAGCTATTATAGAAAGGAGGAGTGCTATTTCTGCTAGGATCTTTGGGATATAGCTTTCCATCTAACCAAAGATCAATATTCTTCTTTCCTTCAAACCTCAGTATATGTTTCATAGACTTTGTAACCGTGATAGATTTTGTTCTCTTTCTTATTGGTTTATACTCACTGTCCAACTCGATATGAAGATGATAGAGAGGTCTTTTATGAGAGCTACAGAGATCATTAGATGATTGATCCATAGCTGAGTTACAGATATCATTGGGTGATTGATTAGAAGAGACTAATAAGGAGAAAAAAAGAACGAAAACAAAGAAGAGACTAATAAGGAGGAGAAAAAAAGAAGAGAGAAACGATGGAGAAACGATGGAGGGAGGCAATCGAGTATACACCAAAATTCAATTTGAATATTACTTTTCACTTTAATGAGGAGAGGTAAGATCTTCATTATGACAACCTTGCCAACTTTATGGTGACCTAGATTTCTAGGTTTGATGTGACCACGAGAATATCACGACAATGACTTATTGACGAATTTTGATATTTTAACTTACCAAAATATAAACCTTTTAAAAATTCTATAAAATGATTTTATTTCGTAAATTGTTTTCTCTCTCTAGGATCTCTTACAGGGCATTTTCGAGACCTCAAAACTCCCTTAATGTGGAGAAAGAAAAGCTTGTTTGCCAATTGTATGGCCTTGAATAGCGTGGTCTTGCTGTTAGAGAATACACAAATCAGTTCCTCAACCTTACCATGTATGTTGAGTCAATTAGTGATGATGCCAAGTTACCCAAGTATGTGTATGGGCTGGATTCCCAACTCTCGACTAATGTTTCAGCTCAAAATCCATCATATTTGTTCAAAGATATTAAGTTGGCTGAGAGGTACTCTCGTAAGTATCAATGGGATGCTTCATTTTGGCTTGGATAGCAAAGAGGGGCATCTCAGCCAGTGTTTGGGCAGCAAAGAGGACCTATGCAGTCACATTTTGGGTAGTAAAGAAGTGATGTCAGGTCAGGATAGTTTGGGGCAAGTTATGGTGGTTGTAACATGCCATTCGGCACTCCTAAGATCCCCACATACCCCACTTTTAATGCCTCAAGACCACAAAGTAATTTCAGGATAGCAAACAGCGCGAGAAGGGATAATAGGGGACATCAAGAATAAAAATGCTTCAGTCTTTGGTAGTCCAAAGTCCATTCCTATGGATTTGTATAAAGAAAGGAAGCAAAAAGGGCTTTGTTTCAAGTGTGGTGAGAAGTATATAGTTGATCATGCATCAAATGTGCTTTTAGAAATACTAAGGCATGGGTTCACAACATGTTGGTATTTGAGGACTCAGAGGAGGACCCTAAGGATACACATGCTTTTATGATGATTACTGAATTGGATGATGTTAATGAAGAGATTGGTGAAGAAGAGTTCTTTGACCTTGCTGAATCTTTTCCTTTTGACCCCGATGGTCATGTATCATGGGGTATGGGTGGAAAGAATGAACCACATGCTGAAATACATGCTACCACTATTTATACCATATCTATGGATGCTTGGACAGAATCCAGAAGCCCTAATACATTGTGCATTAAGGGAAAATTTCATGGGAAGGATGTGTTTATACTTGTAGATAGTGGTAGCACTTGGGGCACTATAACCATGGATTTTTCCTTGTTGTATATGGAGTTTGTCAGTGCGGGATAGCTCATTCACTTGCATGGAATTCAAAATAACAGTGAATTTCAGCTCATTACCAGCAAACAACTCAAGAAAGAGTTCAAGAAACTGTCCCAAATCTTTGTATTGCAATTAAATAAAGAAAATTCAGATCAATACACTAAAACAGTAAAGAATTCAGCATTGAGAGCTCTTTTAGAAGAGTACAAGGACCTCTTCCAAATACCTACAGCACTACCCCCTAATAGGCGGTTGATCATCCCATAGATCTGGAGCCTTAGTCAAAGCCTGTGAACAAGCCACCTTACATATTGTCTAGGTGTGAAAGAGAAGAAGTTGACAAACAAGTCAAGACATGGGATTTATTGTGCCTAGTTCTTCACCATATGCTTCCCCTATGTTATTGGTCAAAAAGAAGGATGGATCTTTCAAGATGTGCATTGACTACAAGGATCTTTATAAGATCACCGTGAAGAACATATACCCCATTCCACGCAGAGATGACTTGCTAGATGAGCTCAAAGGGGCTAAGTACTTTACAAAGATGGATTTGAGGTTAGGCTATCACTAGATCCGCATGAGGGCAAGGGATGAGGTCAAACAGCATTTCGAATTGATTGAGGGCTTTATCATTTCTTGGTTATGCCTTTTGGGTTAACTAATGCACCGGCCACCTTTCAGAGCTTAATGAACAAAATACTTCATCCCTTTCTTTTCAAATTTGTATTGGTTTTCTTTTATGACATCCTCATCTATAGTAGATCATCGAAGGATCACCTTTGGCATATAAGGCAAGTGTTTGATGTATTGAGACAGCATAGACTCTTTGCCAAGGAGACAAAATGTTCTTTCATGTAAACAAAAGTGGAGTACTTGGGGCACATTATTAGTGAATATGGAATTAGGGCTGATCCTAAGAAAGTGCAGTGTATAAAAGACTGGCCACACCTGCAAATACCACTTCACTTAGAGGATTTCTTGGTCTCTCATCATTCTATCGCAGATTCATTAGACATTATGCCACTATTGTAGCTCCCTTGACAGATAGGCTTAAGAAAGAGGCCTTTTTCTGGGATGCCATAGCTGAAAAGAGCTTTAATCAGCTCAAGGATTTGCTTATCTCAACTCCCATCTTGGTTTGCCCAGATTTTTCAAAAGAATTTACCATTCAATGTGATGCCAGTGGTAGAGGCATAGGGGCTATATTGTTACAAGAGCATGGGGTTATGGCGTTTGAGAGCCGCAAACTTGTTGAAAATGAGATGACCATGAATGTATATGACCAAGAGATGCTGGTCATCCTTCATGCCATTAAGAAATGGCACCACTACTTGTATGGTAGAAGATTTAGGGTCAAGAGCGACCATAAGGTCCTCAAGTATTTTCTCTCTCAGTCTAATCTTACCCCCAAACAATGTAGATGGGTAGCTACATTGCAAAACTGTGACTTTGACATTACACATACACAGGGAAAAGACAATGTAGTTGCTGATTCATTATCTAGAATGTGGACTTGTAAAGTTTCGGCCATCATGGAAGAATGTGGGCTTATAAAGTTTTGGCCATCATGGCACTTCATAATGATTGGATAGAAGAGCTTCATGAGGCCTATTTGTTAGATGCTTATTTCAGCCACGTTTTCTAGAAATTACAACAAGGGCATGTGAAAGAAAACTCTCCATGTCAGCTTAAGAACAGTCTCTTATGGTTTCAGGGTAGGATTGCCATCCCATACACTTCTCCATTCAAGCAAAAGATCATGCAAGAGATGCAATCCTCACCTACAGCTGGTCATTTAGGCATATTAAAAACCTATGACAAGATTGCTAAAAGCTTTCATTGGAAGGGTCTATGGAAGGATGTAAAAGATTTTGTATTGAGCTACATGCCATGTCAGCAAAACAAGGACATCACCTTAAAACCAGTTGGTTTACTATAGCCATTGCCTATGCCTGAAGGCAAATTTCATTCCCACAAAGACTCAATATAATGCTTCTCAAGTGGCGAGCCAATTCATGGAACATGTTTTCAGACTACATGGATTATCACAGGTCATTGTGCATGACTGGGATGCTAAGTTCATGAGTAACTTTTGGTAGGCAGTTTTCAACTCTATGGGCACTCAGTTAGCCCCTTCCACTGCTTACCATCCATAGACCGATGGCTAGACAAAGAGGGTTAACAAGTGGCTAGAAACTTACTTGAGGCATTTCTGTTATGATGTGCAGTATGCTTGGGACTCATGGTTGCATTTGGCTGACTTTTCCTATAATAACTCTACACACTCTAGCATTGGGGTTTCACCTTTTGAGGCATTGTATGGCTATAAGGTTCCCCTTCCCACAGTTATCTCCAATGATAAAATAAACCCACAAAGCAAGGAGTAGTTTGATAGAATGTAGGCCTTACTTCAATGTAAAGTCAACTTGAAGAAAGCTCAGGATAAAATGAAGCTTTATGCTGATGAAAAAGAAGGGATGTTGAGTTCCAAGAAGGGGATTTGGTGCTTTTGAAGGTGCTTAAGTCTAGATATGCCACCCTTAAGGATGGGTCCAGCAATAAGTTAGCTCACAGGTTCTATGGGCCATACTAGATTGTCAAAAGAGTGGGAGACTTGGCATATCAATCGTCATTGCTCCCATCCACGAAGATTCATAATGTCTTCCATGTGAGTCAATTGAAGCCCTTCATTCAATCATCAATGGATTATGTTGAGGAGCTGCCACCAATAGATGAAGAAGGCATCATTGAATACATGCCCGAGCAAGTCATAGGACAAAGGGAAAAGAAGCTTTGCTCTAGCTCCATCATGGAATACTTGATTAAGTGGCAATGTTTACCACTTGAGGAAGCTTCTTGGAGGCCAGCTTCAGTTTTGGAAGATTTTTCATAGCTACTAGAATCAGAATTGGCTGAAATCTAGCTAACTATGGCCCTATTTTCTCTCAGATTGACTGCAGATAGCTCTCTGTTTCAAAGAAGATTTTACTCTATACTATGGACAGCAATGGACATCATACATGGGCTGAAAGTACTCCTCAAGAGATCTGTTTTGATATATGGCACATCCTGATCGGAGTCTCCTACAAAAAGTTATGACAGATTTACTACAGCATGGCCCTGTAATAAACAGTTTGCTCTCCACTGTCTACAGCTCACATTTACTCAAGATATTTGGGTCAAAATTCATTTTTCATAATTCCCCAATAAGGCCCATGTATTGTTGTACATACCCCAATGACCCATCATACGCAACAATACCTCTTCATTCATTAGTATACCCCTGTAATAATGCAGTAGAGTAGTACTCTGATCAGCTCCTGCCCAGTTATCATAAGTGCCCAGATTGTTTTTGAGGGAAAAAACCTTTGGGTGGGAATAGAATGTAAGAGAGGGGGATTTAATAATGGGGAAATACTAGCTACAGTGGTGGCTGGTATATAAGGTGTTAGGGACTTGATTTTGGGCCATTAGATTATAATACAAGTCCCCTTTCATCTTCACCTCTCTCTCCAAGCTTTCATGGCTTCTTTCTCTCTCTTTTTGTCTTTCTCTCTCCTTTTCTAGTATTTCTCTCTCCTCGTCACTCTCTTTCGTCTTTCTCTCTCTTCTGCACACACACTCTATTTCTTCTTCTCTCTCTCCTGTCCTTTTCTTGACATAATTCTTCTCCATTCTTTTGTCTATCTAGAAGAAAAAAAAACCAAACAAGATTTAAACTACTACATCCCACAACCAAAACAAAAATTTTCCAATATTAAACAAGTTCACCTTTCTACCATGATGCTTCCCATCAAGACAAGATGCTCCTATAGATTTAGGAGACTAACAATCATTCATTGTGATTGACTCAATCATTCCTCTTGGAATATGAATTTGAATATCAAATTCTTGTCTCATGTCTTCAGTGGACTCCATGGGAATCCATTGGCATGCTTTCTTCATCCAACACCAATGATATAAGTGCATGTACAATGATGAACCTATAGTCAAGTAACAAAATGTAACACTAAAGACCACCTATATAAAAAGATGTCACTTTTGTGTACCCCATCCATCTCATTCCATCCTTCTTCAAAATTGGAATTAAGAAAGTCCTCAATTATGTCCTTAAAAATGAACATGGAGGGACATTGATGCACATTAGTACTTTTGAAGATATATGCAAAAACATGAATTGGTACAAATCATGAAAGACACATTGATCTTGAAGCTCTCTTGAATCTCAACGAGCTATGAATGCCATGGATGATCTTCATTTTTAATATCAGAAGCATTCACTCATTCAAAATGGACCATTTCAAAGAATTGAGAGGTGGACAAGGAAGTAATTCAATAGAACCATACGAATCAACTGATGTAGGAACTATATAATACATGAACTTATAGAAAACGATATTGCAATGTAAAAGCTGTAGTGATGACTTTCCAATCCTCATTGTTTTTCCCACATCCACATGCAAAGCTTTGTATGTCCTAGAAAATCTTCCTAAAGACTAGTCTCAACAAGATTCAAAGGGAAAATGTCTAACATAAGAGAAGGACCTTGAAAATATATGAGAAGTTAAGGACATAAAAGTAGTGACTTACAATTCAAGGGAAAAATGTTTCAAGTAGTCCCAAGAGGTAGTGTCAAGACCTTCATATCATGCACATGTTGAATTGATGGAACAAGGCCACCATCTTAACCTTCTTGAAACCCAATCACTCTATCCTTCCAATGATTTTGTCGTAAACCGTGGCAACAAACTCGATGAGGCCCTATTGTTAAAGGTTGCATGTAGACCCATGAATCCTTCTTGAATAATGCTCCTTTCCATTTTCCATGTTCATCCTTTGTATTGTGTACATAGACAATAGATATGGAATCACACAGTTTCCTTTGCTGATATGTAGATGCCATTGGAATGGTAATGAAAGTAAGGAGGGTTGTGTGGCTATGGCTATATGAGCACAAAAAGATGATAAATTTTGTGGAATAGAAGAAATAAAATTGCCATGGAAAAAAGAGAAGAAGTTGGATGTTGCATGGCTATGGCTAGGAGAATGTGAGGGATGTGTGGCTATGGCTATGCTCAAGAGAAAGAGAGACGCTAGGTGCTATGTGGAGATAGCTAGGAGAAGGTACTGGTTGTGTGGCTATATGTGAGTATAGAAAGATGATAAGATTTGTGAAATGGAGGTAAGAGTGTGACCATGGAAGAAGGAGAGAAGCTAGGTACTATATATATGGCTATGGCTAAGAGAAGCTAGGGTTGTGTGGCTATGAGTGAGAGAAGATGGGAGCATAGAAAGTTGAGAGGATTTGTGGAATGGAGATAAGGGAATGACCAAAATGAAAGTGTCTTGCAAAAAGATACCAAAAAATATATTTTTAAATTATACATGTCATAAGAAGAGATTTTTAGGGTGAAAGCCATTTTTGGAGGGAAAGGGAAATTTTTCAAATTTTGGGTCCCCTTTTTTATGCCCAATGGGACCCACCTGACATGGAGTGGTAAAAGGTTGGGGGAAGGGGGGTAAAAGGGGACATAGAGAGACAAGCCTATAAGTGGTAGGGATAAGAGGAAAAAGGGAGTGGATAAAATGTGCACACCACCCCCTCTCCCATTAGTCCACCTCAAATCTCTTGTCATTAGAAGAATCATTAATTCTTAAGCAAAATGGACAATTTTGAGTCCATATCCCCCCCTAATGTGGTGATGGAGCAACTTTTGATGTGATAATGAGCATGATGATGGTGATGATAATGATAGGATAGTAGGTTTGAAAAGTAGTGACCATTGTAACTTTTTTTTTTCCAAAAAGTCATTACATTGATTAACGAAGTTAGAGAATGTTGTAATATTTTGGCAAATTTATATAAAGAGTTAGAACTTTTGTTATGTGCTTATGGCTAGCAAATTTTACAAAATTATTGGAGAGATTCAATGTTTGCTTGATGAAGATGCAATAGCAAAAATTGAGTACTATGTTTGAAGCTAGTTATGTAGCCTAAAATTTGAGAACTATAGCTTGAAGATTGGCTATGCCATTGGAATCAATAATTCAATAAATAAGAAGTTATACTCCATATTTAGCTATGGAGGGTGAAGTTAGCAAGATGTTTGATGCTTGAAGGGGAGCAAAGTGTGCTTCGGCTCTGATACCATCTTTGAAATGTGCAAGTGCATGATCAATATTGAAATAGCATGAATGCCATGAGACATAGAGCCATGGAAATGTGCAAGTGCATGATCAAGATTGGAATAATATGGATTTTATGAGACAATAGAGCCATGATATACTAAGCGATATTGAATAATGCACTCACTTAATGCTTCATTAATTAGTGTCCCTCAAATAGGCATAGATAGATATATATCAAAGTTTCCCTCTTTAGGTCTTCAAGAGCTAGGCCATAATCACATTTCCACCTCCCTAGGATGGTGGATGTACCCCTTGATTCACTCTACTCCTTGATGGGTCATTAGAGTCATGCTCAAAGAGAACCTCTTGTAGATACTACATCATGGCTTACATAATTTATTTATCAATCTTTAAGGTTCTACTAACCCTAAACTAAGGTTATAAACCCTAAATAACCTTTCTTATTTTTGACAATGTTCACCTCATCTTCCTTCATGGCGTGTTAAATTGTCTAATTGATGCTACCTTTTTCTTTACAATAACATGAAATGAAGAAACTTTTACCACCTTCTATTTTGAAAATCATATATGTTATGTCTAACATGGCATCTTTCTCCATTCTATCAAGCAATATATATGTATTTATGGTTTTGGCTTGCAAGTTACAATACTAACTTGCAATAAACAACATGGCTTCTACTTTATAGGTGTATTCTTATATATTCAATATTGACCTCTTTGTAGTGATGTAAGTTAATATGCATGCCTGTTTGTAACAATCATTATTCATATTGTAGAGTTATTAGCTCTTACTCATCCTTTTTTGTATATGAATTATATCATTTGGTATTGATAATTGATAATAATTGGCAAGAGAGTGGGGGTGAGGAGAGAGAATATATGAGGGAGGCCATTATATAATGTAAGGTAGCAATATATGCAATCTATTGAGTGATTGCACATGTTATATGGGCTTCTTTTAGAAACCACATTGATCTCCAAGAGAATATAATCACATGTGATAATGCTACCGTGCTAAAGATATTCTCACAAATCATTTTTTTTTCAAAACGTGACATTGTGGCACATTTATATCTATAAAGGGCTAATGACATCATCAAAATAATTCATTCATGTCCATAAATATATACGTGAGAGTAAGTATTATCATATGTGATAGCTAATATAATGGTAGTTGCCTTAGATACATTCTTATAATCAATAAATGGAAAGAAATATGATTTTAGTTCAAAAAATATTTTTTTCACTCATATGAGAGAGAAAATATTACATATTTGGTGAAGCTCTTATAATGGTACTTATATAGGTGAAATTTATTTCTAACCATGACAGAGTACTACTTATGTATCCTCAATAACAATGGTATTATTGCTCTCTATGCATACACACAAAGTTCACACACATACAAGAAAGAAAGAGAGAGGACTTCATTCTAACAATAAGAAACTCTACAAAAGTCTAGTATAGTAGTAAGAAGTCTCTCAAATAAGAAGTCAATATGGAAGAAAAAGTAAAGAGAGACCAATTGAATGCCTACACTTATGAACCTTTTAGCCTAACAATGCATATAAGAGTCCATTAAATTCCAACTCAACAATTTACCTTATTTTTCACCTATCCAATTCAAGTGTTTACCTTGTTTGTCACCTATTTAGTAGTGGAAGCTCATATCATAAGTTCAAGCATGTATGCATGCATGCATGTAGCATACATGCATACACACACACACATGATAGAGAAAATTTGATGTGCACATAAGTTATCAGACATGACTACCTCTTGGGTGGGTCACTCTAGAGGGGTTGTTTATATATTAAATAGCAAAGGGTTATGTTTTATTTAGGAAATTTTCAAAGATATGGGTGTTTACATATAAGCCTTGAACACATGTGATATAGAGGACATACATATAGTGAACACCCTGAGGACTACCTATGGCATTAACTACAATATTCTCTTTTGCCCAGGGCTCAAAGGCTGATAATTAAATTAGAATTGGCTATAGTATAATGTATTATTATACCCAAAAATAAAATTTGAATGATTACAATCTTATATTAGTTCGAGCTATCTATGCAAGAACCCAACCTTCTTCTCCCACATTCATATTTGTGCAATAACCTAACCTTATTACTACATGTTTAGGAGCCCTTATGGCTCAATATTTGTAGGTGCCTTTATGTCATTATGCATTAGGGACACCACCTCTTGAATTGTAAAGCACACTCTCCTTTCAATATTGTGAGGAAAGGGGAGCAACTACCATTGCTAACAAAAAATATAAAGTGAGTGGCATGCAACCTTGCAAGATTCAAATGACACGATGTCACATGAAGCACATTTAGTGTGCCAAGTTTACATAGGATGCATTATATGTGTGCAAGAAAACATGATCCTACTATCCAAGTAAACTATTACATATAAATGTTAAGTTTGACATTTCCAATGAATTGTAGATGGGGAGAAAACTAGAAACTTGCATCCTATCAAAATTGATCAAGGACTTGAGTTAGAACATCTTTTCATATTCATGTAAATGCAATTGTTATTTATAGAGATTCTTGTGACACTCATTTAATGGGAATCAATATTAATTTGTGACGGTCTTTAATGGTCCTTCAATGTGGTTAGACTTTTTCATAAATTTATCACTAATGACACCATTTGCAATTTCAATCAACATGGAGGTAGATCTGAGGGTGGAGGTGGCAAAGTTTCTTGATATCCATTTCCATCCTTAACAATAAAAGCCATTGCCATTCCCCATGAATTATGTAGGTCAATGTGGCAATGCATGTACCAAACACCTACATCATGCACAATGTCACAAGGTTAATGCTTGCAAGATTGAACCCCTTAGTGGTACATGACTTCAATTATGACATCATTAAAAAAGCCCAAGTTAGCATTTAACAAAAGTTGAATTTTTTTATTAGAAAAATACATGTCAATGCTTAGTAATGGGTCATAACTTTGAAAACTACATATCACAGCTCTACATTTTATGTCAATTATTCAAAGACAACTATTGTAAAATTGATAAAGTAATTAAGCTAAGAAAATCTTGGCAGTTAAATGATAAATAATTAGGGAAGTTATACCTGGATTAGTGGTTGTGAATTGAATAGCTGCCCATCCTCCAGATGGAACTGCAATAGTGTTTCTATAGGGTGGGTCTACAAGGTTGAAGTTGACTGGGTCTGTGGTCTTGTCAAAATTACCAAATCCACTCCCTACAATGTAGAAATTCTGGCCATGCAAGTGAATTGGATGGCTTTCAAAGAACAATATTGAAGTATCTTGGTACACAATCTGCACTGTTTTGTTAAACTCAAGAACCTTCACCTTTGTTCCTTGCATTGTTAGTAATCCTCTTGTGTAATTTCCTATATAGTTAAATGGATATGGTGGGTTGTCTGGAAAATCTGACTCATATATATTACTGATTTGATTATAATATGCCTGGTTAAGAAGAAAAACAATGTCAATAATCTTGTTTAATTCCATTTGTAATTGTGTTGTAATCATATCATATGTTATAACACTTTGACTCATACAATTTGATTGTACTTAAACTTACATCATGTGATTGGTGCACTTCAAATCATACAATGTAGCAAATTCATTGATAATGTTCTCTAAAAAGAGATGATAAGATCAATTAAGATACCCTTAATTTTCTTTTGGCATCACTATCTTATACATTGGTAGGATATGTAATCAAATAGTACTACAAAAATGGACATGACTATTACAACCATGGAAATGGAGGTCTAAAATTCATTTTGTTGCTTATGCATTCATGCAATGCCTTTTCTAATAGTTTACAGGGAGGTCAAAAAGGTTGAAAAAGTAAGATCTTGGGTGTATCTAAAATTGTAAGTTTGTTAGATTTTCAAGGTAAAGGAAGCAATGATTGACACCAATTGTGATTGATGGACTACATTGACCATTATCCTTTCTTGTTCCAAAAGGCTAAGTTTGAGACCCTGACCTCAATGACATGAACACAACATACAATCAAAATCAAAGTTACCAAAATGTTGTTCTAAATTTGCTAGTTAAAGCAAGATGGTTTAAAATAGATGAGTAGAGACTAACTATTATTACAATTCAATCAATTTTAAAAATTGCTACTAGTAGTACAAAGAAGCATTTATACTAGGTAAACATATCATGTTTATGGCACCTTATTGAAAGCCACCTTCGTATCATGGCACATGTACTTTTCTCCTTCTTTAATTATTCAAATGAGCAAAGTTTGTTGATACTTTTAGAAAACCAAAATATAATCAGTATCTTAGTGATTCAATTAATAGTTAATTCAAAGTTATAGGGCCAATCATGTAGCATCCTCCCCAATATCATTGATTTTTTGTTGTAAAATAATCTCTTACCATGGGTAAATAGAACTCTGTTGACTAAGAGTTATTCAGTCCCCTTCATTGTCAATAGGGTATGGTTTATACCACAAAACTTTTTCATGTTTAGTCTGATACTAACACTAAAACCCTTTTTCATTGCTAGTAAGTATGGGGTATGGTCAGGGAAAAACTTAGGGGAAATTTTTAGCCAAACACTATTTTTTGAAGTTTTTCTTGGTCACCGAGCTAAACTTTTAGACTTGAAAAAAAAAACACACACACATACACAAAATTTGGCTTAAATTTTGCCCAAAAATAGGGTTTTCTCTTAACATTCACCCAATTTATAAACCCTTTACCATTGATAGACCAAACATTTGTCCTCCTATCTACAAACTAAAAATCATTGAGGTCTCTTATTTTTTTTACCTTGGGTATGCTTGACACTACAACACATTCACTATTAGTAGAGAAGATGTCATGGGGCAATAGATTTGAATTCCACAAGTAAGTTTTTTGATCCTCCTTTTATTTTTTAAACCTATTCCTTTAGCTATCTATATTAATAGTCAAGAATGTGAGCAAATACAAATTACATTACACAAATGTGTGATGATGTACTTTGTTTTCTTGTTGGCTTGTAATGGTTTTTCACTGAAGCAATTTGCAATCCTATTTTTATTGTTTTTAGATGGAAAATATTAGAAGGAAATCATTTTTTTTCTAATCACTATAAAGGGATAATGATATATTATGTAGACTCTCTTTCTCCTCCCATCACATTTTTTTATCGTTTTTATTTTATAATGATTTTCACTTTGAGAGGCATTGTCTTGTTTAGATCAATGCCCAAATTTTTTTAACCAAAGCCTTCGTGTGTGGTACCATCAAGAGATGTTGTAGACTCGGAGGGTTCACTATATGTATATTCTCTATATCACGTGTTCAAGGCCTATTTATAAATATCTTTAATTGTAAAATTTTTGTGAACCCTTTTTTATTCAATCTATAAATATCCTCTTTATATTACACCCTTTTATATGTAAAAAACATATAAATTTTGTATGTTAAAAATTAATTATTTTGAACCCACATGATACATACATATATCCATGAGTGATCCCCCTGAGGTTGTAGACTTTGTTTAAAACTTTGACGTTATCAAGTTCTTATAAAAGATTTATTCACAACCTTAAGGAGGGGGTCATGACTTCTCCTTGTCCCAATGTTCATGAAGAAGATTTTATAAAACTGACACAAAAACCTTTAACCTTGATGATTTGCAATCTTTAAATTAGATTTTGTGATTTTTTAGACATAATTATAACTTTAATGGCCCTATATTTTAAAATTAAGAATTCTTTCTTTCAAAAAATTTCAAAACTCTTTTTAAATTTCACAATGTGCTTCATGCTAAACCTTGGTTTTGCTTGAGCATTGCATTGATCCAATGACAATAGCTAGGTGTGTTGTGGCTAGTAAAAGAAGAGAAGGTGAATATAATATCCATATGAGGCTAGGATCATAGGTTGGTGCTTGAGTTTATTAAGGTGTTTGTGTGGGTTTAGTTCCACTATCTAACACAATATTCACAAAAAAAAACCGAGGTTTCCCTTCGACAAAAACAATAATCCAATGGATTTAGAGAATGACAATATATCAAGCATATAATAGCAACTTCATAGATTTGAATTGGCAAAATGTCAAAAGAACCGTCAAACTTTACTTCAAAATGTAAAGGAGAAGGTTTGAAACCTTGAATTTGAAAAAAAAAAACATGAGAAAGAATTCGAAAATCCATGGATAATTGATTTTTTTTCCGAATCTCAAAATGTAATTAATGCTAGGCCTTGGTTTTTCCTGAAGCTCATTGCCTTAACCCCATGACAGGAGGAGAGGAGGAGCTGGGGGTGTGGGGTGTGGGGTGGCTGGCAAAGGAAAATGTTTTAGGTGATGAGTTACATAGCAATGCAGTGACCTGGTCGAAGACATTGTGGCATTATATTTTCGTTCACTTCAATATATTTAACACATGCATTATTCGGAAAATATTTTTCGCATGCATTAAGGCTGAAATTGTATAATCGTTTGCACTTAATTTAAATAAAGAAGAAAATGGGAGAGGATGAAGGGCCTACTTGGAGGATGGAGATGGGCGGGTTCACAAAGGAGATGTTGTTGACGGAGGCGGAGAGGCGCTGGCCATTGGGGCCGTCACACGTGTCGCCGGGGGCGCAGGGCCGCAGGGAGTATCCGACGGTGAAGAAGAGGTGCTCGTCCACGTGGCTGCTGGGACGCATGTAGTAGTAGCCCTTGGAGTACGACTGGCTGTGGAGCCCCTGCGAGAACTCCTGCACGGCCGCCACGTCATCATAGCTGGGCAGTTCGGGCAGAGCCCCGAGCGCCGCGTAGCGGTTCCGTCCGCCCCCCGCCCCGGCGCCGCTGCTGGCGGCAGTGGTCGGGATGGCGGCGCCGTCAGCGCGGCGGCTCCTGCACGGAGCGTAGCTCAGGATGGCCGTCGCGGGCGTGTCGGTGAAGTTGACGGTGTCCCTGGGTGCCGGCGAGAAGACGGAGGCGGCCACGTAGTACTTGCCACGTGGCTGGCCAGCTGTCAGCAGCACACTGGTGGTCTGGCCCGGTGCCAGGACTATGTAGGGCGTGGCGTAGGGCTTGGTGTACTCTGCGTCCGCCTCCACCACCGTGAGGTTGTGTCCCGCCACCCCGAAATACATCTCGAAATTTACCCCCGCGTTTATCACCCTGAGCAAATACCTCTTCCCTTTCTCCACCTCCAGCACTTGGGTCCCTGACAAACAACCAACCCATGTTCCCTCCCCCTCTTATTAGTCGCTTCCCCATCGCTCGCACGGAGCTCACTAAAAGCCGAGGTTCACCCTCATGCCCATCGTTAAGTTTGAAGAAATTTACAAAGAACTTTGAGACTTTTTCTTATTTCAGTAAATTAGGGTAAAATAAGTTTAGTTAATGGGGTTGTCGCCCAATTGGCTTGAATGGGTAGGGGTGTACATGGCCCATGGGTGGGTGCATGAGTTCAAACCTTGGATACATCCCTTGGGGCACCTTTCATCGTTCATTCCTTTTCATTGTTGAGAGAGAGAGAGAGAGAGAGAGAGAGAGAGAGAGAGAGAGAGTGTGTGTGTGTGTGTGTGTGTGTGTGTGTGTGCACATGTGTGTTTGTGTATGTGAGATTGCATACTAGGGGTAGGTTAGTTATGATATATTGATTAAATACCCTAAAAGTATTGGCGAAAATCTACAAATGTTATTCCAAGTTGATGGTTTTATATTATCTCCCACAAAACGTTTTTTGTGAACACAAATAGGCACTTTAAACCTACCTAGCATTAGATGTAACACTTCGTACTATGATTTTATGTTTCTAGCAATTGGTTAGTGCCACATATCTATCACTTATCTGTAGGGGATCTAGGCCTAACAGTAGTACCAAGGTACTTGCTCAAGTTTCTTAACATCTTTTGAGCCCCATGTGGCACCTTCTCTACCTCTCATACTTTTAGCTACAAAATAAGGTTGTGTTTACTTCCTAAACCTCATGAATGTGCCACTATGGACCATTACTTTTGAGTCACCTAGAAAGCAATAGATCCATTAACTTAAAATTCATGATATACCTTCTTCAGAGCATGGGTAGAAATCCCCAGGTTGTCCATTGATTGTGAGAGCATCAGAGAAATTGTATCCTCCCCCAATCTCTAATGCTTCAGCTATCACCTCCTCCACATCAGCATTCCACCATTCTCCTAATATGGTACAACATAAACATATACAAGCAACCCATAAGGAAATAATGAAAACATATTTGCTTGTTAGCATCATAATATGCTAGTTCCCCCTAGAAATGGTATCATGGTGTTCCCTCTTAACAATGAATGGGGATCACCTTCTCTAAAAGCAGCTTACACCATTCACATAGTTTGATTCATAAGTAGGCAACACAATAAGGACCTAGAGCTCATACCAAGGACAATGGGAAAGTCAGCCGCAGGTGTGGGAAAGGGATAGGGAACACCTTCTTGTGGTAGGATGATGAAAGCACCATAAAGTGTGGCTCGAAGCCAACTAATGTGTGCATGCCAAAAGAGGGTGCCTCTTTGGTCGATCACTTTGAAACGATACACATAAGATTGACCAGTTTGGATGGGGCATTGTGTGATGTAGGCTGGTCCATCAGCCCATGCAGAGAGTAGTTGCCTCATCCCATGCCTATGCCGCACGTGCAGCAATAGTACAACAATAGCATCAACAACAACATCATCATCATTATAAATTGTCATCACTCATGTGGTCCATAAATTGTCAATAAAGACTAGACCATGAAAATGAAATTGAGTTTGATTTGGATTACATGTTTCCAAGACCCTCAAGGAACTAGACTACTTGACATTGGGGGAGACTATGTATAAGACTAGTAAATGAATTAGTGAGTTTCTCAAAGCTAGTTCTGATCCTTACCAATGGATGGTAACGTTGTCACGAACCAAGTTGGTAACCGTCACCGCCACGCTGTCACCTTCTCGGACATACACAGTTGGGCCTGGAAACTGGCCATTCACAGACACGACGGACTTCGTGTGGCAAAGGCGAGTCACTTCTGTGAACTGAATCTATAATCAAGTCCATAGATATATCACGTATGGTCAAGTCAGTGTCAGAGTGAAGAGTTGATGTTTATAAGTACAATGCTGCACGTTGATAAGGGAAGTATCAAAGCTTTGCTAGTTAATAGTACCGTCCAGTGGAGGCGATGATGAGAAGACGACGTCGATCTTGTAGCATCTAGTATGGCAATGTGGATTAAGAGCTGGAGACCGAACCATAAGACTAGACAGAGATCAAGGGTATAATTCGCAGCTGGCGATCGCTTATAGTAAGGAATCATGATGCTGATTGACGCACAGAGACACAGAGAGAGAGAGAGAGAGAGAACGCTATCTGTTGATAACTTAGGTTTCTGATTGAGAAGGTCTTGTACTGCTTATTATAAAGGCGCCGTATTCCAACAGGTCAGATCGATGCGGGCATGGCTGAATTGTTGTTGAGATGCAGTAGTCATACTAGTCAAGCTTGCAGTCTGCTAAAAGACATCTCACACAACACAAGCAGCCGCGGCCCCCATGCCATGGCGCTGCAGAGTCAGTACTGCAGACGTATGAGTACTGGACAGCCTTATTTTTCTAGAGGAAAACGAAGAACACTCGGATGCGCGCATGCTGGGCTTGCAATTATATTTCTGATTAAGGAACGAGAATATGGGGTCCAACCGTCCAACTGTCCAAAAGGCTTCCATGGAAGTTGCACCATGTTTAAGACATCAGAACGAACACACTATCTATACTACCAGAAAGTTGAGAACGTCCCCTGGTTATAGTGTTATAGTGGCTATGGGGGCTTGCATTTTGACACAGGTACGTTATAGGCCGGGTAAAGGTATTGGAGCCAAGCCCTAGTGAGATAACGGATTCTCTCTCTCCCTCGCTCCCTCTGTCTCTCTCTGTGTGGCAGTGAGAGCTCATCTTAATGATGAAAAGCACTAGGCTACTCCTATGCAGCACCGTATACGCAAGTCCTCTTCTTCTTCTTCTTCTTCTTCTTTCCCTTTACCCAAAATCATCTTCTTCCTCGGCCACCGCGCGCTTCACACATCTTTCCTTCCTTACACCCCTTTTCTGTTAATTGCCTTCGAGATTGAGCAAGCTACCAGAATTGTCTCTCGTTTTGCAGGTCTATTCTCAGGTTTGCGCGGGTTGGCCGGAATACGGTTTAGGATATTATCACGAAGCACCAATATCATATAATCCCAAAACGGAAAAGAAAGTAAAGCTAAGCTTAGATCGATCTCTCTCGCGCTCACGGTTGAACTACAGTACCTTTCACGCCTGGATTCTCCTAACCTTTCGTATCGATGTTCTCCCTGACAGTAGTGCGAGGGAGGCACATTACATGTGCTTTTGCACTTAGATTCTCCCGATATTTCACACCAATGTTAAGCTAGTACTTCATCCCATGTCAATGTTTGTGCACTTGTAAGGTGCCCTTGTAGAGATTAGAATGACCCTACACATATACTCTACATCTAAACATATTTTAACATGATGGATGTCCAAGCATACATGATATATTGAGAGAGAGAGAGAGAGAGAGAGAGAGAGTGTGTGTGTGTGTGTGTGTGTGTGTGTATGTGTGTGATGAATTAAATATCAATTAACACAACTCTAGACATTAGTAATCAATTAATATAATATTGTTGAGAGTACCAAACTAATTAATTGCATTGGTTCTAGGCTGGTGCTTTGCACCAATGTTATAGTAACAATTAGGAAACTTTACATTCCAAGGAATGCTTTGTGTTGCAAGAGGGTTCACACAAAGGTTTTGTGTTTTGCTTTGATTGTATCGAGGAGTTTACCTACAAAATGAACAAACAAATCATATAAGGAAGATTATAATTCTTGAAAGTCTTGATGACCAACTTTTTAGCTCAATATGTAGATGACCAACTTTTTAGCTTGAAACCATTTGATATTAGGCTATGTGGTTAACTTTTGAACTCAAATCCTTAAATAATTACCTCTATGGCTTCTCATGTGTGTTTCCAATAAGAGTCCCTAAATATTAGACATAAGTAGCATAAGTTCTTACCATCACATCATGAATTCCTAAAAAATAGGTTTTTTGTTCAACCTTTTTAGAAGCAATTTATCATATGATATCAAGATTTGTGAGAGAGAGAGAGAGAGAGAGAGAGAGATGCACTTATATAATTATGATTAAACATAATATGTATATTTATACTAATATATACATGTATAGTTATATTAGAATAATAATATAATATAATATAACAGACATTAGATTATTTATACTAGCATATTATTATTTTAAAGATTAATAATTAATATGTATAACCAATTATATATAATATATTAGATAAGATTTATATTTAAAATAATCAATTTAAAACTATACTTACAACCCAATATCATGTATATACATAATTATTACGTATATAAATTACATATATTAAGTATCATAATATAATTATGACTTATACAATATAATTATGATGTATATTATGATATAATTATAATGTATATATAAGTTGTACTTATTATTTAATGTACTATTAAAATACATATTTAACATGTACAATTTTACATTTTAATGTATATAGTTTAGTGTTATATATAAGTTTGAATTCATAAGGGTTCAAAACATGGAATTGTTGGATATGCCTTAAAGGCATCATGGCAAGATTGTTCCTACCAAATCTATGTTAAAAGTGCCCTTCTAATTCTCATGTTTCTACATTATAGATAATCCTATGGAATGGACATGTCAAACTCAATATCACCTTAGATCACTAAGAGTCTGAGAGAAAACATTGAAGTAGTCACCATCACATTGGTGAAATTGATGCTAGAGTATTGGCAAGGTAAACTAAGGCCTAAAACAAAAGCAACAAAATGAAATAGATTTCTATCATACATGGAAGTTAGTATTTATTTTCAAAAAGTAATAATAGCTATTTCATGCTTCTATTCAAAACCACCTCATACCATTTTTCTTTCCTAAAATTGTGAAAAAAGCTATTTTGACATACATGCCATGTAAGATCAGTATATTTGCATAAGTGTTTATAAATAGGTTTGTTGAGTATTATTTTGATATATTTTAGAAGAATTTTAGATTTTGTAAAATTTTGGACTAATTTCTGTAAACATTGGGTTTCCAATACAAAATTGCTCTAAATACTTATTTCTATATGTCAAACACTTTAATAAAAGTTCATTGATAAAAGTTCATCAAACTCTACCAATACCATGGCTCATAATTGTGTAGCTACTCATAAGACTACTATCAAGTTATTAATTTGTATTGTCCAAAGGTAGAATTGAAACATGCTAGTTTTGGCTCTAAGGATGCTAACATGTATGAAGCATGGTTGTGTAGAACAAGCATCTAAGTGAATATGTACATGTGAAGTACCTACATTCTTTGATTGAAAAGACTAAATATGATTCAAAAAAAAGTCCAATTGCAACACATTTTGATCCAAGGCCACTCATAACAATCTTCCAACTTGATGTTGTGACTAAGATGGGAACCTACTTGTTATAAGTTACTTCATCTTTAATAAGTATTATATACTTTAACTCTAAAAGGAGTGATGATGATGCAAATTTACTAATGGCTACTCTCTTTAGAAGAAATTGAGTACTCCTCACTATGATAAACCTATTTGCATGACATTCTTGTAGAGTTTCAATGAAAGATGCATGAAAATGTTAGTTACTTATAAATTTCACTCGTTTTGTTTTTATTTTTAAAACACACGCACACAAAGATGTGTTGAAAGCAAGTGCTTATTTCCTTGTGAGTTGGAATCAATAATGAGATTATTGCTTAATCATTATATACAGGGTATTGTTTGTTTATAGGGGCAAAATGTGAGTCTAGATTGCTAGAATATTTATGGTCTACATGTGTATCATTTGACATGTTATTGACAATTGTTTTAGTGGCTAATAGATTGATATTTTCAAACACTCATAGTTAGGGTTTGTAATTTAAGTATCTTCAATATGAAATCATGGAGAGTTCAATTTTTTCGAAAAAATTAACCATCGTTTGCTACAATTTTATAAAAGTTATGAAATACTTCCATAAATTCTATGGAAATCCCATATTTATTGTAATTTTTGGATTATGATATAGAAGGTAGGTTTTATATATTTTTATTGGAGTTTGTAAGAATCTTGAAAAATTAGATGAACTTAGATTGTTAAGATACTAACATATGACATTTTCTTGCCTACAATGGAGTGGGCCTTGAGAGATATGCTATTAGTGTAGCATTTGTCTCATGATAGATGTATATAATGTGTTGGTTTTAGTGTGTTGAGAGTCTAATAAACTAAGCCATATTCTACCTTCACAAAGTCATTCATGTAACCTAATTAGAGGTTCCTTTGTAGCCATATCTACCTTCATGTAGTTATCCAAGTAACCAAAATAGAGTATCCTATGTAGCAAATCTTACATCCTAATGAATTGAACAAGATCCTTTGAGATCATGGCTCATTACAAGCAAGTATCCTCTTTGTTCTTATATCTCTATTCTCCCCCAAGCCCTTGTAGGTCTATATATATCTACAATATTATGTGACTCAGGTCAACCAATACCATATCGTGTGTATTTGAGATGCAACTATATAGAGGGTATCGACATGAACCATAAGCATACTTTCTTGAGGGATAAGAGATGAAAGTATATATATAAAGAACCCTTAATACAAAGAAAATTGTCTACATCAAACGCCCTTAAAATTCTACAAAATGACAATGGATTTTTATATCAAGTCTTGAAAAGGCAATTCTCTTCTAGTTACTACCCTAGACTTATCTTGTTAGTGAGTGATTAGTCTAGTCTATTACCCTACAAACTATTTTGTAGCAAAGTTGAATTAAGTGTAGCAAGTGGGGAAAGACAAATGAAAAAAGTTACCACTAAGGGTGATAATTATAGTTGCAAGAAGGAATAGGTGAATGTGCACATAAATCCATTCAATGACTAGAAAAATAGCATTGAAAAGTTGTTTTGAGGTAAACTATATACAAATAACATTTCATGTGATGTATCATGGTAATGACTACATGATTAAGGCACCTAATAGTTTTCTTCGATGTGCAAGTGCTTACATATGACTAAATGTTTCTTGGGGAATTTCAATATACAAAAGATATGGGAGCTAATTCTATTTAAATATTCTTTTAATTTTTGGATCAACCTATCTCATAGCCCTTTTTAATCTTTGTGCATTTTTAAAAACTTTTAGCCATCATTACATGTCTTCTTGTTCCCTAGCCTCTCTACATTCCTAGATTTATCCTACTTTTTATGGAATATGGAGGGCCATCCCCTACTTTTCACTATATATTACTTTTGAAGAAACTTTCTCACCCTAAACATATACCGGGAACAAGTGCCCATCAAAGGGAGTTACATTTTCCTTCTAAAAAACAACTTTCTTCATCTCAAAAGGTTCCCCATCATACTATCTCTTGGAACTTTCATTCTTTGATACTCTATCCTATAGAAAAAACCTCCAACCAACATCTCTTTTATGATTTTAATTCTTATGTACCTCATACAAGAAACTATTATTAACACACTCTTCTTCTTCAAAGTTCTTATCTCAATGGAGTACTTTTTTTTTTACTAATGCCAAATAATATCTTACTACTATATTATTTTTGTTGTAGGTTCGAGAAGCCTTGAACCTTTAGAGGGCTTCCCGAACCTACCCCCTTTTTCAAATCTCCATTTTCTAATTAAAACTTGCTCCCCTCTCTCTCACGTGTAATCTCTCACTTTCTCTTTCCCCTTATTTTTAATTAAATTCCTTCCCCCTCCCCTCCCCCTTCTCTCTCTCATGTGTAGGGCCTAGGTTCTCTCTCTCTCTCTCTCTCTCTCTCTCTCTCTCTCTCTCTCTCTCTCTCTCTCTCTCTCTCTCTCTCTCTCTCTCTCTCTCTCTCTCTCTCTCTCTCTCTCTCAAAGTGTGTGAACAACTATATCCAAAAAACTTAAAATTAAAAAAAATTGACAATGTTTAATTAAAAAGAAAGTTTAATCTAAGTGAGAGAGAGAGAAACTTTTGATTAAAAAAGAAGTTTGATTTAACTAACACTACAACAAAAAGGCTCCATAGACGCGCTTGTAGATGCAATATTTGAACTATGTTAAAAAATGTCGGGTTTGTTTATTACCATGTCTACTGTCGCATCTAAAATTTTGCGTCTAAAAGCGCGCTTATAGTGAAACTTACATGCCCATATTGACGCGCTCTGTAAATATATCATCATATTTATAAAAAAAGTAGATATATTCATATTCTGCATCTATACACGCGTGTAACTGTGCGTCTAAAAAGACGTATACTCTGCAAATTTTTTACGACAATAGATGCGCATTTTTCCTACAATTTAGACGTGCAAAACAGATGTATGAAAAAAAAACCAGAGAGCATGTGGCTTGCAGGCTTTGCAAGCCACATGCTCTCTGGTTTTTTTTCCCCCATCAACATCAAATTGTATGCTTAGGGAAAACAGAGAAAGATTATTTCGAAGATTTTTGTACTGAAAACAAAACAATGTACGTAGAACACGAAATTTCATATATATAGATGAAACATTTTTACATGATGAGTTCTAGTGCTTGTGACCTCAAGCATGGTCATGGTCACAAGCACTAGCTGAAAGTAATACATATCAAAAATGAAAACTACAAGCCAAGGGGAGGCATGCATGCATGGGGCTCCTCTACATCTCCTCAAAAGAGGTATCATCGTCGCTACCACCACCGGTGCCGGTGCCGCCACCGCTACTGCTAGTCCCCCCTTCGTTATCCTCAACTGCATCAGGGTTCACCTACACAAAGGATTAAGGTATATAAATACCATTACAAACAATAAATTAGAGTTACCTATACTTTTCATGTGAAAAATAAAACATACCTCTTCTGGTTGTAAAATCCTCATGGCACGCTTATATTACTCCTGCGTTATGAGTCCCTCCTCGTATAAATGCTGCCAAGTGGATGCCCGGTTATGACCTCGATGGTAGCCTACCTCTCTAGGAGTAGGCATCCTACCAACGATATTATACTACAAAACAATTTGAATATACAACATATTAGAACACACTACATAATGAATTGAAACAAATTACAAAATTTAATTTTAAAAAAGAAATCAAATAATACTTACAAACTCAGCCTCCCATGACTCCCTGCCACCCGATCCATAATGCGACGATCCCATGGTTGCCATCTGGATACGTCGCACCTCTGCATGCTGGCGACTTGTCCTTTTCTCTGTTGCTCTCTTCTTGGCCTCTTTTCACTCCATGCGGTGGCAATTGGGTGGTTGGCCATATCCAGGGCGCCCTTGCTCTTGTCTCCGCAGTGACTCCTTGGCACGTGTCATAAGGTGAGACCTCTTGTTATGAAGCGCATCTCTCACCTTTGACCATCCCCAATCATTTGAGAATCGTGAATTCTCATGATTAGGGTACATACTATGTACTGCCCGCAGCACCTCTTGCCACAAACCATTTTTTTGGTGCTTGAAAAGGGAATCATACAATCTTTGTATGTGGCATGCACGACACTCCTCAAGTAGGCTATCACTTCCCTCCCCTCAAGGTTATGCAAGATACCACCAACATCAGTGACAGAGTAGTACATTTGTGGAGGCTCACCTCTCTCATTTCCCGATGAGGGTGATCAAGAGCCACCTCCTAGGCAACCCCCACAAAGCCCTCGACCTCCTTGTCCTCCTGCACGACTCTCCCTCCTCCCTCGACGGGCACTACCCTCTACCTCACTCGATGCACGTGCTTCTGCAGATGCACATGCTTCGATAGATCCATGTACTTCAGCTAATCCCTGTGCATCAGCTGATCTGTGTGTATGCATAGTGCGTGGAGTACCTCTTAGTAGGGGTGTACCAAGGTTTGGTGTGCCAAGGTTTGGTGTTTGTGCGGCAGTGCTAAGCAAAGATGTGATAGGTGTCCCAGACATGACACTGAAAACCTCCTCTACAGTGGGAGGGCAACCAAGATAATTGGTCATCTCCCCCATGAATTGCTCCTTGTTTGGAAAACCTCCAAAAAAGCTACTAACACCTCTAGAAAACTCTGCTAAGGTGTTGTTCATGCGTTCCAACTCAGGATCAGTGCTGGAAGATTTAGGATTCCACATCTACACAAGCAAAAATCCATTACTACCCTGTGCAGATAAAACATATTACATGATGCGTCTCTGTTTGTGTCTGTTAGCGCGTCTATTTATGCATCTATACCTGCATCTACACTGTCATCTAGACGCGCGCTGACAGACACGCACAGTCAGACCATATTTTGCAAAGTGTTATAAAAAACACGCAAAAAAACCTCCATAGATGACAATCTATAGTATGTAAAGAGAAAGAGAGATAGAGACAAACAGACAGAGAAAGCAAACAAGATTGAGAGAGAGAAGAAGAACTCACCTTCTTTGCTTGTTCCTACGGGTGGCGGCTAGGTTGCAAGCTCCTTGTCCTCCTTCTCCCTTCCCTTGGTAAGTTGCTTGAATCTTCTTCTCTTCCTTGCTGTTTTGCTCTTGTTCTTTACTCTTTGGCTCTTCCTTCCTCCTATCCTCTTTTTACTCTTATTTCCTTCCCTCATTGTCTTCATGAAGTGATAGATAGACATGATTAGTGATGTCGAGCTCGAACTGCAGAAAACGTGCAAAAAACACAGGAAAGCATTGGTTTGAAAAAAAAGCCACAATTTTTTTTATTTTTTTAATATTTGCGTGGCGCATCTATAAGCGTGTGTAATTGCGCGTGTATATGCGCAAATAAGACATATTACACACGTTGATAGACGCGCGGTTACAATTAAACTGATTAGATGCTAGCTTTTGGTTGTTTTTGGATCAACATGACTTTCCTAGTCTTTCAATATCAAAATGTTTTCCTCCATGTTGTAAGTATCAATGCATTTAGGGAATATGACATATATACCAAATGAAATGATATATGTCCTTATGATTCAAGTGTAATTATGTCGTCATCTTCTACTAGTATAGGACATGCTGAGTCAACAAACAATACATCCTCTAGTGAGGATGAGACATTGCTTCTTCACAATCAAGACGCTTGGCTATGATGGAAAATCAAATGTATGTGTGATCGTTGTCGAGGATTTTTTTTCGAGCACATCGAATCACAATGTCACACCTCAGCATGTACGGAGAGTGGGACCAAGAAAAAGACACAGTAATTTTTATTGCTTTATTTGCACAAATATTATTGGTCTATGTTGCGTCTTTACCATTAAATAAAACCTCGTTTTTTTTATTGAGTAGGATATAGTACCACATCCTCAAATGGTCCCTCCAGGGCGTCGAGAGGCTACGAAGCGTCGACGCGAGGAGGCAGAGTCCTCAATAAGAGTAGAGACTGATGAAGACGATAGCAGCCCTCTTCAAATGCCCCATCAAGTTTTGGAGGAAGAGATTTTGGACAACATGGTGCACGATTTATTTTTCCATGAGGTTCGAGGAGAGGGCGCCACTAGAAAGACAGATAACCCGCTACACATAGCATCGAAAACTCCATTGTACGAAGGTTGCACCTACTCCATTCTACATGCATCTCTCGAGATACTGAACTTACAAACCATTTATGGATGGAGTAATGCTAGCTTGAATGCATTATTAAAGTATGTATCATTTGATATTAATTCATAAACACTTGTAGACAATATTCGTGATTTGTTAACTCTGTTTGCACAATATATGCAGGTTATTGTCACAAATGCTTCCAAATGGAAATAAATTACCAACTAGAAGGGAGCAAGCAAGGTGTTTCTTGACATCTCTTGGAGGTCTCAATTACGTTCAAATCCATGCATGTGTCAATGATTGCATCTTGTTTCGTGAAGAACATGCATATGCATGTGAACCAAGATACAACCAAGAGATGAAATCAATGGATGTGCCTTGTAAGGTTTTGCGACATTTTCCTATTATTCCACGTATTCAACTTATGTTTAAGTGTGAATCTATTGCAAGATTCATGTCATGGCATGCTAGTCACCATTCAAGTGATGGAAAGTGGAGAATTCCTTTAGACACACCAGCTTGGCAACACGTAGACAATTTGTGGTCTACACACCCAGAAATTTGAGATTTGGTCTAGGATTAGATGGAATAAATCCATTTGGCATCAAAAGCACCTCATATAGTGTATGACTAGTGGTATTGGTGAACTATAATATCCCTCCGTCCATGGCAATAAAAAAAGGACATGTAATGTTATCCCTTTTGATTCCTGAAAAACACAAAGTAAAAAACATGGACGTTTACTTAGAGCCTTTGATCGAGGAGCTAGAAATGCTATGGAAATGTATTGAGGTGCAAGATGTGAGTCCATCATTGTCCTCTAGAGATTTCACTTTAAAGGGCATATTGTTGTGGACCATGCATGACTTTCCAGGCTATGGAGAGTGTTCAGGTAGTTGCATACTCTATTTTATTCATTCTTACCCTTAATCAAATATATGTCATCATTAATCCACTTGTTTTTACAAGTTTAACTACATCAGGATATCATGCATGTCCAATTTGTGGTCCCTCTCTGGTTTCTTCTAGACCGACACGCTTGAAGAAGGTTATCTATGACAATCATCATCGTTTTCTTCCTATTGACCACCCCAAATATGCACCCCCCACTAATGGAAAAACTCCACAATCTCTGACCATTCAAGATTGGAAGGACACTTGGACACACGCCAATGATCATCCTCCACTCAGCATGAGTCGGTAACTAGTTTACTTCTTTTGTTTCTCTTTAAAGTACACTCTATTATGAGAACAAGAAATAATATATTGTTTGTGCCTTAGATTCTCTATATTTTTTCGTCTCCCATATTGGACTGAACTCAAGATCAATCACCTGTTGGGCCCCATGTATATATTCAAGAATGTTGCCTCTACATTATGGGATCACTTAATCGGGGCTCGTGATTCTATCAATGTAAGGGAGGATTTATGTAGCATTGGATGTATGAGACGAGCTTGGCCACGCATTGGACCCAGAGGAAAGATCGAGTTACCGCGTGCACCTTGGATGTTGTCGAAGACCAAAGAAAAGATGGTGAAGTAGCAGATATGTAGCTTTCAAACTCCCACAGGATATATGAGATGCCTCAAGGAAGCCTTCATAAAGAAAAAGAAAAGAGGTGTGGAGCAACTATCCGATTTAAAGTCTCACGATTGGCACAAAATGATTTAGCTAAGGATTTTCATAGCCACAAATATATTAAGTAGTGGAGTAACTATGTAGACTAATTAAGAATGTATGAATATTTACATACAGTTCATCCTTCCTACTAGCATATCCCATTGTGTTTCGAAAGATGTGCGTGATATCATTTACAAGATGGGTGAGCTCACGAGGTATGTATACTTTATACTTATTTTTTAGTTTACATATTACATACATCACATAGTAAACCCGCTTGAATTTATGGACAAAACTAATCATCGTTCTCAATTGCATGTTGGTAGATTTGTGAGTTTGAAGGAAATTGATCCAAATACGTTGCAAGAGGCTCAAGTATTGTCCATTGAGGTGGTTTGTTTGGTGGAGGAAACTTTTCCTCTCTCCATTTTGACTACTCAAGTACACTTACTCGTACACATGATTGATGAGATTGCAATTTGTGGGGTAGTTCATGTAAGGTGGATGTTTTTTCTAGAGCACTTTATGAAAACCCTAAAAGATTTTGTAAGGCAAAATGCACGGCCCGAGGAAAGCATGGTTGAGGGTTGGTTAGTGCAATCATCCCTTGTACAAATCTATGAATATCTTACTAAAGTGAACCCCTCTTTACCAGACTATGGAAAGATGATGAAGATTTGAGGATGACCTCTATAATACCTCAAGGAAAAAGAAAGACCAAAGTGCTAATGAAAGAGGAACTTCATAAGCTAAATGTATTTTGTGTGCTTAACAGCGAAGTAATGAGCAAATGGGTGATATTATATAAAGAAGCAAGGGCAAGAAGAGTAAGCGAAAGGCAAGCATTTCGTGCTAGACATGGACGTAATGTCCCATATCCAGAACATTTAAGTGCGCTTCCACGTCATATTGATATAGATTGGCTACATGAAGAAATGGAGAAGATGGAAAAAGAGGAGGCGATGGATATATCGCAAGAGGAGTGGGAATACGCACGAGGTTGCTTATCAAAGGTGAGACATACTTATAATTAAATTATCTTTAGTTATATATGATATAATAATTTCACATGTTTCATCTTTAACTAAATCATTAATATGATCTCAATAATGTACTACTAGTGCACATTGTTCAATGCTATTTGGTGTGAAGGCAAACATTTTCGAACTCAACGTATAGATGATAAGAGAAATACCCAGGATTGTGGTATCCTTGCAAACTTCCAGGATACCAATGGCACCATGGAAGGTTATTGTGGCTTGATCCAAGATATTTTGAAGCTTGACTTTAGGCGATTTCTTATATATGTACTAGATGTGAAGTGGTGTAAAGAACTAGTAACAACAGGTGAGCATTGCACAATTAGACGTCATTCAAGTGGTTTTGTAGTGATTGACTCTACAAAATTTCACCAAGGCAAGAATGACACATTCATACTACCTCAACAATGGGAGCATGTGTATTAGAAGCTATTTATTTATATATATATTACTTCTTGATACATTCTCAAAATACAATAAATATCTAAGTTGCTTACTTTTTGTTTTTTAAATGCAGGTTGTGTATTACCCGATGGTAAACAATAACCAATGGTGGCATGTCATCCCCATATCTAATCATTTAAAACCAATATATGGCAATGCTACCAACATAGAGATAGTTGATGACAATCCAACAATCAATGATGATGCACATGATGATGCCATGATCGATGATATACATGATGCAGTGCAAGATGATCCCCGCGAGGATGTTCAAGGAAGGGAAGAAGAGGATAACAATATGGTTGCAGATGATGATGAACAAATTGAGCATAGCAATACATCTAACAGTGGGATAGACTTATTTGTTTCATTGCCTATTGGTAACATAGACCTAGAGGTAGATAGTCTAGCAAGGGCCGATCTCATTGAAGATGAGATTGATCATTCATTGTAGCATATATAATTAGCTTTGAATGATTGGAACACCATATTGGGGAATATGGGAATTTTCCATAAGTTTGGGACATGTGGTCAAATCTTTGGATTTGTCATAAGTTGAATACTATAACTTCAAATCGAGCGCTCTATAGCTCAATAGACTCCATTTTTCAAGCGCTTTCTAATGATAGGTCACATCATATAGTTTTAAGAAACTTATGGGCATGTTATCCGGGTGTCACCTTTTCAGTATTCAAAAAATGAGAATTGGGAGATTCCCAAACTCACTAATATTGTGTTTTGGATGTATATTTGTAATACTCAGAAAGAAGTAAATTTGGTAATGTATTCAAAAAAATACTAGTTGTTAAGATGCTTGGTCATATTTAGGGACTTTATGAGAAATGAAAAATATATGTATTTATTTTCGCAGGTATATAGACGTGTTCTATATACTAGCGCGAATAGACGCGCTGATATACGCGCTAATAAACGCACCCGCTATTTCGCGTGTACAGTGCGCGTCTATAGGGCCTTTCTTTTGTAGTGTAAAGGGGAGAGAGAGAGAGAGAGAGAGAGAGAGAGAGAGAGAGAGAGAGAGAGAGAGAGAGAGAGAGAGAGAGAGAGAGAGAGGAGGAGGAGGAGGAGGAGGAATATAGAGAAGAATGATAAATTTTAAAAGAGAGAAAAAAGAGGAGAGAGAGAGAGAGAGAGAGAGAGAGAGAGAGAGAGAGAGGAGGAGGAGGAGGAATATAGAGAAGAATGATAAATTTTAAAAGAGAGAAAAAAGAGGAGAGAGAGAGAGAGAGAGAGAAGAAGAAGAAGAAGAAGAAGAAGAAAGAGGACGATAAATTTTAAAAGAGAAAAAAATGATAAAAGAGGAGAGGGAGAGAGAAGGAAGAGAGAGAAAGAAAAAGAAAGAAAAAAGTGGGGGAGAGAGAGAGAGAGAAAGAGAGGAGAAAGCAAAAAGAGAATAGTCTTTTTTAAATTAAACCTTTTCTGACAGTTTTTGGCTTAGAAAGAGAGACAGAGAGAAAATACATAATTTGAGAGAAAGAAAATAGGAGAAGAGAGAGGGAAAGAGAAAAAATAAAAAACACAGAGAAAAAAAACTATAAAAAGAGAAAAGGGAGTGAGAGAAAAAACTTGAAATAGAAAGAGAGAGGAAAAGAAAAATGAGGTGAGAGAGAGAGAGAGAGATGGATAATAAAAACCAAGAGAAAGATACAGAGAGAGAAGAAAAGATGGAAGAGAGGAGAGAGGGGGAACAAAGAGAGGGAATTATGGAGAGAGAAAAGATAAAATTTAAAAGAAAAAAAAGAAAAAAGAGGGGAGAGAGAAAGAGAAAGAGAAGGAAGAGAAAGAGAGAGAGAGAGGGGAGAGAGAGAGAGAGAGAGAGAGAGAGAGCGACAGAGAGAAGAAGAAGGACAACAACAAGAACAAGAAGAAGAAAAAGAGATAATATAAAACACAGAAAGTGAGAATTATAGAGAGAGAAAAGTTAAAATTAGAGAGAGAGAGAAGAAAAAGAGAGGAGAGAAGAAAAGAAGAGAGAGAGAGAGAGAGAAGTAAAGAAGAAAAAAAGAAGAAAGAGAAAAAGAGGGAGAGAGAGTGGGGGAGAAAGAGCAAAGAGAATAGTCTTTTTTAAATTAAATATTTTTAAATATATTTTTTACTTAGAGAGAGATAGAAAATATTTAATTCGACAAAGAGAGAAAATAGGGGGAGAAAAAGGGGAAGAGAGGAAAATGAAAAATAGAGAGAGAAATATATATATATAGAGAGAGAAAAGAGAGTGAGAGAAAGAGAGAGAGAGCTATGGAGAACAAAAAACTAAGAGAAAGATACAACAAGAGAAGAAAAGAAAGAAGAGGAGAGAGAGGGGAACAAAGAGAGAATTAGAGATAGAGGAAATATAAAATCTAAAAGAGAGAGAGAGAGAGAGAGAGAGAAGAAAAAGAAGAAGAAGAGATAATATGAACACGAAGAAAGAATTATAGAAAGAGGAAAGATAAAACGAGAGAGAAAGAGAAAGAGCGAGCTAATCTCTAGAGGGCTTCCAAAACCTACCCCGATACTTTTCGCCCTTTTCCAAACCTCCCTTTCTTAATTAAAACCATCTCCCCTCTCTCTCTCTCACATGCAATCTCTCCCTTTCTCATCTCCCTCCCCTTTTTAAATAAATTACTTCCCTTTCCCCCTTCTCTCTCTCTCTCTCCCTCTCTCTCTCTCTCTTTCTATTAGTTAACTTAAACTTTTTAATTTGAAATTTTCTTTT